>NC_063171.1:61438151-61810595 GCF_023159225.1 Perognathus longimembris pacificus
GAGCTTGTAAGCCAAGGCATTAGAACCCAGGACCCGGCGCAAAGCCGGGCCAGAAGCTAGGGATCAGAGCGGCCGCCTGGAGCTGTGGGAGCTAGCAGCCAGTGGGAGGCTTTCCCCTGCGTGTAGCTGCCTCCCTCCTCCCGGGCCCAGCCCCTCCACGCACCTCGGCCGCCCGCCTTCCCACACTGGGTTAAGCCAGAGTCCTGGCATGTCCTGGCCTGCTTCCCACTCCCAACAAAGAATGTCATTGATCACAATGGGTGGCGGCAGAGTGACATCCCCTCAGCGGCCTGTCGGGGCAGAAGCTCTCCACAACCACAGCACCCAAGGCTGCAGACAGGGTGCGGTGGGAAGGGGACCACGGGAGGGAGGGGTGTGACCCCCAGGGAGGGCTCCCAAGGGAAGGGCTCGTGCTGGGGTCTGCGCAGGGGGGGGGGGTGTGGGGGAATGGAGGAGGGGTGGAGATACTTTTCCCTCCCGGCGGCCTTGGTGACTGGAGTGAGCTCCAGGTTAGAGCCAATGGCTGCGTCGCCCTGGGGAAGGCAGCCCAGTGGTTTTCTGCCACCTACTCCTGGCTGGGTCTAGTCACACACTTCCTACCCAATAGAGAGCACAGATGAGAGCAGGTGCTAGGAAAGCTGCCCGCCTGAGGCACAGGGACTGGGGACAGGGACAGGAGGACAAGGAGAGCCAGGCGGCCGAGCTGACAGGCCGACAGGAAAGTCCCGGTTCTCCAAGCTGAGCCCAATCTGATCCAGCTCTGCTCCCGGGGGGCCTCTGCCTATCGGGCTCCAAGTCCTTCAGATACAGCCAGGGACCCAGGCGGGACCGAGAGCAAGGCCGAGCCCCAGCTCAGTGCGGTGGGCATTGGAATGGAGGAGTGGAGGCTGCAAGTCTTAACCTGACAAGCTGGATTTGCGTTGAGGCAAAGAAAGACGGTCCTAAGCCGGGTGGCTGGTGGCTCACGCCTGTGATCTTAGCTACTCGGCAGGCTCAGATCTGAGGATCACTGGTTCAGTCAGCTGGGTTTAGAAAGATCCTTGAGACTTATCACCACGAACCAACAAAAAGTCAGAAGGGGAGATGGTGGCTCAAGTGGTACAGCACTGACCTTGAGCTAAAAAGCTAAGGGAGAACAACACTAGGCCCTGAGTTCAAGCCCTCGTACCACCATAAAACCAGTATAGTCCAGGCCTCAAAATCACCTACTAATAGAAGCTACCAGCCTAGACACACTGAAGTTGGGGGTGGGGGGGGGTGGGTAATCTCCCGACTCTGACAATTCACTCGGTGCCACAAAGCCACAGGTCTCCAGATCAAAGCCGAGGGTCTAACCAACAGGTACTATGAAGGAGAGCGCAGAGGAGGGAGGAGGGCACAACCTGGGCACTGGCAGGGGCAGAAGGGGACTGTGACGGTTAGCACCCATCACTGAGGCCGGAGGTCACTTAGCAAGCCGTGTCAGCGGTCGGCTGGCACAGGAAGGGGCGGGTGCCTGGGCCCGCCAGGGCCAGGGAAAGGTGTGCTACCTCACGGAGTCCCACTCTGACCAGAGAGGCCATTGCTCTGTGCGCCTGGGGCACCTCAGCCAACCGACCCCAAGATGAAGCTTAAGAGTCAGCCCAGGAAATGCGTGTGCTGGGACTGAGGCTTGAACACGGAGCCGGGGCTCTCTCCCTTAGCATTTTTTGTTCAAGGCTGGCGCTCTACCACTTGGGCTCCACCACCAGTTCTGGCTTTTTTGGCGGGTGGAAGTAAGACGTTTCTGCCTGGGCGGCTTCAAACCCCAATCCTCACAGCTCAGCACCCGGACTTTTTGAAGGCTGAGTGCACAAGGGGGGGAGATGGTCTCCCAGGATGGGAGAGGCTTGGCTAGCCCCTGCAAGGAGGGGGTCCAGGGGCCCCCCCGAGAAGCAAGCCCGTGGACGCACCAGACACAGTGCCCGGCACGCAGGTGGCGCTAACCGGTTGCAAAGGCGCCGGCCGGGTCCCGGGCTCACCTGGGCCCAGCGTGGCGGGCGGGGGCTCACTGTTGCGCCGCCGCTCGCCCAGGCGGCGCTGCAGGCTCCCGCAGCTTCTTCTCCTCCTGCAGGGCCGCGTGCTTGCGCTGGCGCCCGCGCCTGCCGGCTCAGGTTGTCCTCGGCGCTCAGCCGCCGGGCCGCCTCGGTGATCTGCAGCTGCAGGGCCAGCTGGCGCTCCAGGCCGCTCTGGGGGGTCCTGAGGGGAGGGGGGGGCGGGGTCGTGCTGAGCCAGGCCCCGCCCACCACCCACCCACCCACCCCCGGGGGCCGCAGGGGGCGGGGCCCACGTGTCCCCGTGAGCCAGGCCCCACCCACGGGGCAGCGGGGGGCGGGGGCCCGCGTGTCCCCGTGATCCAGGCCCCGCCCACCACCCACCCACGGGGCCGCAGGGGGCGGGGCCCGCGTGTCCCCGTGAGCCAGGCCCCGCCCACCCACCCACCCACGGGGCCGCAGGGGGCGGGGGTGATGGGCGGGGCCCAGTGAGCCCACCTGCCGAGCCGGGCTGGGTGGAGCCCACGAGGGACACTTTCCCTCCTGACCTCAAAG
Organism: Perognathus longimembris pacificus; assembly: GCF_023159225.1. NCBI lineage: Eukaryota > Metazoa > Chordata > Mammalia > Rodentia > Heteromyidae > Perognathus > Perognathus longimembris. The sequence goes on from NC_063171.1 coordinate 61,440,719, forward strand.
GGTCAGGCGGGCCCGGCTCCTCCCTCCCTCCCTCCCTCCCTCCCTTCCTCCCTCCCTCCCAGGCTGAGGTGCCCAGCGGCCCACACCTAACTAACAGGCAGGCACCTGACTGCCTTGCTGGACGGGTGGCTCTGCTCGCTGTCTGCCCACCCTTGAGCTCTCCGGCTGGGGGTACCCCTCAACCACCACGGTGCTGAACCCCAGGGGGGCCCCCCGGGGGAAGGAGGGCAGTGCCTCACCTCTCTGTGCAGGGCCCACTCGTCCAGCTTGTAGGCGGGCTCCGATCCTGCGGCGCACCTTGGGGGCCTTTTCTCCCCGGCTTGAGGGGGTACTCCCGCTGGCAAGGTGCCCGTCAGCTCCTGCGGGGAGGGGCGGGGGGGTGGGGGGGAAGCCCCTCTTCACTTACCTAGCCCTTGGAAGTTCATCGAGTGACCCCAGATTGCGCGTGCTGGGAATGACGGGGCCACGGACGCCCCTGACCACGTCCCTCCCTCCACACTTGGGGCACCGGTCTACTCGCTGTCCTCCTCTGCAGCCCCTCGGGGTCCCCCCCACTCACGCCTCTCCACCCGTGCCCGGGCTGGGCACCGTGGCACAGGGACTCCGGGCCTAGGACTCGCCTGCACACAACGCGTGGCCCTAACACCCCAGTACCCAGGCCCCTGGCTCGGGGTGGAAGCTGACTGGCCGGGTCCTCACCGCCTCCCTCAGGCAGAGCCTGCGCAGCTCCTCCAGGCAGGCCTCCAGCCGCGCCCTCCAGGGCCCTCTGCTGCTTGCGCACGGCGTGGGTCAGCTCCTTCGTGGGCGAGACGGGCTGTCGGGGCCTGTGCGGGGAGAAGGGCACTTGGCTCGGGGAAACTGAGGTAGGAGGTCCTCTTAGCTGCTTGCTGGCCACTCCTAAGGCAGTATGTGTGCGTACGTGTGCCCGGCCTTTAACACCTGCCCACCGATTACAAGCTAGCTACGGTGGCCTGGGTCATCACCACAAAACACCGGTCTCCGGGCTGCCCAGTGGTGGTGGCAATGACAGCCCGCAGGGAGGGCTCTCCTACCAGGGTACCTGCGGTGGGTGACAGACTGCATGGTCAGAACTACCAGGTCTCCCCCCACCCCCCAACTTTCTTCTTCCTTTCTTCCACACATACATGCCTCTCCCATCCTGTCAAAACTAGGCCAGGGGGCTGGAAATATGGCCTGGTGGTAGAGCGCTTGCCTGGTTATACAGAAGCCCTGGGTTCGATTCCCCAGCACCCCATATATAGAAAAGGCCAGAAGTGGCGCTGTGGCTCAAGTGGTAGAGTGCTGGCCTTGAGCAAAAAGAAGCCAGGGACAGTGCTCAGGCCCTGAGTTCAAGGCCCAGAACTATGGGGGGTAGGGGTGGCGGGAAAGAAAAACAAACAGAACAAAACAAAGTAGGCAAGGCGAGACTCAGCGGCTTGGCCCTGCAGAGTAATACTAGGTCCTAGACACTGGTCTTACCGAGTCTTCCACTTCTCCAGAAGTTGGACATAGTGGATCCCTGTTCCACATACAAACTCCAGGCTAGTCCCTCTCCACGGAGAGCACTTTGCCGGGTCCCAGCTAGACACCCCCCCCCCCCAGCCCCGTTCCCCAGAACCCTCCCCAGCCCCTCCCCTTCCAGCCCGTGGAGTCTCAGCCTGGGGCCTGGGGACTCACTGTGAAGTCAGGGCTGGGGCTAGGGGCGGGGGGGGGGGGGTAGGGGGGGGACGGCGGGGGGGGGTGGCAGCTTCCCAGGCCCACTCACCAGACTGCAGGATGATGCCGCTGTCAGTGTCGCTGACCTCATCCTTAGTCTCCATGGTGGATTTCTGGGGAGGGGGGGGGCGCGGGGCGGGAGGGGCAGCCCAGGTGCCAGCAGGGGGCCGGGGCAGCTGGAAGGAGAAGAGAGCACAGTAACCAGCGAGCTCCCAGTAAACCCCCTCCACCCCACACAGAGCTTGGGGACCAGACGTGCACCCAGGCTGTGCCCCGCAGTGAGGGGGTTCCGAGGGGTTCCCGAGGGGAGGGGCTCGCCTAGCTTTGCCCTGGGCTTCCTTCTAAGGGAGGCTGCTGGGCTAGATAGCCGAATGTGGTGGCCGTCGAGAGGAAAGGACAAAGAGCGAGCGGGGGGGGGGGGGGGGGCGGGGGGGAGAGGCTCCAGGGAGCAGAGTAGGGAGACAAAGTGGGAGGGAAGGACAGGAAGAGGGAGGAAAGTCCTCATGGGGCACAGCTGGCACTGGCCTGGGAGGCGCCGCCATGGCCGCTGTCCTGGTGGCTCACTTTTGTGATCCTAGATCCTCAGGAGGCCGAGATCTGACGATTGCGGGGTGTCCGGGGGTGGGGTGGGTGGGGGGTGGGGGTGGGGAGTCAGTGAGACTCTCATCACCAATGAACCACTGAAAAGCAGTAAGTAGTGGAGGTGCGGTTCCAGCACCGACCAGCTGTAAGCGCGAGAGGCCCCGAGTTCAAGCCTCAGCACCAGTACAAGAGAGGAGGACGACGAAACGAAGGAGAAGGAGCAGGAAGAAGCTGTTGGACACCACCGGGTACCAAGGCTGGCCCAGCATGCCCAAGGCCTGGGTCACCCGGCCCCCTGGGCCAGGGCATTCACGGGACACGCGTGAAGCCGCTCTGTGCCAGAGAGCTATCCCAAAGCCCAAGCCCTGGCATGACTCGGGAGCGAGCCTGGATCCCCTAAACCCCACAGCCCCAGAGGATGGGGGAGGCGGGCCGTCAGGACAGTGGGGGCTGGAGGTGAGACGGCGAGAAACGGTCAGAGCGACCACCCCGTCCTCCGCCCTGGCCGGGCCTTCGGGCGGCGCTTGGGCGGTGTGGGCGCCATCCCAGTGGCGAGCCCGCCCAGCCGCACGACACCTGTGCCCGCCTCTGCGCTCCTCACCAAACCCACACCCCCTGCTTGGGGTCCCAGCTGGCAACCCGGATGGAGGGGACGGCCGGACGGAGCCCCGGGAGGGAGGGAGGCCGGCGGGCGGCACCCAGGTGGCGGCGGCGGCGGGCTGGAAGGAGAGGCCGGCCGCCTCCTCACTGACTCAGCCCATTGAGCAAGAGTCCAAAAGTCCTTCGGAGTTTCTGTCTGAGACTTATCCTGCTGCCCCCCCCCCCCCGGCTCAGGGCCCACGTTGGGGAGGGGGGGCTCCACCTCTGTGGGGGAGCCGGGGAAAGCGAAGCAGAAGCCGGGTAGGGGGCGGTGGGGCCGCGTCTTCGGAGGAGGAGGAGGAGGAGGAGGAGGAGGAGGAGGAGGAGGAGGAGGAGGAAGGGGCCGGGGCAGCACCAGCGCCACCACAGCCCAGAAACCTGCCTGGACTTTGCACCCCTGAATTCCAGGTTCTCCAAGGAATTGGAGAAAATGCACCCTAGATTGGGGGGCGGGGAGTTCCTGTCGGGTCATTAGAAACATATCAGAAAAAAAAAAACTGGCCACTTATTCTCGAAGCCCCAAGGAACGCGGGTGACGGTGACGGTCCGTCCCAGGTGTTATCCTTCCTAGGATAGGGGAGCAGGCCGCTCAACCTTCCTCCCACTGTGCCCAGAAACTAGGGGCTCAGCCCGAGCCAGGAAGCCAGACCAACACCCTACCAGGACAGGGTCCCCGCAGGTACACAGAGCCTCTGGCTGCAGACAAAGGGAGGAGGTGGTGTGGGAGGGGAAGCCATTAATTAGTCCCATTTGCTAATTAATTATAACCACGAAGGAGTTGCTCTGCTAGGTGGGGAAACTCCCTCTCAGGGACTCGGGGCTGGGACGAGGCAGCTGAGAAGGACCGAGAGGGAGGCGCTGCCGTTCACCGAGCTCTCCCCCGCGGCCTGGCACCTGCCGCTCACACCGGGAACTTGCTGTTCCAGGTTGGCCAAAGATTCAAGGGGGACTGGCTGCACGGCCTGGGGGAAGCCTCCCGGCCTTCGGATCTCCATTTTCCAGATACACAGTGAAGATTAAAGCCGGGGTGGGGGGGTGGAAGGGGTGGGGGGGCGCAGCTCCTCAGCCTGATTCTGAGCCGTGCCTCGTCAAGGGGGAGACCCTCCCCATCAGCAACCACAGAGCAGACCCCACCCGCCCTCCCTCCAGAAGATGGGCGCCTGCCCCACCCCCATTTGGGGGGGGCGGGTGCTAGGTGCGCGTAGCACGCCTAGTTTTAGGTAAAGCCAGTTGGGGTGACACCGGCACCCTCCCCGACTCCGGAGTCCCGGGGCCAGGCCCCTCGGAGCAGCCCACCGAGCCCCACCGCGTCCCCCCAGGAAAAGGCAAAGGAGGAAAGAGGCCAGGAGGACACCCTACTGCAAAGGGGACCCCCCCCCCCGCTTCCCCAAACCAGGTTCTCCCATTCCAGCTCATCCCCAGGAACCTTTTCTCTATCTAGCCTAGCACCCCTGGTCCCATGAGCCGGAGGGGGGCCAGCCCGCCCGGGGCCCAGGACCAGCTCCACCCCCCCCCACCCTCACCTGTGTCTGGGCTGATGATCCCCTGCTCCGGGGTCAACAGGCCAGGGGCCTCTCATGTCGCCCGAGGGTCTGCCGAGCCGCCGGCCAGCCACCTTGAGTTCCCTCTGTGAGCCGGCTCCAGCTGGGGCGGGCTGCTGGCCACCCCTCCGGCCAGCCCTCCCATCTGCCCGCCCGCCCGCCGTCCCTCCCAGGCTGCCGGGCCAGGGGAACCAGGTTACTTGTTATGACTTGAGTCAGAGGGGAGGGGCAGGTGAGCAAGCCCTTCCCTGAACGAATCCAGCAGGCGGTTCTGGGGCCTCTGCACTTCCGGGGCCTGAGGGGAGCCCGGGGAAGGGGCTCCCCGGGAAGGAACGCCAGAAGGCCAAGGGGTCAGGCCTCCTCTTTGTGCCTTCCTGGAGGCTCATTCTCCCTTCCAGAAATCGAGGAACGGCACGCCTCCCAGAACAGGGTGACACCGGTAGAAAACGTAGAAGGTCACGAGGGACCCACAGGCAGAAACAGAAACCACGGGAGTTCTGTGGGTCACAGATCAGGGTTTAAGAGCCGCGGGCTAAAGCTGGGGCAAGGGAGACACCTGTAGTCCCGCTGATTCATACATATTAGAAGCCAGGAGTTCAGGACCAGCCAGGGCAACCTAAGATCCAGTCTACAGAAATAGACAAAGAGGGGAGGGGAGGGGGAGGGAAGAGGAGGGAGGGAGGGAGGGAAGGAGGGAGGGAAGGAGGGAGGGAGGGAGGAAGAGAGGAAAGGCGGAAGCAATGAAGTAAAGAAGGAGGGAAGGAAAGAAGGAAGAAAAGAAGAAGAGGAAGCCGCCATCTACCACCAGGAAATTGTCCCCCACAAAAACAAAAAAAACAAAAATAACCCCGAAGCCTCCAAGCCAAGCACCCACGGCCCCCAAGCACTGGGAAACCTGTTTGGAGTCCAGCCCAGTTGCACAGGAGGAAGCAGAGCTAAGGCTGACTGGACTACAGACGCCAAGGCTGGCTGACAGACACACAGATGTGCTGAGGACCAAGGCTGTACCCCCCAGGGTGCGTCTCCCCTGAACACCCTCACCCCGCTAGGCACCTGCGGCTCGCACCTGGTGGTAGAGACCCAAAGGATCAGGGTCCAAAGACAGTCCAGGCAGAAAAGTCCACGAGGTTCCATCTCCAATTAACCAGCAAACAGCTGGCCTGGAGGCGTGGCTCAAGTGGTGGAGCGCCCAGCTGAGAGCAAGAAAGCCAAGCCAGCAGCTCTCATCAAACATCTGAGGGTCACAGGCTGCCACCTCTCCCTGGTCAGCACCCCCCCCAATCCTCCTATACACACACACACACACACACACACACACACACACACACACACACCTTCACCTTCCTCTACACACCCCTTTTCCAAACAATGTTAGCCCCAGAGTCCTGACTGTCCCCAGGCCAGGGAGAGGGGTCTTCAGAGGGGACGGTCCCTCCCAGCCCTGCCCTTCCCCCTGCCCCTCCCCACCCTGCAGCAAGTCCTTCCCATCCCCCCCCCACAGGTTTGCTTTCCTCCAAGTCAAACAGATACCAGTAGACTCGGCAAGTAAGCAGCCTTTGCCCAACCCCCAGCCGCAATCCCCCTCCCCCCCCCCCCCCCCCCGCCAGGAGGGCGTGGAAGCTTCTAGAATCAACTCCCCTGGCTTCAGTCCATTGTCTTAATGCCTAAAATAAAGAGAATCGCTAAGAGAGCTCATCACACTGAGGTAGAATTCTAACACCAGAAAATCGTTAACAACATCTGTAAACAGTTTTATTTGCATTACAGAGGACCCAGTCGCGGGTCATTTCATAGAAGTATACATGATATTTCCACGAAGCTGCGACCACGGCTCTGGGGTTGGAAACCGAACCTCTACTACTGGCAAAGTGCAGGTCCTGTCCGTGCCTCTGCGTTTTCTGGGCTTCCTAACCTAAGACAATGCTATAAAATCTGATTAAAAAAATATCATTAATGAAGTTGTAGGTGCCCACCCCAAACCACATTGATAACTCTGCATTCTAGCCACAGATACCTAGGCTGCCATGAACCTGGTTAAGAACTCTGCCTCTGGGTAGCGCCTCCCCCCCCCCGCCCCCCATCTGTGTCCAGGGGAGAGAAGAGAAATTGGCTTAAAGCTTGCATGCTCCAGGACATAAATTCCTGAGGCTGCCCTCCAGGAAACCGCTCCAGACCTTTCGCTAATGGCCCAGCCTTTGGAACCAGCTTTCCAAGAATGGACGGAGAGGGGAAGCCAAGCGCTTGGCCAGTGACGTCACAAAACACGGAATCCCCCCAAGCAGAACATAACTGGTAACTGTCCTCCAGACACATGCCACCTGTAATGCTTCCTTCCTAGAAACCCTCCCCCTACCAACTGAGCAGAGAGGCAGGCTGGAGCGGGCCGCTGGCCAGCTCCTGGACCCCTGGGACGTTGAGCCTGGTAATAAAGCGTGTTCCTTTCTGCAAAAGGCCGGTGCCTTGGCTTCTATGAACACCCAGGCATCTGGACTTAACACCTGTAATCCTAGCGACTCCAGAGGATGAGACCTGAATGAAGATAGCAGTGGAAAGCCAGCCGGGCAGGAAAGTCCAAGACTCTTATCTCCAATGAACTACCAACAAGTCTGTGACTCAAGTGGTACAGCACTCGTCTTTAGTAAAATGCTCAGGGATCGCCTCCCAAGGCCCTGAGTTCAAGTCCCAGGACCAGCCCGACTCCACCCCCCCCCCCCCCCCCGTCCTTCCATCCTTCACGCCCAGCACGCATTTCCCAGCCCAGTGGAGCCCCAATGCACGTGGAGCGGAGCTGCTCAGCCAAGTCTCCTCCATCCAGTTGGATCTGATGGTTCAACACCCTGAACTCAAAGCAGCGCACAAGAGGGGGAGCTGGCGCGCCGGCTTGGAACCTGGGGCTCGGGAGCCCGCGAGGAGGAGCCGGGGACCCGCTGCACCCCGGCCCCAAGCCCAGCGCCAGCACTAAGTCGCCCCCCCACCCCCCACCCCACGGTCCCCTGAAGTTCCTTCTTGAAGTTTATCCTGACACATTTGCTAGGATCCCAGCGTTCTCTGAAGCCCAGCCTCGCAGCCCGCCGGCCCTGCACCCCAATACTGCCGGGCCAGGCACAGCCCCACGCCGCCCTGCACCCCAAAACTGCCCGGCCAGGCACAGCCCCACGCCGGCCCTGCACCCCAAAACTGCCCGGCCAGGCACAGCCCCACGGCGGCCCTGCACCCCAATACTTATGCCCGGCCAAGCACAGCCCCACGCCGGCCCTGCACCCCAATACTGCCCGGCCAGGCACAGCCCCCCCACGCAACGCTCCCCCCGGCGTGGCTTCGTGGATGAACAGAATCCGTGGCGGGAGGCGGAGGCCGACGGGGGAGGAGGGACGGGGCGGGATGGGTGTGTGTGGAGGGGGCAGCCCGGGACCCTGCGGGCCGGAGGGCGAGGGGGGGGGGCGGCAGGGGGCCCCTCAACTGCTCCCCTCTCCCCCCCCCTTTCCTCCTCCTCGCCCAAGGGGAAAGGTGTCCCGGCCCGCCGCCTCCAGGCTCGGTGGGGTGGGGTGGGCTGGGACGGGGGAGCTCCGGTGAACCCCGAGATCCGACCCCCCCCGGCTTCGGGTAGAAAGCCCCCTTTGTCCGTCCGGCCCACCCCGCTCCCCTCCCCCACGGCGCCCTCCCGTTTCCCCCGGCGGGTCGGAGGCTTCGCGCCTTTTGTTTGGCTGTTTCCAGGCCCCCCGGAACCCGGGCGGGCGCGGGGCGCGGGGCGCGGGCGGAGAGGGGCGCGCGCCTTCGGGGCGCGGGAGTTCCGACGCGCCCTCTCCCGGGGGAGACCCCCGGTGGGGCGCGACCCCCCCACCCCCCCACCCCCGGCCCGCCCGCCCCGCCCCGTGCGCCCCGCGCGCGCGCGCGCGCTTCCCGGCTCTCCGCCTTACCTGTCCCGCGGAGCTCGGGCGCCCCCCCCGGCCGGCCCCCGCGCCCCCCGCGCGCGGCTGGGCGCCCCCGGGCCCCCGGCGTGCGGGCCACGGGCCCGGCCCCCCGTGCCCGGAGGCCCCTCACGGAGCGGCGGCATCTGCAGCATTCCAAATGTTAAAAGACCCCGGGACAGCTGTCCCCCGGGGCGTACCAAGGCCCCGCGGGGAGAGGGGGCGCCGGCGCGGCCCCGGGGACGCGGACGGCGGCGCGGGGCGGGGCCCGGCGCGGGGAGGGGGGGGCGCCGCCCGCGGGGTGCGGGCCCGGCCTGCGGGAGCCGCCGCTCCCCCCGGCCAGGCCGGCTTCGGGGCTCCCCCCGCCCCCCCGGGGCCGCGGCTCCTCTCCCCCCCCCCCCCCCCGCTGCGGGTTCGCGCGCCCCGGCCGGGAGGAGGCGCCCGGCTCCGTCCTCCCGCGCGCTCCCTCCGCCAGCGCGGGGCAGATTTCATTCCCCGAGACCCCGGGTGGGAGGAGGAGGGAGCCCGGGGACGCCCCCGACCCTCCCGCCCCGTCTCCCCCCCCCCCAACCCGTTCCTCCTGCCCCCTCCTCTGCCCCGTCCCTCCTGTCCTCTCCTGCCCCATCCCTCTTGCCAACCTCCTCCTGCCCGCTCCTTCTTGCCCCCTCCTCCTGCCCGGTCCTTCTTGCCCCCTCCTCCTGCCCGGTCCTTCTTGCCCCATCCCTCCTGCCCCCATCCCACCTTCGGGCCCCAGTGGGTCGGGCAGGGCAGGGCAGGTCAGGACTGCGGCCTGGCTCCCCTCTGGCTGGGGAGGAGGAAGGCGAAGGCGCCCCCTCCTGCTGCGCCTCCAGCCTGGGGGCCCCCCTCCCCGCCCCCCCTCGGGCTTCTTGTGTCACCTTTACTGAGCGCCCGCTCCCCCGGCCGCGTGGCTGGGAGCTCGGCTCCCCAGCAGCAGGGATCCGCCGTCTGCAGGAGCCGGGGAGGGGAGGCTGAGCGGACGGAGGCCCGGGCTGCGGAGGCCAGGCCCGAGGATGACAGTTCCACACCAGCCTGCACCACACAGCAAGACCCACTCTCAAAAAAATAAAACAGTGCGTGTGTGGTGTGTGCGTGTGCGTGCGCGTGTGTGGAGGGCAGGTTACACGAGGCCTAAGGGCTGTGACATTAGGAGGTCCTGGGAGCTGCAGGGAACTTAAGGTTTGGGGTGAGGAGGGCGGGCAAGGATCCTTTGAGAAGCAAGAGAGCCGGCCCCTGGGGGCCCACGCCTGTCACCCTAGCTACTCAGGAGGCTGAGACCTGAGGGTGACGGTTCAAAGCCAGCCCGGGGAAGAAAAGTCCCTGCGACTTATCTCCAATGAACCACCCGAAACCTGGGAGTGGCACTGTGGCTCAAGGTGGTAGAGAGCTAGTCTTGAGGGAAAGAGCTCAGGGGCAGCGCCCAGGCCCGGTGTTCAAGCCCCACACCCAAGGACAGAAAGTCGCAGGGTAGCACCGCGTGGGTGTCCGCGTGGCCCAGCCCGTGAAGAGGGAGACACTTTCCCATGGCTCCACTTGGCTCACCCAGCTGGCTTGCTCTGGCCCAGATCTGCGTTGGCCGGGAGCAGGTGCCTTTCTCTAATCGGTATCAAGGCTGCGGTGGAGCAGAGCCGACTCAGCCTGCTGTGCCGGCTAAAACTTCACGTGTTTAGAAACCGAACAGAAGCTACTTGTACGACTCAGAGCTTTCCTGAAGAACCCAAGGTGGTGGTGTGGTGGGGGGGGGGGGTGTCGATTTTGAGTCATGAAGTTGTGGAACTGCATGCACAGCAGAACGGCATTGATGGACGGGGTACTGATGCCGGCGAGTGCTGGCAAGATTCCCTCTAACTCCGGGGTGGGGGGGGGTCAGCCTTTGTTCCTCAAAACTCTCCAGCTGCTGGGACGGGTCCCACCCACACATGTGCACCGTTTGCTTTACTGATTGAAGAACTCAAGTCAGCCAAGCTACTGGCTCATGCTTGTAATCCTAGCGACTCCAGAGACCAGGGGTGGATGTTTTCTCTCATGCGCGGGAGCTAGAGCTACAGTTCCCTGGGACGGGATAAATTATGCAGGACTCAGGCATCTGCACCCAGCGAGACCAGAGGGCGACACTCTTAGGAGCACAAAGGCATCTATCGTACCCATGTGCTTCTTATCACCTAAGTATCTAAAATAATATTTATTGAACATTCCAGGAAGTTGAAATACGTTTTTTTTTCTTTGTTGTCTTTATGTTCTCTTCTTCTTGTCTTGTTTGTTCATTCATCTGTCTTTGTTGAAAATGAACTGTACAGCTCGTGGGTGGGAATGGGAAGGAAAAACTGGGAAAGAGCGAGGGAGGGCTGACATTGTCTAAAAAGAAACGTGCTCTTTACCCGATTTATGTAACTGTAACCCCTTTGTACATCACCTTTATAATAATGTTTACAAAACAAAACAGACCTAGGGATGGCAATTCAAGACAGCCCAGGTAGAAAAGTCAGACTCTCATCTCCAATTAGCCTGCAACAAGCTGGTGGAGCTATGGCTCAAGGGGTAGAACGCTAGCTTTGAGCCAAAAAAGCTAACGTGAAGGGATAGCGCCCAGTCACTGAGATCAAGCCCCCGCACTGGCATAAATAAGCAATGTCAGAAAAGCAAAAAGCTAAAAATCTCACCAAAACACCATGATATTTGACCAACTATCTGGTTTCTATGGTTTACTGAAATTGATATTTAAATTAACTACTACAATTCTGAAGGATCTTGAGCTCAGGATAACCTTTAGAAGAGATTGGAATGGGGGGGGGGGCATGATGATGCAAACTAATAATCCCAGCCACGTGGAGACAGAGATGAGAAGATTGTGCTGAGAGCAGAGTCTAGCAAAAGTGAGACGCCCCATCTGAAAACTAAGCTAAAGAAAAAAGGGCTAGAGGCATGACTTCAAACTCCAGTACTCCCGCTCCCTCCCCTCCCCCCCCCCCAAAAAAAAGGTGACTTGGGGTATGAGTGGTGCTCTTGAAATCAAGAAAGGCACGGGAACCAGACAAGCGGCCGTGGGCAGAGGGGGTAGGCGTGGGCAAAGGAGTGGAGAGCTAAGAGTTCTGCAGGAAGCAGACCTGGCTTGTTTCTGAGTCTGTAATTGATTTACTAAATTGAGTTACTAAAGACTTGTGTAGCCAGGAAACACGGAGGGACTGGGGATTCCCAGGTTTCTACCTGGAGACTTGAGTTGAAGGTCTGTTTTCTTTAGAATATGAATGGGGCTTAGGTCAAAGGGCTTGGGAGCCATCACAGAAATGTCTTCGTGGGGCTGGATAAAATCACCTGAGAAGAATGTATAAAAAGAGCAAAGTCCCAAGGGCGGGCGCTCTGGAACCATGGAAGAGGTGAACGAGGGCGAAGGGCTCTGCAGGCAAGCGTTACTTCTCCTCCTGGGTTAGGGTAGCTTGTTGAAATACCGAGCGGGGAGGACCCCACTCGCCGCCACCTTTTCTCTGGAGGAGAAGCTGAATTTCCCTGCAAGTGCCCAACCCTAACCCTTTTGAAACAATGCCAGGCGGGCCAGGGAAGGGATGAGAGCGGAGGAATGCGGAAGCAGCTGGCGCGTCCTGGAGTAGGTGACAGGACTCAGCAGGGCTGCGAGCTGGAGCTTTGGGCCTCGGATTTCCTGCCTGTCTGGACAGGTTCTGGCATCCCCACGCTTCCAGGAAGCAGCCCCCCCCCCCCCGCCCCCCGCAAGTCTGCAAGAAGCCACTTCAGGCTAAGCAGTCAGTCCCTACTACCTGCACGGCCTAAACTTTCAGGACGGTTCACAAGGGTGCAAAGTATTTTGCTATGCCAGCAGGTTGGGGCTCAGGAGCAAAAGTAACTGGTATGGGCTACAGGGGCTGCTCACAGGAACCGTTCTTGCCTAAGAAGGGGAGGCCCCAGTTCAGATGCTGATGGACTGGGAGGCGGTGGGATCTTTGGGTGAGACCCCGAGGGTGGGTTTCCACGATGACCTAGAGGCCTTGGAGGGGCAGAGGGGCGGCTAGCCTGCTCGCTCAGCCTCCAGAACTCTAAGAAACAATCGCTAAGCCAGGCTCCAGGGACTCACGCCTGAAATCCTAGCGACTCAGGATGAGATCTGAGGACCACAGTTCAAAGCCAGCCCGGCCCGATCAGGAAAAGTCGGTGAGACTCTCTCATCTTCAACTAATCACCAGAAAACCAGAAGTGGAGCTGTGATTCAAACTGGTAGAGCACTAACCTTGAGCAAAAGAGCTTTAGGGACCGTGTCCACACCAGCCACAAGAAATCTCTGCTCTTCCGAAGTTACCCAGTTTCATGTATTCTGTTATAGTAGCTGAAAATGGACTACCTGAATTTGTTAGGCTGACCTTTGTAGCACTATTGTTTATAGATAAGAAATCTGAGCTAGGTGCTGGTGGCTCGCGCCTATAATCAATCCTAGCTACACAGGAGGCTGAGCGCTGAGGATCAAGGTTCAAAGCCAGACCAGGCAGGATAATCTGAAAGTCTGTGAGACTTATTCTCCAGTTAACTACCAGACAGCCAGAAATGGAACTGTGGCTCAAAGTGGCAGAGTGTCAACCTTCAACACAAACAACTTCAGTCCCGAGTTCAAGCCCCAGGAATGGCAGAGAGGCCAGGGGGGTGGGCAGAAACTAAAGACCCAGAGAACCTAAATAACTGGATTAAAGCCATGGAATCTTTCTGATTACGTAGCCCTACAATCGTGGTTGAAACACTTCAAATTCCAAAAGACCAAGAAGCTTAAATAAAGGAAGATTTAAGAACTCTGCCATCTGAACATTTTCTGATTTTGTTTGCAGCCTTGGTGTGTCAGGGGGTGGCAGAGTACAAAAAGAGCATGCTGGAGACTCGGGGAATGAGAAAACACACTCTTAAAGGGGCATTCCACAAGAATATGCTTCAACTTTAAAAACGGAAGTTGGAAATCCAAATTTTTAGGGTAAACTTGATTTGTTTGATTATCCTACGGAGAGTTGAAAGGAACCTGCATCTCCAGGCTGGCGTTTGTATCTGCTCCACTTTTTGTTTTTTGAGGGGGTGGGCTGGGAACTGATCCTGGGGCTTGAACGCAGGGTCTGGGTACTACCCCTGAGCTTTTTTGTGCAAGAGCTAGCTCTCACTGCACTTGAGTCACACCTCCACTTTCGCTTTTTTTTTGGTGTGTAATTGGAGAGAGTCTTTTGGACTTTCCTGCCTGGGCTGGCTTTGAACCAAGATCCTTAGATCTCAGCCTCCTGAGTAGCTTAGGATGACAGGTGTGAGCCCCCCCCCCCCCCCCGCCCCATGCCTGACTCCGCTCCATTTTGCAGCAGAGGCTAGGCTTAGCCTCGGGCTGGCGCGGGGAGTCCCAGACACGGAGAAGCTGGCCATCTTGGAGACTGGCTCGGCCTGGGGAAGACTGGGCAGGAGGCACAGGGAGACGCTACCAAACCCCACTGTTTTCCTTCTCACTTTGGGGGAGGGGACAGGGAGGTGTTGTCATCCCTCACCCCCCCCCCCCGCCCCACTGGGGTTTCTGGGAAGGAGAGGGGTAGCGAGGAAAACTGAGCACAGGGAAGAATGGGGCCTCCCGTTGCTGAGCAGAGAATGTTCATTCTCTCATCAAGTAAAGGAGACGACTCGGTGCTCAAGAGAAAGCGCCCTGCTTGTCCCACGGGGGGGGGGGGGGGGTGGCAGGGACTGGCAGGAGGCTGGCTGGGGTCGCGTCACCAGCATGATGTGGAGCTGCCACTCCGGCCTCCACAGGACGGGGATGAGGTCACGTGTGGGGTCTTTCAGCAGTCCGCCAGGTCCACGGATATCCTGGCTGGCCCTCACGACGCCCATGCGGCTGCCAGGCGGGTGGGAGGGGAGGGGCATGCTGCTCCACTCAGCGTGGGGACTTGGGGTGGCCTCACGCTGGGCTGCCTCTGCCCCGAGGTGGGGTGGGAGCCGGAGTCACATCGCCTAGCCCCAGCACGAGTTCCCATCCGGGGCTGAGAACAGACCCATGGAGTGAAGGGGACCGCGAGAGAAAGCTTAGAACCAGACAAAGAGCCCATCACAATCATGAGGGGCCAGGTACCGGCCACGGCCCAGACGGTGCCCAGGTGTGGCCCTTTTCCAGCCCCAGGGCCACTCTGCTGTCTCCCCTCCGTGGGTAAGAAGAGATGGGAAGGGAGTGCTCACGGGTCCTCTCCAAACCTCATTCCATTCAAGCAACAGGAAAGGAGTCGATTTGGTGCCATGCTTTTATTCAAATGGTAGGGAAAAAACTACACTGTACCAGGAAATAGCAAATGTGACAGTATTCTACAGCACAGCATCTTCTAGAAAAACCTGTAAGCAGTGCTTTGGGGTAGACAGGTAAGCACGCCACACACTGTACACTGCCCCAACTCAACAGCAGACGCCGCCTGCGCGCGGCCAAACAAAACCCCAACTGTAACAGTCACTCTGAAACAAAACGTGAACCAAGAATGCAAAGCTTCTCGACACTGTCCGACACCGGGAAGGCGACAGGCTGCACTGGTCGACAGGACCAGCGTTTGGCAAAGGTAGCCGAACACGTACAAGCATCTGACCTGCGTGGAAGAACCTACCGTGCGTCCCAGCAAGGTTAGGAAACCCCCCTGCTTTATGACATGGCATACTGTCATTTGTAGAATTTTAAACATAATTTTTTAAAAGCTGCACCATAATAAAAAAAATCTGTGGACTTAAAGAAATATATCCATATGCCTTTTACATTAATAAAGTAAAATCTGATACTGAGAGCAATGAACTTCGTGGCAACGTTCACATTCTACCTTCAGACAAGACAGACACTGGATTCGACTGCTAGACACCGCCGCCTGTAAGAGTCAAGGGGGGTCAGTCCTGCTTTGTGTTCAGTAGTTCTCCGTTGTCTTGCTTCTCTTTTCTTGTTATTTAAGACCCAGGTAATACAAAAAAGATTGCTTTGATAAGGGAAACTTAATTGGCTGACAAAAACAAATTTAGTAATATAAAATGCTTATTTCTGGTTTTGAGTATTATTCACATTTTGATTAGATTCGCTTAAAATTTTTTAAACTAGTCTTTATCTAAATATGTGTTGGATCATTTCCTTCTAATTGTGATAGAAATTGTCTGAAAGGTAAAATGTGTATTCCCCCATTTTTAGTATTCATATATTATATACACAATATGTATATGCTTAAAATATAAGAGTTACATATCCTGGTCTCTCCCATGCAAACAGTAGATCACAAATAGTTTTGAGCTACACATATATCTTGCACAGATATTGGGAAAAAAATCTGTGAACTTTCTTTTCAGTTTTAACAAATATACATAAATATAAGAACATAAATTACAGTAAAATATTGACAGCATTTGAGAAAATGTCAATAACCCAGATGCACTGATGCCGGAAGGCCTTATAATAATAGAAAAGTACAGCTCAGGGACAGCTCATTCCTATATGTTTTTTTTAAAATAAGTAAATACATTGTATGAGACATTAGTGCTCTCTCTAAACACCTCTGTTAGAGAAATGTACATATCTTCATCTCTACATCCATGAAAGGAAAGGTACTACACGTTTTGTTTATGGTACAATACTGTCTTTCCCCCTAATGTACACAGTTGTCACAACACTGAAACATAACAGGGTCACAGAATCATTCAAGTCTTTTCCTGAGAATGAAGTTTTCCCCAACGAACTCTCTGCTCTACACTTCTATTGAACCACAATCACAGAGAGATTTCAAGTGTGTCCTTATAGTCTATGATGTTCCACATGGAAAGGATTAAAAAGAAGAAAAACCCAATACAAGTAAAATAAACAGGAAGCGATTTTAAAACAAAAAGACATTTTCTAAAATTCTAAATATAATTTTCATAGCAGTTATAAATAATGTCAAGACTCCCAAGAACTTGCTTCAGGAAGCCTTCCATTTTTACACTGAAAGACTACTCGCAAAGTGCCATTTGCTTCTGCCAGCTGATAAAGTGACTTACTTTGAACAATAGAAAAAGCCTGTTTTTGTTAAAATCTCCATTATTCTGAGTTGGCCAGAAGTCGTGTAAAACAGCACGGATGTAATCAGGAACTTCTTATATTCTTGGTTAAGCTCATGTGGTTTAAAGCAAACCTACTAGCAGCTTTCGCAACACCTTCTCTTATTTAGTAGAGAAATGTTAATACTTGAGTGAATAATAAATAATACAGGATAATTTTTGCAAATGCTCTAACACCATTAAAACATGAGGGTTCTTGTAAAATGTAACACTAGTGTTTCTCTTAACGGCGGAGAAAGGTGCACGTTACTTCTGAAGGCATTCTTCCTACTGTCAGAGCTCCACATGAAACAAACACAAAGGTAGCTTAGAATGAATCCCCAACAAAATAAACCATCTGAAGACAAATACAAACAGTTAAAGGTTAAAAAAAAAAAAGCAACAAGTACAACACATAATTCGCAATCCTAGCCACATTTCTACACTATGCCCACCGTGTTCACAATTCAGTGCTTCAATGTCTCTACCAGCAGGCAGGTGAGCTCGCTAATGTCCAAATCTCCACTTGTGAATCAAAACCTTTCCTTCATCACTTGGACTTACCAGCTAAGCAAGAATTTTCTGCATTCCAAAATACTGTGGTTTACATTCCAGTTGTTCATGACATCAGCTAATGTCCAGTTCTAATGAACAAAAAAAAATCTTGTTGGCAATGAGAAAGGTTTCTCTAGGCAGGAACGATGAAGTGCAAATTTACCACGAATGTTCTGAAGCAAACATGTCCCACTCCTATGCCTTAGTAGTAGGTAGAAGTTTTTTGGGTGTTACTGGTCTTTTGGTCTGCCACAAATGGCTATGAATGGTAATTGCATCAACACTGGCAGATAAAGTTTTTGCAGGTATGTGGCTGAACTGTTTCCTGTCAGAATTGTATTTGTAAAGTCCCTCAATCATCTTCTTAGTGATTGATTTGGGGCCTATCCCAGTCAGTTTGCTGATCTCTTCAGTTTCTGGGCAATAAGTATACAAGGATCTGAACTGGCAGCCCGAATCCCGGAACAAAATCAAGAAGTTGTTGGCATCCGACTTCTCCATTTCCTTTAGAAAACAGAATAGTAACAACAATGAAGTTTATGTAACTGTGTAATGTTTGTTGATCAAACTTTATGACACATTTTATTACTTTCTGGCAGTGCTGGGAATCAAATCTGGGTCCTCGAGCTTGGGAAGTAGGTGCTCTACCACTGAGCCACATTTTAGCAACAAATTTTAGTCTATTCTTCATGTGTAAGTAAATTTGCAGAATTCAACTTGATAGTGAACTAACTCAACCTAGTAACTAAACCATCTAGTTCCAGCTGTTTTAAGTAGATGCTGTTGAAGTGTTAGGAGCCCTAAGGGCGTCTTCTCTTGCATTGACAGGAAAGACAGTTTTAGAATACTGATCAACTTAATTTTCATGCAAACATGCTTACCTCCAGTATTTTTTTCTTCTGACCTTCATTTACTTTCCCAGCTAAACAGCAATGAGCTAAGGCATTTTGTATTATGTGTTTATTGGATTTTGCACTGGGCTCTTTGTACAGCTTTGGTCCTGTGCGAGACATTTAAAACAGTAAGAATAACATTATTTCTTTTTTTTAATTTTTTGCTGACTCGAGGGTTTGAACTCAGGATATCTCACCCCACCATTTCTGCTCTGCTGCTTGAGCTATATACCACCAGCCTGGCTTTGGGGAAATGTGATCTCGGGGCATGTTTCGCTGGGCTGGCTTCAAACTCGGATCCTTCTGCTATCAGGCTCCTGAATGGGCAGTGGAATGAGGCCCTGTGCCCAGCTAGAAGGAGTCCTTGCTTCCAGGTTTCTTCCTGGCTGCCCTCCAATCCAAGCACTGCTTTATCCACAAAGGGACACATCCAGAGGATGCTCCGACGGTGTTCTGAGGCTGCTCTGAGAAGCAGCGCTGGAAAGAAGATACAGCTACAACTGGCCCGTCTGCCTACCCTTTCTTTTTCTTTAAAGTTCATTTTGTTGTCAAGGTGATGTACAGAGGGGTTAGTTACATACATACATAAGGTACTGAGTACATTTCTTGTCAAACTTAAGTTATCCCTTCTTGCCTACCCTTTCGTAGGTCTGGTGAGTTTACTTCTGGTGAGCTGCAGTGGAAACGGCCCACGAGTAATATGAGGAAAAGAAAAGCTTCATCTTCTTCAGGATTAACAAAGGGATTAACAGGGCAACGGCCCAACTCCAGGGTTTACAGGCCACAACAGGAGGCTGTATCAAAAGCCAGCAGGTCTGTAAGCAGGGCTCGGTGAGGCCTCCTGTTCTTCGGGAGGCGGGTGGATGGGGCGCTCCTTTGCTTGCTCTTCCCCCGGCCTTCCCAGCTTCCTAATTTCCCCATTAAGGAGAGGACTTAGGGATTCAGCTTTACACAGCAGCGAGGACCTATGTGCCGTGCATCAAACTCCCCTGAACTTTTGCCAGACCCAAGACACTACACAGAAATGGTCGGCATTTTAAAGACAGAAGTAGGAATGAGTGCTAAGTGGCACTGCCAAATTTATTTAGAAACGTGTATCTTTTATCTGCTAGTCCCTAAGTACAGCTCTGTCATTGAGACTGAGCTACACGAGGATGAGCACTTGCTGTTTTACCAGGCTCCAGTGTGTACAGCAAAGGAGATGAGCTTATTACATTTTCAGTAGTAAACACACGCACGGACCTGTATATTCTGTTCCGGAAGCCACTGATGAAGTTGTTGACGCATTTTCCCAGTCCTTTTCTCCATTTCGACTGCCACAGCGACTTGGAGACAAAAAGCCTTCTACAGACTCTGACCTAAATGGCAAACCACAGAGTCTTTATGTTTCAAACAGAAAAAGGGTTGTGGGCCAGAAAAGTAATGTGGGAGTATCAAGCAAACAACCTAGAGCTTTAAAGTAAAATGTGATGATGCTGTTGGTCCAATTTTTATATATATATATATACACACACACATATATGTGTGCGTGTGAGAGATGTATATAAAGGTATATATATTTATCACACTCGTTTCCAAATCATGTTAGCACTCTATAGAGATCTGCTGAAAGAATGGATGTTTCTCCACTGCAGCAGCATGACAGGTTGGCCACAGAGACAAGAACTCTGAGATGACTTCCCTAGGAGACACGCTCTTCTGTAGCATGGATACCATAGCACAGCATTACTTGAGGCTGACTTCCAAGGACAAAGGAGATCTTCCCTCTGTGTTACATTCTGACATGGTTTTAAGAGGGAGGAGTGGAGTGGGGGGACTACGGGAGGTGGAGGGGCTGATCAGGATATACTGTACACACTTGCTGAAATGTTACAATGGAAGCACCCCCCACCATACAACTAACTTATGCTAACAAAAAAAAATCAATAAATTTAAGTAGGGATCTGCTTTAGAGTGAGTCTAATGTTCCAGTAGAAAAACTCTTATTTAAAAAACAAACAAACAGGGCTGGGAATATGGCCTAGTGGCAAGAGTGCTTACCTCCTATACATGAAGCCCTGGGTTCAATTCCCCAGCACCACATATATAGAAAAAGCCAGAAGTGGCGCTGTGGTTCAAGCGGTAGAGTGCTAGCCTTGAGCAAAAAGAAGCCAGGGACAGTGCTCAGGCCCTGGGTCCAAGCTCCAGGACTGGCAACAACAACAACAACAACAAAAACTCTCCTACTCAACAGGTCATAAGCCAGAGAGGCCAACACTAAAGGATGCTTTTTCTGTTTCTAACCATTATGATTTAATCACAATTATATTGCAACTACCTTCGCATAATTACAATTTGTGTTTGTAAAAAGTATCTTATCAATGTCAAGAATTCAAATTCTAAATGATAAGACACTGAAAGATGAATAAGCACCTTCATAATTTCTTTATAACAGAAACCCATAAAACTTATTATAATTGCTATAAAAATACAAAACAAAAACATTACAGATTTTTTTTACTTAAAACTTGATACAACTGCAGGCACCCTAATCTTTCCTGTGTTTGGATTTACCTTGGCGTCCTCTTGCCTGAATGAAGACTCTCATTATCACCCGTGTTCAGGGATGCCAAAGAAAGGCTAGAGGCTGAAAAAACACGATAAAGTCGTGATCCTGAACAGAAACAAAATCATAACTTTAAAAGAAGAAATAGAAAAGAGTCTGTTCATTAGAGAACACCAGCATAGACAATGGGATTATGTCTTTTCCTGTTTCCTTTCTTCTTCGTCTAAATGCATAGTATGCTTGCATGCACATATACATGACTTAAAGAACCTTCTTTTCGAAAAACAATGATAAGACTAACTTGATGTTCATGAAAGAAAGTGCTGAGAGGAGACAGATACCATCATCGGGCTCTGGTCAAGAAAGCAAATTTAAGTAATACAGAATGTCTAATTCCTGCGCAGGAAATTAATTTATTAATTTCAGCTGATACAGTTTATCTCCTTGGGTTTAGGGTAGTTCTAGGGGGCTGGGAATGTGGCCCAGTGGTAGAGTGCCTGCCTAGCATACACGAAGCCCTGGCTTCGATTCCTCAGCATCTCATATACAGAGAAAGCTGGAAGTGGCGCTGTAGCTCAAGTGGCAGAGTGCTAGCCTTGAGCAAAAAGAAGCCAGGGACAGAGCTCAGGCCCTGAGTTCAAGCCCCAGGATTGGCAATCAGTCAATAAACAAAGTAGTTCTGGAAATTCTATTGTCTGTCTGTTTGGAAGTGCTGGGGGTATTCATTGTGTGATGCTGAGAGTCAGAGCCAGGGTCTCACGGACCCTAGGCAAGTGCTCTACCACTAAGCTACACCCTGACAGCCAATGTGGGGATTCTCTAAAATTTTCCATGAAACTTACTTTAAATAAAATGGTTTTAGGGCTGAGGATATGGCCTAGTGGCAAGAGTGCTTGCCTTGTATACATGAAGCTCTGGGTTCAATTCCCCAGCACCACATATATAGAAAACGGCCAGAAGTGGCGCTGTGGCTCAAGTGGCAGAGTGCTAGCCTTGAGCGGGAAGAAGCCAGGGACAGTGCTCAGGCCCCGAGTCCAAGGCCCAGGACTGGCCAAAAAAAAAATAAATAAAATGGTTTTAGAAAATAAAAGTATGGGGGCTGGGAATATGGCCTAGTGGCAAGAGTGTTTGCCTCCTACACATGAAGCTCTAGGTTCAATTCCCCAGCACCACATATATGGAAAACGGCCAGAAGGGGCGCTGTGGCTCAGGTGACAGAGTGCTAGCCTTGAGCGGGAAGAAGCCAGGGATGGTGCTCAGGCCCTGAGTCCAAGGTCCAGGACTGGCCAAAAAAAAAAAAAAAAAAAAGAAAGAAAAGAAAAGAAAAGTATGTATTTTGAATTTCTTAAAAAAGATACATCTTGTATTGCAGAAATTATTATATATATTTATGAGTATTTCTGTCTTAAAATTTATCCCTTTAAGTGGGATCACTTCCTTGTGCTTTTTGAACTCAGGGCCTGGGCACTGTCCCTTAGCTGTTTTTGTTCAAGGCTGGCACTCTTCCACTTGAGCCACAGCTCTACTTCTGGTTCTTTGCTGGTTAATTGGAGTTAAGAGTCACATGGACTTCCCTACCGAGGCTGGCTTCAAACCTTAATCCTCTCCCACCTGAGTAACCATGATTATAGTTGTGAGCCCACCGGCACTCCGCTTACACTCGTGATCTCGTATTCCTTACTGTGCAAAGAAGTTGCTTGGGTGATTAGCTGGGTAGTGGAGTATTATGTGCAAAGCCTTGGGTTTAATCCCCAGCACACACTCCCCCACACACCAAATATGCTTTAAAAAATACATTTCATGCACATAACACGCACTTAAAGGGTAGTTACTAGTTCAGGGGAATTATATCTGAGGACAGAGTTCCCTAATTAGTTACTACTTAAATTCAATTTTAGCCTTCTCATTTGTTCTACTGAATATATGCATGCACACATAATACACAGAGGTCGGGGAAATCTTCACTTGCTTGTTTTTGGTTTTCCAAACCAGACCATGCATAATTTCAAAATTGTATCCAATTTAGTACTGGCAAAGCAGAATCATGTTAGCATGACAAACCCAGCTGGTGTTTTATGAACAGACTCCACCGACGGCCTGCGTTACCTGGAGGACCTTTGATTGGTGTTTTGGGGGACTCGATGTGGTCTCTGTGAATGGATTTGGGCCGCTGTTTCTTTTGCTTTGACACTTGAGGGCGGTGCTTAATGACAGTGTCCATGTCTTCCATCAGCTTCAGCTGCTTCCGCCTCATGTATTCTTGCCTGATAAATTCTCTGCGTGCCCTCTCATCTTCTTTCTTCTGACGTTCCTCCTCAGTCTTACGCCTATGAAATCAAATAAAGACCAAGTTACAGGTGTGATGAAAGAAGGGAGAACCACCACCTCCTAGTACCATGGGAGAAAAATAGGCCCTTCATGGAAAACCTACTTGAGAAAACTCAGGCTGTTTCATAGTAAAGTTACATCAATGTGTTTCAAGCATTGAACACAGCGAGTATTCCTGGAGCACTCTGGCATGTGAAATCAGGAAATACTTTGGGAAAACAAAGTAACTTCTAGAAATTACTAGAATGTAGCAGACGGTAAACATCTCTAAAAACGGTTCCTTAAGCATTCGCTGAGCATGCTCCCGACACTTCCCTCTGTGTCCACGGGAGGCTCAAAGCCAGCCTGGCCCCGTTACCTGGTTTCCTCTTTCTTATGCTCCATCTCCGCCTCCAGTTGCTGTTTCCGAAGCTGACTTTCTCTCTCCCTCCGTAACCGTTTCTCCAGCAGGGCCGCGCGTTTCATTGCCATGTCATTTTCTGCCTTTTGGTCATCCTAAGAACAAATTTCATGGAACATTTCAGGTAGTACTATTCTCATTTTCAGTTGCTGTTGTCGCAGGTTGTGCTTATTGAGATAACTGGAAATCTGAACTATTATGACTGTCAAATGTAGGCCTGTTTTGGGAATTATGATGGAAGAGCTGAATTAAAGTTAGTAATTCTGTTAAATAACTTAATGGCCATGAAAAGAAAAAAAGTTCTTAGCTCTTAATAACTGAGCATGGGGAATTTGCCCTCAATGAAAAACAAAACAAACTATTTAAAATATATGATCAATAAAAAGGATAAAACTTCCCTACAGCAGTCAGCTAATGTAGTGCCATAAACGGAATTACAGCGTTTAAAGTTGAGGTCACACAGTTTGATTGGTTAAGTTCAAAATTACATTGAAGGTTTTTCTCTCGGTCTTTTAAAATACTGGTACTAGGCTTGACCTCCTCACACTCTTGCTTAAGCTTTTTTCATTTATGGCTGATGCTCTACCACTTGAGCTACAGCTCCACTTCTAGCTTTTTGGTGGTTAACTGGAGAGGAGAGTCTCATGGACTTTCCTGCCAGGGCTGGCTCTGAAACTTTGATTCGCAGATCGGAAGCTCCTGAGCAGTTAGGGTTACAGGTGTGACCACTGGTTCCCAGCACAGGTTTTCTCTTTGAAGAGAAGATGAGTGAAATTATATCCCTCTACTGAGGTTCTTTCAAGCTGACAATCATGATTAGACCTACTAGGCCTGACTCCCTATCTCATCTTGATAAAAATTAATTAAAAAATAAAATTAAGAGAGACTTGTGCTTGCTCTGGTAGGTGCTCTATCATTTGAGCCATTCCCCCTTTCCCCTCCAGCCCTTGTTTGCTTTCAATTATTCTTCAGACAGTGTGAGTTTGTGTTTTTGCCTGGGGCTGGCCTTGGATCTTACTCCTACTGTTTCTGACTCCAGTGAAGCTGGGGTTACAGGTGTAAACCACCACACCCAGCTTGTCTGTTGAGATAGGAGCCTTACTAACACTTTTGCCTGGGTGGCCCTTGAACAGTGATCTTCGCAAGTGGCTGGGGTTACAGGCATGAGCCACTGTGCCTGGTGTTAAAGGGTTTTTGTTTTTTAAAGAAGACACAAGGAAAGATGGTCACCAGGTAAAAAAAAAAAACCTTAGCACATATTTACATACAATAATAAATAATCACTCTGTTTTAGAGGTTCAAATAATTTCATTTTTTTTATCTAGTTACTTGCTGTTTTTCAGTTAGGAGTCACTCTGTAGCCCAAGCGAGCCTAAACTGTGAAATCTGCCTGCCTCCGCCTCGTGATGCCACTATGCCTGGTTCGAATGGCTTAATTTTTTAACGGCTTTAATGAAAGGGGGGAAGAGAGGTAAAAGAGCAAACACGTTATCTATGCAAGCATATGCATGACTGTGATCGAAGGCTTTGTTACAGCTCCGAATCCACACTGGAATACTGAGAAATCTTGAACTTCAGCATCATAGAGTCCACCAGAGCAGGAGTCATCAAAACACATCTTAGGAATAATAGCAGATTTGTTAAAAAAAAAAAAAAAAAAGAAAAGAAAGAAAATTTAAAAGGGATTGCTATTCCAGAAGTACGTCAACTTAGAAAAAGGAGTCCCCCCCGCCATGAAGATGCCTGAAACTATGCAGCTTATTACCTTAAAAAAGAAGCCACAGCATACTTTCTGCTCATCATCAGCAAATTGTTCTTTATCACTTTCTCCATCATATTTTTCGACAGACACATCCGTCTTTTCAGGGGGTTTCAAGTCTGACAGGGAAACTTCAATCAGGTTAGCGTTTTTAGGAGCGGTGGGTGGGAGGGTGGGCTTAGGCGGGGGGTCTGTGGGCTGGTTCAACTGGTCCTCATTTGGGGTGAGACACACAGTCTCTGTGACAGGCTGGGACAGGACTTCAGAAACTGTCGACTCAAGAGGTTTCGGTTCCTTTTCTTCGGGGTTATAGCCACGTGGTCCCGAGGCCCCTTTGCATTCCGAGTTCTCCTTTTTAACCTCCTCCTTGGGCTTGGGCTCCTTTAACTGAGGCTCTCCATCATCTCCAAAGCACACAAAAGACCGCGTCTGGATGGGAACCTGACTCGGTGAAAACCTCCTTAGTCGAGGAAGACTATCCACAGACCGAGGGGGTGTCAGGGTTCGGTTCAACGGTGTTATTTTTAATTCATTGGGCCTAGGAGTCCTTTGATTTTTAGTGGAAAAGGAGGAGCTCTTCCTGTTGGAGGCCTGCGGAGATGGGTGGGTCGGGCGGGGGGAGTCCGAGGAGAAGGGCGCCGTGGTGGACGACAGGCTGGCCTGCCTGGAGGGCTTGACATCTCGGCCGTGTTTCTGCGGCGAGGGCTGCGGAGGCGAGATCACCCACGACTGCTGCTCTCTCATCTGCATTAGCATCTCCTGCTGGAGGGACAGGCGCTGCATCTCCTGCTGGAGGAAGTGCAGGGAGGAGTTCAGCTTTTCGATGGATCTCATGTACTCTAGAATCTCCCCTTCGTTCAGAGTCTCTTCGGAGGGGCTTGCCAGGTTCCACTGCTTCTCGGGGTCCACCGGCGTGGTTGGGGACTTGGGCCACTTGGCTGGGGGGTTCTCCGTGCTCTCTTTGATGTCGGCCAGGGACTTGCTCCTCTGTCCGTCGGGGCGGTGCACTTCCTTCTCCTTCACCCTGTCCGTGTACACCTTCTCGTCCTCGGCGCCCGCCGCCTCCTCCCGCAGTGGGGAGATGCCCTCCCCCTTCTTCTTCACCACCGTAAGGAAGGCCGTCCTTCCCATCTTCTGCCTCTGCTTTGTGAATGCGGCTTCCATCTTCTTCTTCTGGGCTTCGATGGCGCGCCTCTTCTCCTCCAGCTTCATCCTGAGATGCACCATCTCCGAAGCCAGCAGCTGCGTGCTGTCCCGGCCTGTGGGCAGGACGGGCTCCTCGGGAATGTGTGCCCACGCAACCACGTGGGGAATATTCAGCTCCGAGCCCTCCGGGGTGGTCTTCTGGGAGCTGCTGCCACTGCTTTTTCCATCGGTATGATTCAGCTTCCGGAATTTCTGCTCGGCAAAGCTGGTCATCTTCACACCAGAACTAGACGAAGCACTGCTCCCTGGCTGAGACTTGGTACTTACGGTACTGGGACAAGGACTCAGCGCCTCCCTGGGGTTGCCGCCTCTGATATCATAATCCTGGAGAAATCTGGACGCATCATCCATGTCGGAGTCCAGGCTGACCGTGTAATCCCGCAAGGAAGAGTCTTCGTCCATGGTTTCGGGAATGTCTTCAGAAGGAACATGAATTCCAGTGTCGACCTCTGTCGTGTCGGTCACAGGGCTCAAGGCACCTTTCGCGTCACTTATGTTGTCAGGACTCGACCGACCTAGCTTGAGGTTGGAGTTAAGGATACTCATTTCCTGGCTATGAAGAAAGAAGCCATTAGCGATTTGGTCTGGCCGAGATGTGTGGGGAGGTTTTTCGGTATCGTGAATTATCTGTAATGCTTCTTCGATGCTTGGAGTCTCGATCTGATTACCAAACTCATCCAGGAGTACTCTGTTTTGTAGAGCTCCATTTGGGAGCTTGTAAGGAACATTCTCATTAGAATTCAGTTCGTTCGTATTAAGGGGCATGTAAGGTTTGAGGTCACTGTGAGGGTCTACATTAAGTTCTTCTTCAATGCTTTCTTCTTCTTCTTCCCCATTTACTGGCTTGAAGGACAAGTTTTTCCGAATGTGTTTAGATGCACGATTGTTGTTCAGAGTAAGTCCTTCATTACTAATAGAACGAGTGATTCCTCGGTTTGGAGTGGATTTTGGCACACTATCTTCTTTATCAAAAGAAATATCAAATGAAACACCATGCACAGATGATCTAGAAAAAATTTAAAGAGAAAACCTTCTTAAGAAATTCCAGAAAATAGAGTTTTTAAATGTTACTACATAAAATTATTGGGAAGTGCATTTCTTACAAGGCGAGAGAGCACTTTACCACTAGGCCATATTCCCAGCCATGCATTTCTTTTCTTTCTCCACTTATTACAATCCAACTGACCTTAAGGTAAAGTTATGCCTATTTTTCTCCCCTTTATACTTAGCTCATGACCTCTCTACTATCTGCCTATGCTGACCCTTTCAGATTTGCATCTTAATTAAAAGTCTAGATTTGGCATTCTGGCTAATACCAACAGACAACGATAAAATGGACATTTCTAAATTTCATAAGGTGGATATACTAAGACTAATTAATTCCCTTTGCTTACCTTTTTTCTTTGGGCCATGTTCCTATGAAACCATCAACATACGACATGGATGAAGACCTTCTAATTCCTCCTTCAAATAGAAAACAGCCATTGAAATCATGTAAAAAAAAAGTGGGGGGAAACTTACAGAAACTCAACACATTTTACATATTTAAGGATTCAAAAGGTAAGTAGATACCCTGGCGCGTGCGCGTGCGCGCGCACACACACACACACACACACACACACACACACACACACACAGCTTAGGTACTGGATTCAATCCATAGCACACCCCACCTCCAAAAACAGCTATGTATGGAGAATTTCAGCCAGGCTGAAGCTTGGTGCCAGCGGCTCAGGCCTGTTATACTAGCTACTCAGAAGACTGATAGCTGAGGATCCTGGTTCAAAGCCAGCCTGGGCAAATAATCGGAGAGACTCTTGTCTCTAATTAATCAGCAAAAAGTCAAAAGTGGAGGTATGGCTCAAGCAGAAGAGTGCTAAAACAGCTAAGTAAAAGCTCAAGGCCCTGAGTGCAATCCCTGTACAAAAGAAAAAGAATAAGAAGTGAAGGCTATAGGCTCGGCCAGCTTGAGTTACATAGAGAGAGCCAATCTTAAAAAGAACAGAAAAGAAAGCACCAGGACTGGGGCATAGCTTAGTCAGTAGGGGGCTTTCTTAGCAGGTGATATGCAAGCATCCCAGTACCACATAAAAAGAAAGAAAAGCAAGCAGAGAACCAGACTTCTCTTTTCTTCTTCTTCTTCTTCTTTTTTTTTTTTTTTTGGCCAGTCCCAGAGCTTGGGACTCAGCCTGAGCACTGTCCCTGGCTTCTTTTTGCTCAAGGCTACCTCTCTACCTCTTGAGCCACAGCACCACTTCCGGCTTTTTCTGTTTATGTGGTGCTGGGGAATCGAACCCAGGGCTTCATGCATGGTGGGCAAGCACTCTACCACTAGGCCACATTCCCAGCCCTTCTTTTTTCTTTTGTATACTCATAGCTACTTTTCAGATTGGGTATTTACTTATATCAAATCTCAGTCATTTCCCAGGCAGCCTACCTAAACTAGTCTTCTTTTGGATAAGCTTTCTCAAATACATTACCTGAGGCTGAAGCGGGAGCATGGGGACGTGAGTATCTGGAAGACAAATGACAAGACCGTGTGAGAATGGCTCAAGAAATACTACTGTAACACTTGTGATTCTACATTTTAAAAATCTAACGTTTAAATTATATTTTATATCCTTTAGCCAAACAATTTGAAGTTCTTTCATATATATCTCAATGTCCGTAGGAGATAAGATGTAGCATATTATTTTCTTTCTACCAATAGAAAACTGAAATAAAGAGATGCAAATGAAGCTCAGCAATTTGACGTGTTTGGCCTAACTAAATTTCTGAGAGCTACAGACAGGAAGAACACTTGGAAAGATCAACAAGACTGGAGCCTCATGGGCCGGTACCTCCACATCTAAGCTGCAGGCAAAAGTCTTCCACGCCTAGAAAGATCTTCAGCTCTCTTGCTACTTTCCTTATTTCATTCTATCCTATTCCACTTCATGCAGAGAATACAGTGCCTCTGTCTCAGATTATAATGATAGGTGGCTGGATCAAGCTATCCTCTTAGTTTGAGGCTTAGTTTTCCCTCCTGCAGTAAGGTAAGCATCCCCACCCCCATTCAATGAACTGGGGGAACAGGGTGGTGTGACTTCTCTAGCTCATCTAAACTATATTTATTCTAATATAAACTGGGAACAAAACAAGTCAATCAAAGGATTTAAATATATATATATATATATATCAACATAAGGAACACCTAATTAATGAGCTTTTTCCAAAGCACAACACCTGCAGATCTTCCTTTCACCCAAACCAAGTGCCTGCCTGCTACACGCCAAGCTCTGCTTGCTCTGCCTGCTGGACACCGCGCATGGCAGTCTTCTTTGTGGTCACCTGGTAGGGCTGCCGAGACCTCGCACCATGCCCTGGCATTCTTGTTTGTGATATTCTTCTTCTGAAATCACTTCCATGGCATCCCCTCGCCCTCAGCTCTATGTAAGTCTAAATACAACTTGTTTGTTTATTAAAATGTGTTTACTACTTTCTTTCCCAGATGGCTAAAATATATAAAAGCTGTATGTTCAATTTACAGATGATTTTGACTTTGTGCAACTCTCACATAAGCTGGCAGCAAAGCTGTGAGTGGCTGCTAGAAACGACTTTTGCTTTGGCTGTCTTTTTTCTTTATTTAAGTACAATGACATTTGTAGATGTGACTAACTACATTAGTCTTGAGAACAGAAAGCCTTCTTCAAAACTTTTACAAGGTTGGAAAACAACAGGGTGTCTTGTGGAGACTCACAGAAGAGGACTAGACAGAGTAATCTTCAAGGAAAAAGATTTTGGTGTCTGTATTATTAGAACAAAGGTTTCAGCTAAGAAGCAGCAGCCACTAAGGCGTATGAGAAAGGAAAAAAAAGAAAAAAAGAGTCTACCATGGACCTACATTAAAACATTTTCCTACCAGGTGCTAGTGGCTCATATCTGTAATCCTAGCTACTTAGGAGACCGAGATCTGAGGATCGTAGTTCAAAGCCAGCCCAGGCAGGAAAGTCCATGAGACTCTATCTCCAATTAACCTCCAGAAAACTGGAAGAGGTGCTGTAGCTCAAAGCACTAGCTTTGAGTGAAAATGCTCAGGGACAGTGCTCAGGCCCTGAGTTCTAGCACCATGACTGACAAAAGCAAAATAACAACAACAAAAAAACCCCAACAAAACCCCCAAACAACCCCCCCGCCCCAAAAACCACCATAGCTACCCGTGTCAGAAATGCGGACAATTGTTTATTCAAGCTCAATCTACCTTAAAAGTTTCATTTCCCACTTATAAAGTGGAAAATTAAGGCTTAATTAACAGTTTGAGAATGGATGACCCAAGACTTATATCAAACATTATCTACATTTTCAAGGAAGTCAATATCACCATGTAACCAATCAGAGAATACTATTTAGAACATGTTTCTCATGGGAAAAACCACAGAAACTTCTTGATCAGCAATATTTTAACTTAGTCCTTTTGTCTCCTTTTGCAAAGACAGAAAGAAATAAAAAATTCTAAAAAGGCCAAGTGTTGGTGGCTCACGCCTGTAATCCTAGTTACTCAAGAGGCTGAGATATGAGGATCATGGTTTGGAATCAGCATGGGCAGAATGTGTGTGAGACTCTTTATCTCTAATTAAGCACCAGAAAGCCAGAATTAGAGATGTGGCTCAAATGGAAAGTTGTTGCTCAAGTGGAAGAGCACTTAATCTTGAGCACTAAAGCTCAGGGACAGTCCCCAGGTCCTGAGCTCAAGCCCTAGGACCCACACAAAACAAATGAACAAAAAAAACCCATAAAACTCTAAGAAAGTCATGAGAAAATTCATAGTAGTATAAATCATGAGTTAAGGAAGGAAAATGCTTTAGTTTCTAAGAAATGCGTTAGGCACTGTGGAGTTCAGAGAGGAAGAGAATCCACTACAGTGCTCAGTCAAGCCTTAGCTTTCCTATTCAAATGTGGCCCACACTTCAGACATTTTTTAATAGGAAGAAGAGATGGCATCTTCAGAATCAATTTATATTTTTTTCATAAAGCCAAGAATCTATACAGAAAGTGCTTTGAATTTTTGCTCATAATTTTAAAATGAATTTTAATGGATTTGCTCAAATTTCTAAGAATCCATAAACCATCATTTTTGTCAATTTAGTTCCTCATACTACTCTTTACGAGGTTAAGATTTCTATTTTAATAATTTTACTGCTATCTCTCAATAGAGTAGCTAGAAAACAAAACACGGGAAAATTAAATATTTCTTTTAAAAAATCTTAAATTTAAATAGATGAATGTAACTTAGAGTAATTACAACCCAGTTTAAAATCCAACTAACATTTTTACATTTCTATTACATAGAAAGTACTGTTGGAACACATGAGCAAGCAAACGGAAGCGGTGCAGTCACGGAGGAATGTACCTCGAAGTGAGGTCCGAGCTGGACGAGCCATCCAAGAGGGTTCTTCTGGCAGCGTTCAGGACAGGCACGGACGGCCTATCTTTTGTAGGTTCCGCTAGAATGAAAGACAAAACTCCAAAATTACCCCGTCAGCTTGTTTCTAACATTTATTTCGGGAAATCTGGGCCATCAATAAGTGTTAGAAATTTAATCTCTAGTTACAGAGAAATCATAGCATTTGTAGCCTTATAATTTTGAAAGGTCAAACAAACTTTCTTTCTTTCTTTCTTTCTTTTCTTTCTTTATTTTTTTTTTTGGCCAGTCCTGGGCCTTGGACTCAGGGCCTGAGCACTGTCCCTGGCTTCTTTTTGCTCAAGGCTAGCACTCTACCACTTGAGCCACAGCGCCCCTTCTGGCTGTTTTCTATATATGTGGTGCTGGGGAATTGAACCCAGGGCTTCATGTATACGAGGCAAGCACTCTTGCCACTAGGCCATATTCCCAGCCCCAACAAACTTTCTTTAAGTCCTCCTTAAAGTGCTCTGACTTATAAATAAATATTCACTTGGAGAGGGGCTACCATAAAATGATATTTAAAAATAAAGATAAATTTGTAAGCTTAATTTTGTGAAAGCTTTCATAGAATCTCAGATACATAGGGCTATCTTTGCTTTTTGTGAAAGCGGGCCTTTTGGTAATCAATTAAAAGTGGATAGGATTTCACTGGAAAATGATTAAAGCTACGGGGATAGTTTCAATTCTTGTAACTTACTCTGGAGAAAATAATACACTTTTGATTGACATTTAATACAGCAGATTTTGGAATTTTGGACTTCACAGATGCAACCACAAAAAAGCAATATAGGAGGAAATTTTATGTTAACTTCAGTAAATTGTGTAAATATTGTTTTGAAATGACTTTTAAGTAAGACTTACCATTAAGTAACTAAGACCTTAATGGTCTTAAAGATCTTTTTGTTGTTGCTGTTGGCCATGGGACTTGAACTCAGGGCCTGGATGCTGTCCCTGAGCTTTTTTGCTCAATGCTAGAGCTCTACCTTTAGCCACAGCCCCACTTCTGGTTTTCTGGTAGTTAATTGGAGATTAAGTGTCTCACAAACTTTCCTGCCTAGGCTGCCTCTGAACCTCCATTCTCAGATTTCAAACTCCTAGTAGCCAGGATTATAGATGTAAGGCACCAGTGCCTGGCTGAGGGAAAAATCTTAGTATCTTTTAAGTTCTCTTGGTTATTTAACTGGCTTAATACTCAATATCAGCTTTACATAGCTGAGAGACTTGGAGAGACCAAATATCCACTGGTATATTTCACAGAATTCTGACGGAGTAAGCTTAAAAATATCTCTTAGGGTACTTCTTCCTCCTTTCTTTTTCTTTTTGTGCACGTGCATGCACAGGTGTGTGTGTGTGTGTGTGTGTGTGTGTGTGTGTTAAAGGTGACTAGAATGATCAGGAAAATCTGGAGCTAAGGGAGGCAGCTAAGTATTTGGAAGGCACAATAATCATGCTTTGGCAGGGTAGCCACTGGCAGCAAAAAGAACTGCTCCAATAATTTTTTTGCCGGAAAGATTAGGGAGCTGAATTTAGCATTCATTCATTCATTCATTCATTCATTCATTATCATTCCTGGGGATTGAACTTAAGAACTGGGCACTATTCCTGAGCTCCTTTTGCTCAAGGCTAGCACTCTACCACTTGAGTCATAGCACCATTTCTGGCTTTTTCTGTTTATATGGTATTGAGGAATTGAACCCAGGGTTTCATGCATGCTAAGCAAGGACTCTACTGCTAAGCCACATTGCCAGCCTGAATTTAGCATTCAGAATTATTTTTCCTTCTAGAAATAAACCTCTCCTTTTAAAATGGAAGCCCATAGATGGTCTATTTTGCTTAGGTTAAATTTTACTTTATAGAAACTTGAGGAGGAATTCTTGTTCTTTATTCCTAGGGATTTTTATAGTAACCATCTTATTTCATATTAGTTTTGATTTTATTGAATATTCCCAATAAAGTATGTTATTATATTAATAATAATAGCCTACTCAGTTTAAAAAAATACGTGCAAACCCTCTTATAGTTAAATGGCAAATTCAAGTTGTAGGTTAAGGCCTGTGACTAGATTGTGGATAATGTAATTCTGAAACAAAGAACTAGGGATAGGAGCAATGAAAAACTAAAAATACGAGTGAAAGATGCAAAGAGAGGTAAATGGTACACAGTTAAAAATTCTGTACTATAAGCCATTCTTTCCATTTTCTTTTCTTTCATTGTAATCAGTATTTAGGCATTAAAAGTATTAAAATACTTACAACTGACCAAAGCTAATATCAAGCTGAAATATAAAGCAGTAACAGTCTTCAAAAGAATAACCAGATGAGACTGTATAAAATTGAAAAGGCTTATTACCTCCCTGTGGACGAACAACTCGAGGCTGCACAAAGGACGGCTTCACAACCTCAAACCACCAGAAGAGCTCCGCCATGAATACCAGGTAATTACTCTGTGTAAGCAAGGTAAGAACATTGTAAGAAACCTTAACTTAGGTAAACACTGTTCACAAATTCATGACAAATAGAATTATAACCTGTTCTGTCTATTCAAATAGAGAATATTTACTGAAGGCTGTTAAACATAAATAAAAACGCTAGCTCATCTGTGTTTTACACAGATGATATTCAAAACCTCCTTGCTGATTTGTGTTATAGTTCCAGAATGTTGATCCAATCCAGTAGGCAGTGATGCCCTCTGCCATGTAGAATAGGAATACTATGACTGTGTAGAATTTAGATAACACAGGCACTTTTCTTCTAAAATACAGACAACTTATTCAATCATTTCAGACTCTGAAGAGTGGCTATCATTAATTGATCCCTGAAAATTTCTCTGGGAAGTTTTTCATAATAGTTAAAAATACTGCATTCCTGGTGGCTCACACCTGTAATCTTGAAGCTACTCAGGAGGCTGAGATCTGAGGATGGCAGTTCCAAGCCAGCCTCCACAAAGACTCATCTCCAATTAACCACCAAAAAGCCAGAGGTGGAGCTGTGCCTCAAATGGTAGAGTGCTAGCCTTGAGAGTGTTAGCCTCAAGTTCAAGCCCCAAGTCCAGACAAAAATAAAAAGCAACAAAAATGTATTCCTAACCTGTGTGCTAGTTTCAATGCTAATTTCAACAGAGGCTGGATTACTCAGCCCTGAGTGCTGGGATTACAGTATGTAGCACTAATACCTGGTTTGAGTTTGTATTTTAAAGAATGCATACACCAAAGAAAGGTATTCACATTATAGGAGTTAGTTTATATATTTGATCATTTTTTTAAAAATAGCACTATAAAAATTTATTCTTATTTATAAAATACGTTTTTATTGGGTATTGGATCTCTATTGAAATAGATACTAACAAATTTTTATCAATATTCGAGGCCTTATTTCATATTAAATTTGGGTCTTACAAGTTATTACTGAAAATATTAGTGTTTCCCAGTTGTGCCTTCTTCATCCTATTTGCTAATTGTGAATAATCCTCAAGGCGCTCTACATTCTCCCTTAGGCTTCCTGCAGTCCTGGTTGGTGCCTCCTACCTCTTCTCTGACAGTTCCAAAAGACTACTATAGTATACAAAGGAGGTAAAACCAAGAGAATCAAGGATGGCTCTTACCAATACTTTCATCTTCTAGCATGGGGAAGACCACTTAATGAAAAGGATCATTCCCTAGCTATTTGTGTGTCAGTTAGTGGTAAGATAATGGAAGAAAGGCACAGCCATGAACAGAATTTGGTAAAGTTCCTTCTTTAGCTATTTGTTTTCTCTGTCAACTCCCACAACATTCAATTCAATGTGCGATAGCAGGTATTGTAATTATTATTATTATTATTACTGGTGCTGGTCCTGAGGCTTGAACTCAGGGCCTGGGCACTTCCTGGTTTTGGATTTTTTTTTCTTCTCAAGGGTAGCACTCTACCACCTGAGCCACACCTTCACTTCCAGCTTTTTAGTCATTAACTGGAGAGAAGAGTCTCTTCTGCCCCAGCTGGCTTTGAACCTTGGTCCTCACATCTTGGCCTCCTGAATAACTAGCTAGAATGATAGGTGTGAGCCACCAGTTCCTGGCAGTTATTTTGTTGTTGTTTGGTTGGTTTTAAAATTTCTTTTGCTGATCCTGGGGCTTGAACTCAGGGTCTAAGTGCCTCATTGTGCTCAAGGCTAGCTCTCTACCACTTGATCACAACAGCACCACTTCTGTTTTTTTCTGAGTAGTTTATTGGAGACAGGAGTCTCACAGACTTTTCTGCCTGGGCTAGTTTCAAACCATGATCCTCAGATTCCAGCCTCCCGAGTAGCTAGAGATTACAGGCTCTTTTAAAAACTGCCCAGAACACAATACACATTCAATAACTACTTATGGAATAGCTACACAGAGGGAAAAAAAAAAGACTACTCAGAAAAAAAAAGTTCAAATGTTGATTGGAGCTTCTCTGGTGGATATCTGATGGTCAAACTTTGATTGGACTGAGATTAGAAAAGCACATCTCTGGGTGTCTGTGAGAAGCTTCCAGGGACAATTAACTAAGGCGGGGAAGACCTGTCCTAAATGGGGTGGGGGAGAACCCAGATGGCATGGAATGAAGTATGGCAAGCAGCCCTCTAGTGCGGGATTCCCTGGGTTGCCTGTCAGCTCGTCCCCTCCACACCAGCCTGCCCCGATGCTCGGCCTCACGCCTGGCCCACCACCAACGGAGCCAAGCTCGCCCATCATGGCCCCGGGAATCCTTCCTCCTTTAAGTCCCGCCCCCCCCATGTTTGTCACAGCAACAGAAAAGCTAACACTATCTGGGTGTCGGATTACTGTGATTTCATTCTTTCTTTATACTTTATAGCATTCTATCTGAAGTGAAGAGTATATAATAAATTCCTAGGTGCTGGGTTCCACTCTTCTAGTACTCAGTTAGCAAAATGCCAACTATATTTTGGAAAATCACTGCTTTCGTGCTCAAGTATTACCTGTTGATACCTTAATAATAACAATAGAATTACATTAAATTTTTTTTCAATACTAGGTGAATTTCCTTTGGCGTACCCCATGTGGTCACTGGATATGATTTTGGTACACTGGATATTGTATATATGCTTATCTGAACTATGGAAGGGAAAGAAAATGAGGGAGGGTGTAACAAGACAAGAAATGTACTTACTACCTTATTATATTATATAACTGTACCCCTTCTGTACATCACCTTGTCAATAAAATTTAACTAATTTTTTTCATGTTTGGCCACAAGATGGCAGTACAGTCAAAGTGAAATATTTTCCTCAGGAACTAAGGCTTAGGAAGGTTTTTTTCCCCATGAAATTATGATGATTAAATGACAATAATTGCCCTCATATTCAAGGGTGGACAGCAATTCATTTCACTTAAAATCTTCTTTGCTTCTTTGTTTTGTTTTTGTTGCCAGTCCTGGGCCTTGGACTCAGGGCCTGAGCACTGTCCCTGGCTGCTTTTTGCTCAAGGCTAGCACTCTGCCACTTGAGCCACAGCGCCACTTCCGGCCTTTTCTATATATGTGGGTGCTGAGGAATCGAACCCTGGGCTTCATGTATACGAGGCGAGCACTTCACCACTAGGCCATATTCACAGCAGTTATGTATTCAAACAGTGTCAACACTAGGAAATACAGATAGATAAAGAGAATATAGGAGAGAAATTAAGGTAGGGGGCCTTAGCCCCTCACCCTGCTCCTGTGAACTCTTGCAGAGTCCTTTTTCGGTCATCTACTTCAGCCATCCCTCAGTACTCACCAGTGAGAGCTTGTGGATGCTCAAGAGTCTCACACAAAATGCTATATTATGTGCACATGCTCACTCCAGGCTAAGTAAGTCACCTCTGAATTACTTATAGTACTGAAGGGTTATTACAATACCTACCTGATACAATGTAAATGCTACCTAAATAGTTATTACACTGAATTGTTTGTGGAAAAAGCCCAAAAATTATGTATATGTTTCGAATAAATGCAATGTTTTTCAAATATGTTCAATCTCTACTTGGCTGACTCCACAGAAGTGGCGCCCACAGAGCTCAAGAGGGTTGACTGTATGCGTACAAGTCTGTATCAAAACAGAAAAGGGAACTGGGGGTTAGGGTTAGGGTTATGGCTCAGTGGTCCTGAGAACTGAACCCAGGACAACTGAAAAAAAAAGGAAAAGGATTTAATAATTGCATACATTGCATCATGTAATACATTATGGTTTTTAACTGCTTTCTTCATTTAATGTCTTGGAGAGCTCTGTGTTTCAGTAAAAATATTTCCACCTCTTTCCTTTAAATAATTCAATTACATTACAAAACATTTCAATTTAGGTCTTACTAAGACAGGACATTTCCAACTTTTCACCTCCCCAGTTCTTATATAGGCTTCCTATACTGGTGTGTTCCTAATGTGTTGCATTTTTTTCCCTTTTCGGTGCTCAGGATTGAATATGGGACTTGAGTTCTGTGCATACTAAATCTGGTTAGCGTCAAACTGCCCTCTAAAATGACCAGTGTGGTGCCAGTGTGTAATTCTGCCGGTAGGAGAAGATAGTGCTCATTTCCTATTCCTCATACATGGCTGTTATTAGAGTGAAAACGAGCCCCCCGGCATCTTGGACTAAACAACTTCTCTTACAGTCTTAAAGACAATCTCCGGAATTCAAAGCCATGCTTCTAATAACTAAGTGCAGGGCGCAGAAAGTGACCAAAGCCTACAAAGCCTATTCTTTAAAGAACTGTCTGCTTTAAGTGTGCCTGATTTAACAAGGTTTCTTTGGATCATGCTGAAAATTGAGTGCAGTATCATAACTATATGACACTTAATCAAAGTGCAAAGTGTACCAACTTCCTCAATGTATTTAGCAAGATAATTTCTCCTTTGAGACTATAGCAGTATTTTAATTTTCAATAGGCATATGCCAGAAGAGTCACTAGCAAAATACACATGGAAATAATATACGTAACTTTCTATTTGATTTTAAAAGGGGGGAGGGGTGGTTCTTCTGATGCATCCAAGTAGGGAATAGGTAGTAGTTGAGTCACTGGGAGTAGCAGGGCCTCATTCTAGAGACACTTGCACTGGTATACTATGAGAGGGCTCCACTAGCAGTTCTGTTAAGAGTGGCAATGTAACATTCACCAGAACAGAAAGTTTTTAAATCAAACTTTTTTTTTTTTGGCCAGTCCTGGGCCTTGGACTCGGGGCCTGAGCACTGTCCCTGGCTTCTTCCCACTCAAGGCTAGCACTCTGCCACCTGAGCCACAGCGCCCCTTCTGGCCGTTTTCCATATATGTGGTGCTGGGGAATCGAACCGAGAGCTTCATGTGTAGGAGGCAAGCACTCTTGCCACTAAGGCCATATTCCCAGCCCCTAAATCAAACTTTTAAATTAAATCTATTATATGATCTTTACTCTCAAAGCCTTTCCAATGAAGTGTCAAATTTAGGTAAGTCTGCAAAAGACATCATGAAATATAGCTGTGGGCCACTGGGAGAAACAGGTATTGTTTCATTTTATGACATTCTGGATCAATAAACTCCTTTGTAGACCTGAGGTAGGTGGTTCTGGATGGACTTGCTGCTGAATTTTACCAGACTTTTAAAGAATACCAATGTTCCTCAAACCACTCCATAACATAGAAAGAAGGCACCCTTCCAAACTCATTCTAGAAGCCAGTACTTCTTTGCCTCCAAAGCCTGATAAAGATATAATAAAAGGTCGGGTGCCAGTGGCTCATGCCTGTAATCTTAGCTACTTGGGAGGCAGGGATCTGAGGATAGTGGTTTGAAGCCAGCCTGGACGGGAAAGTCTGTGAAACTCTTACCTCCAATTAACCACAATAAAGCCAAATGTGAAGCTGTGACTCAGTGGTAGAGTTCTAGCCTTAAGCTAAAGAAGCTCAGGGACTGTGCCCAGGTTCTGAGTTCAAGTCTTAGAGCTTACACATATTAAAAAAAAAAGAGAGAGAGAAGGCTAATAATGTTTTTTCTTAAGATAAATAGAAAATAATTTCTTTTCACTAATATACTTAAGCTGCAAACTTTCTGTGACCAGAACACTTATTTCTCTTCAATTTTTACAACATACTTTAACAAGGCAAGGGAAAAAAGAACTTAATTTTACCTTTATGGATGAAGCAGCATAGAGCATATCTTCCAGGGAGAAATGGCAACACTGGTTCAAGTATTCTTGGCAAAATTCCTGAATCAGCTGCAGATTGTACAGGCTATCGGCCAAAGACATAGTTTCTTTCAAACAAATATCTTCAAATAAAGAGCAAGATGATGATTTAGGCTTACTCTGATAAACATTTCATATCTATTTCGTAATTAGTACTTAGTACAAATACACAATTATGTAAATCAAGCAACCATATTTTCACAAATCTAGTATTATCATACAGAAATTCTCAATTATCTTCCTCAGATGATACTTCAGTGTTTCTTCTCTAAAAAGCCTTGATTAATTATTGAACAACTGTCTTAAGTTTTTGTTACCCTCTGTGTAACAGTTCCAAGTGTTTCAGTGGGGCACTTACCCTCTAGCCTGACAACACCCGGGCAGTAGAAATGAATGAGGGCAGCTAAGGCACAGCCGTCAGTGCAGTCCTTCAACAGGTTCTCTACCAAGGGAATGCAAGGCAGTTGCTTAAGCAATGTTTGTTCTTTCCTATAACGAGCCTGAGAAAAGAAGAAAAGGGTAAAGAGGAGAGAGGGGAAAAGGTTAAGTACTAAGCAATACCCAGGGAATAAATCAAGAATTGCAGACTCTAGGGGCTGGGAATATGCCTAATGGCAAGAGTGCTTGACTCTATACATGAAGCCCTGGGTTCGATTCCCCAGCACCACATATATAGAAAATGGCCAGTAGGGGCGCTGTGGCTCAAGTGGCGGAGTGCTAGCCTTGAGCAAAAAGAAGCCAGGGACAGTGCTCAGGCCCTGAGTCCAAGCCCCAGGACTGGCAAAAAATAAAATAAAATAAAATAAAAAATTGCAGACTCTAATGTACCAGTAAGATAATAAATATAAACAAAGATGAATGAGACTATTCACCCCATACTATATATTACCCAAGTCAAATACACAGCGAAAGAACTGAATGTATGTGATAGAACATTATGAATTTAATGAGATGTAAATTTATGTGAAATTATATTTAGTCTATGTGCTTAAAATTACAGAACAGACATGAACACTTTGTATATAAATGCTTGGTTCTGTTAATGTGCAGATTAAAAATAATCATTTACTTTCAAACTAAATTTTATTGAGATGGAAAGTTCTTACACAGGAATACTAAAAATTTGCATGGAAAGAACAAAAATACTATTTGAATAGAAAGAAACACAAGAGTTGTCATAATTGAGGGAATGGGAAGGCTGAGAGAGGATATCCTGTCTTGTAAAAGAAATTTAGAGGTACAAAACATCACTTTGGCTGGGTGCTGGTTACTCATGCCTGTAATCTTTACCTGCTCAGGACTGTGGTTCAAAGCTTGCAGGGCAGCAAAGTCTCTGTGAGACTCTTACTTCCAATTAACAGCTCAATAACTGGAAGTAGTGCTGTAGCTCAAGTAATAGAGCACTAGCCTTGAGCACAAAGAGGCTCAGGGACAGCGCAGTGCCTAAGACTTGAGTTCAAGCCCCACAACCAATAAAAACGAAGAAAAAATCACTTGGGAAATGGGAATCACCACAGCACAAAAGATATAGTTTGTCATTCAAATGTTGATAAAATGAACCAAGTGTAATACCATGTAAAGAAAATCTCTCCAATCCGACCTTCACTAACCAGTAAGGATTCCTATTCCCCCTCGGAAAAACAGAAGAAACTTTCCAAAGACTGGACACAAAATTTTAAGATAGCACTCAAAAAAAAAAAAAAAAAAGGAAATGTGCTGTAAAAGTGGTTAAGAGGAAGAACTCTGATGTCAGAGCACCTAGGTGCAGATTCCAGTTCTGCCACGTACTGGCTTAGGGTTTTGGTTGTGTTAATTAAACTCTCCTTTCTTACTTCCCTCGTGTAAGATGGGGTTGCTAAGTGCCTACCTTAGACAAATAGTAATGAAAAAGGTATTTATTTCTGCGTCTCTCTTACTAGCTACCCAAGGACAAGAATCACAATACATCTTTTCCTTTTGAAGATTTTCAGAGGACCTGTTCTTATTCATCAATGCATGCTAGACATCTGTAATTAATGACATATTTCTAACTAGACAGAATGCCTATGTTCGGAAATAATTACACAGACAACACAGTTTCTTTGATTACAATTCTTACAGAAAACTTCTCCATTTGCTTTTAGGAGACAGTTTAAAAATAAACTATGAAAAGAGAGGCGGAGAGGGAAGAGCAGGAGGCAAGCAGAGAAAGGAAACCAAGGAAAAAGAAGAATCCATCAGCCAACAGACTCTCCTAGCCCTACAGGCTCTTTCCATGTTTTGAATACACTGTTCCAGATCCCCACTTCTTTTCCTTGCTCATTCAGAATAAGAACTGGAGCCAACTAGGCATCCAGGTCAGAACTGGATTCAACTGATGAGCACCAGGTCAGGCCAGGTCAGGAATAAAGAACTGAGTTGCATGCTATGATCTAGTTCCTTCTGCCAGGTAGCACTCTGGACAGAGTGTATGTGTCTGTATGTGCTAATAACACATGTCTATGGTTTAGACTTGACAATCAGACAATTATAATTGCCATCGTCTACACTTTCTTAAAAACTACATCCTAGAAGATACAACAAGTAAATCAAATTAAGTAAATTAAATATGAAGTTATGGGGCTGGAAATGTGGCTTGGTGGTAGAGTGCTTGCCTAGCATGCATGAAGCCCTGGGTTCGATTCCTCAGCACCACATAAACAGACAAAGCCGGAAGTGGCACTCTGGCTCAAGTGGTAGAGTGCTAGCCTTGAGCAAAGAAGCTCAGGGTCAGTGCCCCGGCCCTGAGTTCAAGCCCCAGGACTGGCAAAAAAAATTAAAAATGAAGTTATGGATAACTTTCAAGACAGTTCATTTGTAGTTCATAAAAGTTACACAGAACCTTTTATATTTGGAGATGCTATGTGATTTACAAACACACTGCATGAAAATATTTCCCATTCTTTCTACAAACTTGAAAATTTGGCATTCAAAAAGAAGTCTGTATTTTCTATGTCCGCATTTATAGTAGATTTCTAATTAGTGTTTTTATCACTAGTGCTGCAAAATAGTTCTTACAGGGTTTAACCCAGCCCCTCCAAGCTTATGTAAAATATTACTCCTTCAAGTCAAATCAGAATATATTTAATATAGTTTAGGTCCAATACTGGTGAGGGCACAGAGAAAGTTTTGCTTTCCTTTCCAGTCACAAAAAAAGTCAGGTGTCCTCTACAATTCTATCAAGAAGATAACTTAAATTACAGATGACTCACACATAAATGAAAATTCACTTTTACTGAAATTACTAAAACTGCCAAACTGGTGTCATGTGAATAGTCTTAAGGTCAGCAAAAGGATGCTCATTCTTCAAGTCATTAAAAAAAAATTTAATCCTAACTTTGGCTAGATCTATTGTCTTTGATTTTACATTACGATCAAATATTTTAAAATCCAATTGCTACTCAGTGACTAACAGAATTACAAGAAATGATTCTACCAGCAAGACATAAACAATACCATTCTACAAATGAATTCTGGAGAACAAGGTGAAATAGTTGGGAAAACTTACTGGAACCAGTTTCCAAAACCATTTGGAAGGAGACTTCAGAGGAAGCAGCAGAAAAAAAGGGGGAAAGCAAAAGGCAAAGGGAAAATTCATCAGAATAATCATCAATGCACAAACTACAGCAGAGTTTCTGATAACGGAGTTCCAAGTATATAGTCTCATAACATTTTCTCACATGTAAATTAGTACTTTAGTTAAAATCACATAGGTTTCTAATAGGAAATATCTGCCCCTTCTCCACCCCTTTCTTCTTCCTATAGCAAAACTCCTATAAAACTTCCTATAGCAAAACCTAGGTTATGCTGTATATTTTGGCAGAAAAGAATTTTATTTCTGAGATTCTCACTTACATATCATATTGAAAAG
This sequence comes from Perognathus longimembris pacificus, assembly GCF_023159225.1. Taxonomy (NCBI): domain Eukaryota; kingdom Metazoa; phylum Chordata; class Mammalia; order Rodentia; family Heteromyidae; genus Perognathus; species Perognathus longimembris. The sequence continues at coordinate 61,484,340 of NC_063171.1, forward strand.
AAATCCATATCATAAAAGGAAAGCAAGAAGATTCTAGAATTACAATCAGAATTCTTAAACTTAATTAGACTGAGTCCAATCTTTCGGAAAGGAAAAGAAGAAATCATTCTAAGAAGTGTAAGAAGGAGGCAAATAGCAATGTAGTAGAATTGACTGAAAACATAAGTGACACTAATTTTTCTATGTAGGGATACCCAAGAGAATATAATTTTTCTTTTCTTGGTCAGTGTGGGGCTTGAGCTCAGGGCCCGGGTGCTGTGCCTGAGCTTTTCACTCAAGGCCGTCAGGCCACTTCTGGTTTCCGGTGGTTAATTAGAGATAAGAGTCTCACAGACTTTCCTATCCAGGCTGGCTTCAAACTGTGATACTCAGCTCTCAGCCTCCTGTATCTGGCATAAATTTTCTTAAAAAAAAAAAAAAAGAATACAGTAAGATGCCATGACTCACACCTGTATTCCTAGCTACTAAAGAGGGGATCAAGGTTTGATTTTAGCCCAGGCATAAAAGTTCAAGAGACTTCATTGCAACCAATAGCTGGGAGAGGTGGCGCGTGCCTGTTAGCCTAGCTATGGTAGAAGCACAATGGCTGGACGCAGTAGTGACTGTCATAACCCCCAGTAACCAGAAGCAGAGTGAGGATGGCAGCCCAGGACAACCCAGAAATAAGTTAGGCTATGCCTTGAAAATAATCAGTGTGCCAGTCCCCCAAGGCTAAAACCTCTAGGCCTGGCTATTTGAGAGGCTGGGGTAATGGGGGTTTTGGTTCAAAGCCAGCCCAGGCAGACAAATCTGGGAGACTTTACACAGCAAACATCTGGAAGTGAAGATGTGGCTCAAGTAGTGGAGCACCAACCATAAGAAAAAAAGCTGAGCAAGAACTCAAGGCCTTTAGTTCAAGCCCTGGTACTGATATCCACACACAAAAAAGTGGAATAATTTATTCTGTGAGAATAAATGCTTGAACTCAGGGTGTGGGCACTGTCCTCGAGCTTCTTTCGCTCAAGGTTAGTGATCTACCACTTGAGCCACAGCTCTACTTCCATCTTTTTGGTGGTTAATTGGTGATAAAGAGTCTCATGGACTTTATTACCCAGGCTGGTGTCAAATTGTGATCCTCAGATCTCAGCCTCTTGAGGAGCTAGGATTACAGGTGTGAGCCACCAGGCCCAGCAAGAGTTTCTTCATCATGTACACCTGTTCATGAAGATGTAAATGCTATGTGTTAAATAAAACCCATAGTCATTTGTTTATTCCCTCGGCATCAGTTGTTCAGTTAGTAAGGGCAACTGCATGAGGCCTAAGAAAGAGATACAAAAAAGTCATCATGGTATAATTCAAGTATTGTCTAAATTCCAGGGTTTTTTTTTTTGTTGTTGTTTTGTTTTGGCCAGTCCTGGGGCGTGGACTCAGGGCCTGAGCACTGTCCCTGGCTTCTTCCCGCTCAAGGCTAGCACTCTGCCACTTGGGCCACATCGCCACTTCTGGTCGTTTTCTGTATATGTGGTGCTGGGGAATTGAACCCAGGGCTTCATGTATATGAGGCAAGCACTCTTGCCACTAGGCCATATCCCCAGCCCTAAATTCCAGATTTTTAAAAATGTTACTCGATCTGTTTGTTTCAAACATAATGGCATTTTCCCCACAGAAATATTTATTGAATCCTACATCAGTATACAAAATCCCTATTCATTCATAATGTACATCTAGTAGTACAGAATTTATTATATTTAATAAACAAGATTCCTATGGAAAAATTCCATTCATATTATAATTTAGAATGATTGCACCTTAATTTCATTCTTACCTAGGGCTATATTATATAACATCTCCTGAGCAATATCTATATGATGGGAAAGAAAGAAGAAGAGAAACTGACAGGAAAGGTTGGGGAAGCTGAGAGCGATGGGACAGGAAAATGAAACATTTAATCTGGGGTGATAGGAAAAAGGAGATTTATATTCTAACCAACCTTTAGGGAAAAGGACCCCAGAAAAGTTAAGATGAAAGATTAAACACAGATCATGTTCTCAGGGGATGATATAATCAATAAGTTTGATGGGGGAATTCAATGGGATCCCTAAGTATAAAACTGAAACAAAATTTTAAGTGGACCTTCACAAAATTTTTCATTGCATTTGGTAAAAGACAAAAGTTTCCTTCTCCTCCTTTTATTTCCTCTTTCTGTTCTTATGTATAAATGGGAACTGTATAAACATATACATGGGAAGGTATAAATGGGAAAAATGCATAAAAGTACTGTGAAATTATTAACACAAATGAAAAATAAGATCCTTAGTTAGGTACATCTGTAATCCTAGCTACTCAGTTGGCTGAGGCCTGGAGGACTGAGATTCAAAGCCAGTCTGGGGAAAAAAAACAAACCATGAGACTCATCTCCAATTAACCAGCAAAAAGCTGAGGTGAAGATATGGCTCAAGTGGTAGAGCACTAGCCATGGTTAATAAAGCTGGGCCAGAGCTCAAGGTCCTGATACTGATAGAGTTCACATCCTGATACTGGGGGTAGTAAACTTCGTATTCTATATATGCTTAAAAATCACCTTTCAGGGGCTGGGAATGTGGCTTAGTGGTAGAGTGCTGGCCTTGTATGCATGAAGCCCCGGGTTCGATCATTCAGTACCACACAAACAGAAAAGGCCAGAAGTGGTGCTGTGGCTCAAGTGGTAGAGTGCTAGCTAGCCTTGGGCAAAAAAGGAAGCCAGGGACAGTGCTCAGGCCCTGAGTTCGAGCCCCAGGACTGGCAAAAAAAAATTACCTTTCATGCTATAAAACATAAAATATACTATGTTCCTGAAAATATACTTTTGATTTAAGTACATGAAAAGTATTAAAGAAACATAGCCCGGTGCCACGGCTCACCCCTGTAACCTTAGCTACTCAGGAGGCAGACATCTGAGGATCAGGGTTTGAAGCCAGCCCAGGAAAGAAAGTCTGTGAGATTCTTTTTTTTTTTTTTTTTGGCCAGTCCTGGGCCTTGGACTCAGGGGCTGAGCACTGTCCCTGGCTTCTTCCCGCTCAAGGCTAGCACTCTGCCACTTGAGCCACAGTGCCGCTTCTGGCCGTTTTCTGTATATGTGGTGCTGGGGAATCGAACCCAGGGCCTCGTGTATCCGAGGCAGGCACTCTTGCCACTAGGCTATATCCCCAGCCCTGTGAGACTCTTATCTCTAGTTAATCACCCAAAAAAGCTGGAAGTGGAGCTGTGGCTCAAGAATGCTACCCTTGGGACAGCGCCCAGGCCCTGAGTTCAAGTCCCAGGACCAGCACAAAAAGAAATTGTAAAGACTAAGTCTATGTTAATATTCTTTTCCAGTGAAGTATATTATACAATTTTAAATTCCAGGTATATCATTTTAAAGGCTGGTCTTTACACTTAAAATTGTTTTCTTGTTGTTTCATACATTTTTCCAACAAACACTACTATTGCCAAAAAGTCTCAGAAATTGAGTTCCAGTCATTAATAATTTTTTTACAGTATTGCCCCATAAGCCTTCCTTTTATATTCCCACTTGGTGTTTATAATGTGGTTTCCTAAGGTACAGTTAACACTGAAAAATTTAATGAACCTAACTATTAATATTTCCCCAAATAATACCTATAAGTGAATACACACAGACACACACATACAGGTTTTTTCCCTCTTGAAATTCATACCTTTTGACCTGCTGGAGCTTCAACTGTGTGATGTTCTTTCATTTTCTGTTCTTGTTCCATTATGTCCTTCAAGTGCTCATTTACCTTAAAATATAAAAACCATGTTTAGATTTAACAATTCAAATATAACAACGAACAAGATGTACTTTAACATGCCTGGTCAAATCTCTGATATCACATATGATTACCACACAAATAAAGAAAATGTCATTGTAACAACCAGGGGGAAAATCTTGAGAAGTAGTTGGTATTTTAATATTATTTCATTAGTTTATCATAACTTGTAGAGCACTTCAAGTCAGAAACACATACTGGGTACTAAAAAGGGGGACTTAATGACACAAGTTTTAATATTGAAGAGGAAAGTGTAGTAAGTAAAAGCAATTTTAATCTATTTTAGAACTAGTAAATGAAAATTGTTTTACTAAAGTTAAACATGGTCATTATCAGCAACAAACACTGTAAATGCATTAATTAGCAGTGATTTCACACACATCCATGGTTCATGGCAGAGTTTTACTGAGTTATGAAGCCACAGTTAACAGACAAAATTCCACATCTAAAAATGAGTCTCAGGAGAAGGCCTAATTTAACACCTTTCATATTATTCAATATTCAACTAGCCCATAATTCAAAAGCGGTTAAGAAACCATAAGTAAATCTTGTATATAAACTATTTCTTAAGAACACTTTGTATAAATTTTTATTTCAAAGTAAAAATTTTAAGATGACTGTGGCAACGGTAAGTAAAACTTACAATGACATTTCTAAAGAACAATAATGCCATTGGCCACCAATAGAAACAAAGTTAGGAGAAAGACTTTAAATATATTTGTGGAAATTTTTCTTTCCTTTTGTTAAAGTCAGCATTTTACTATAAACTTTTCTAATTATATTTCATTAAGCATTTCTAGGTGTTTATAACAGACTAACACAATGAGAAAAATCACTAGCATGTTCTGTCTTTGGTACACACCTTATAAGGGAGTTTAACAAGCTCTACACATCATTGAAGCATTCCATACAATGTGCCAGTTAGGGGCAAGGAAGAAGACAGGACCAAAAAAATATGGGAACATTTATCACTTTTTGTCTTTCCTTGCTTCCCTCCCTTTCCTTTTTATGTTTGAATTCCCTTTTTTTTTTTTTTCCTTTAAGAAAGAAACACTTGGGCTGGGGATATAGCCTAGTGGCAAGAGTGCCTGCCTCGGATACACGAGGCCCTAGGTTCGATTCCCCAGCACCACATATACAAAAAATGGCCAGAAGCGGCGCTGTGGCTCAGGTGGCGGAGTGCTAGCCTTGAGCGGGAAGAAGCCAGGGACAGTGCTCAGGCCCTGAGTACAAGGCCCAGGACTGGCCAAAAAAAAAAAAAAAAGAAAAGAAAGAAACACTTGGGGCTGGGAATGTAGATTGGTGGTAGAGTGCTTGCCTAGCATGCATGAAGCCTTGGGTTCGATTCCTAAGAAAAAGCTGGAAGTAGCGCTGTGGCTCAAGTGGTAGAGTGCTAGCCTTGAGCAAAGGAGGCTCAGAGACGGTTCCCAGGCCCAGAGTTCAAGCCCCAGGACTGGTAAAAAAACAAAACAAAACAAGAAAGAAACACTTTTCCAGTTCACCACTAAGTAGCTGTAACTGGTTGGCCAATTTGGATATCATTTTAATGATTTTTTAAAGAAGTTTTTAATCCAATTTTGTTCACAAAGCAAAAACAGTCACAAATCAACACTTTAAAACCTTGCTCATTAACTGATTATTCACACCTTCAACAGACATTTACTGAATGCTGGTTGCGTTGTCAGACACTGCACGCAGTAGTTAGAAGAGAGAGGCTTCAGCAAAGAGGGCTGTTTCACGAAGACCTCTGCTATGGTCTGAATGTTTGTCCCTCCAAACCCATAGACTGGAAATACTCCGTGTGACAGTAACAAGAGGAGGGCTCTGCCCTCACAGATGAGATCAGTGCATACAAGAGGTTCAAGGAAGAGCTGGGACGTTCCCGTCATGGGAACATGGACACAACAAGAAATAGCCATCTTTGAAGCGGAGAGCTCACTGTGAATATGCTGACACTCTGATCTTCCACTTCCTAGCTTCCAGAACAGTGAGAAATAAATTCTTTTAGGGACAGACTGAGGGGTAACTGTAATCTGAGATCAGAGGAAAACAGCCTAACCAAAATAAGTGAAGAGGAAAGGGGAGTCTTCAGAAAATGAAAAAATCAGCAAAGACCCAGTAGTACAAAAAATACTTGGTGCCTAAATAACTGAATGAAGAATGGTAAGAGTAGACCACAGTAAACTAGAAAAGGGCTAACAAGAGGAGACAGGAAAGAGAGGTAGGAGCAAACAATGAGAGGTACACATAATAATAACTTCTGGGTTATCTCTAAGATTTAAGATTTGGATTTTTCATTTTTATGTTAAGTTCATTTTAGCTACAAATGCTTAAAATTACTTTAACCACATCATGGTCACTTTTCTATGGGAGGTTTCTTTTAGAATCATGGAAGCATTATCCAAGTGAAGAAAAGGCAATGATATTCAAAGCAGCTAAAATAGAGGTCTGAAGGAGACAGTAGGGTAAACTAGTAATAAGAATACATAATGGGGGGCTGGGGATATAGCCTAGTGGCAAGAGTGCCTGCCTCGGATACACGAGGCCCTAGGTTCGATTCCCCAGCACCACATATACAGAAAACGGCCAGAAGCGGCGCTGTGGCTCAAGTGGCAGAGTGCTAGCCTTGAGCGGGAAGAAGCCAGGGACGGTGCTCAGGCCCTGAGTCCAAGGCCCAGGACTGGCCAAAAAAAAAAAAAAAAAAAAAAGAATACATAATGACTCTGGGCCTGTAGAATGGAGCCAGGAAAAATACTCTTCAGGTAGAGGTTAAATCAAGTCATTTAAAACTTCATCTAGAAACTGACCTGGTTGGGTATGGCTATATAAAAATTCTAAATGTTCCTAATTAAATTACTTTCTTATCTTTGTATAAGTGTGTAAAGTTCTAAAGTGTCTAACTATTCTATAATTTGGACTACTTACTAATGTATTTATTTTTGGGCCAGTCCTGGGGCTTGAACTCAGGGCCTAGGCACTATCCCTGAGCTTCTTTTGCTCAAGACTAGCACTTTACCACCTGAGCCACAGAGCCACTTCCAGACACATACTAATTTATCAATGTTGATTAAACATCATATCATAACCAAACCTTCTGCTGATGTAGGAACCTGAACTAAAAAGAAAGATGGTCATAGTACCTATCTTCATAAAGACTATTTAAGTAGGCTGTAATGTAGATTAAACACACACACACACACACACACACACAATGGTTCAGTAAAGTAATTAGCAACTCTGAAAAATGCTATGCAAGAAAGAAAGTGTTAAGAGCATAAAACTAGCGTTGGCAGGTGCCTACTTTAATAAGATTGTGGGGAAAAGTGCTATCCGAGTTGAGAAGCGATGGAGCAGAAGCACCAAGCCGTGCAGAGTTGGGAGATGGGCTGCCCACGAGCAGGAAACATCGTGCTCAATGGTCCAGGGGTGAGAAAGGCCACACAGCTGGAATGAAGTAAGAGAAATGAGAGAGACAGTGGCCACGAGCTTTGGATGGAGAAGTGCACAGAGGTCAGATCAGACAGGTCTTTCTAGGTTGTAGTAAATGTTACTTTTTATTTTAAGTCCAAAGTAAAGCCTCCAAAATGTTTTAAGTAAAAGGATGACCTGATATAATCCAAGCTGCAGTATGAAAAGAAACTGGAAGAGTTCCAATTCTGATAATAGTTTATTCCCCAATCATCATGTATTCAATCATTAAGCTTGTATCATGCAAAACCTCTGGACAAAATATAAAAGACAAATTCTGGAAAAAATATTAACTCTAGACAAAAATACAAATGATGGACTGCATATGTAGCTTAGTGGTAAGAGAGTATATTAACATGGAAAGTCCTAAATTCAATCCCAAGCATCAAACGTGTGTGTGTGTGTGTGTGTGTGTGTGTGTGTGTGTGTGTGTGTGTGTGTATAAAAACAAAACTGGAGGGCTGGGAATGTGGCTTAGTGGTAGAGTGCTTGCCTAGCATGCATGAAGCCCTGGGTTTGATCTCTCAGTACCACATAAACAGAAAAGGCCAGAAGTGTACTGTGGCTCAAGTGATAAAAGTGCTAGCCTTGAGCAAAAGAAGCTCAGGGACAGTGCTCAGGCCCTGAGTTCAAGCCTCAGGATTGGCCAAAACAAAAAACAAAACAAAAAAAAAACACACGAAAGTGGTACTGTGGCTCAAGTGGTAGAGCACTCACTCTGAGAAAAAAGCAGCTCAGGGACAGTGCCCAGGCTCAGAGTTCAAGCCCCAGGACCAGTAAAAACAACAACAAAAAGTGTTTGAGATTGAATCTGGGCTTGAGCACCCTTAGCAAATGTTGAATAGCTTTAACGGGCATTCAAAGCAAGTGAGTGGGAAGGATAGGCGGAGGGGGCTCTGCCGTGGAGGCGAAGCTCACAAGGTTCCTGATGAGGGGAAGGTCTAGGATGGCAGCAGCATTCTCTGCAGCTGACATGGAGTGGGAAAAATATCACCAAAGATGAAGAAATAAAGGAACTCAGGGGCAGAGTACTCATATTATATTTGCATTAATAAAGATAAGGATGATAGATGGGAGTGTTTTAGCTTCTTATGATGAGCATGATGTGAGTGTTCCACACCTATTTGCTTTCAAATCTGCTCAGTGTTTGCTCACAAACACTTTTCTCTGAGGTGACAGTTATAAATAAAAGCAGACAAAGATGAACTGATTACTCAAATTAACAAAGGGAGTGATGCAATGACACTTTAAATATCTTCAAGTACATACCACAGTTCCCAAAAATTAAACCCCAAACCACATCACACAATCAATATGAATTTGTATAACTTGATCAAGTAAACCCAAAACTCTCCTAATTGAAAACGTTTGAAATTATTTCATTCTTGGATTCAAAGATACTTACTAGACCTTCACTGTGTCCAGTTCCCTATTCTGTGTGCTCTGAATTCTGTAATAATCTGATATAAACTAGACTTTTTTTCTTTTTTCTTTCTAGGCCCAAGACCAGGACTCAAACTCAGTAGCTGACACTTTTACTCACTGGCTGGTGCACTACCAACTGGGCCATGCCACCAACTCCTAGGCTAATCATTTCTAACTATGATTACAGACACTACCAGATCATTTTCACCATTTTGTTAGTCAAAAATTTCAAGAAAGGGGCTAGAGGCATGGCTCAGGTGGTAGGGTACCTGCCAAAGCACATAAAGCATCAATCAGTTAGCAAGTTCAAGTCCTAGTCTCAGACCTAAAAACAAAATAATTCAAGTAAAACAAAACTTCAACTTTTGATCTGATTTAAAACAAAAGTAGTCAAGAGGCAATGAATAATTTTAAAATTCACTTTTTCCACTTAGTAGACTCACTTCTACTCAAGTGAGTATACAATCCTACCTTATTTATCCAGTACATGACAGCATCCTCAATATCATAGGGCAGATCTGTGGCTTGAAAAAAGGCTGAATACTGTTGAGCACACCCAATTACTTTTTCTATGCTGACCATCTCTACAGTGTAAGCCATCATTAGGGTGTCTACCATGGCCAAATGCGCACTCTGAAAAGAAGAACAAACAATTAAAACTATACTTGGGAATTGCTGTATATACATACACATATGATGTATGTGTATATGTATGCATATGGATATATGTGTATAAACATTTTTCTAACAAATAGCATTGATAGTAAAGACTTAAATCAACCTTAGTAAGAAAACATACATCATATACACTGAAGATAGCTAACTAGACCAACACTAATACATTATTCAAAAAAAATATATATATATATACACACACACACATACACACAAAGAAATTAAAATACTTGTTGCTTAGAGCTAGGGGCACAACTAAGGAGTAGGGGAGTGATGGATACCAAAGTTTCTAAAGGGAAAACAATATTCTAAAATTGATTATAATGATGGTTATTTTATTTGTGATGGCAATTATGTATATTTGTGATTACAATTTTTTTTTTTTTGCCAGTCCTGGGCCTTGGACTCAGGGCCTGAGCACCATCCCTGGCTTCTTCCCGCTCAAGGGTAGCACTCTGCCACCTAAGCCACAGCGCCCCTTCTGGCCGTTTTCCATATATGTGGTGCTGGGGAATCGAACCAAGAGCTTCATGTGTAGGAGGCAAGCGCTCTTGCCACTAGGCCATATTCCCAGCCCCTGTGATTACATTTTTAAAAACATTGGTTTGTACATTTATCTGCTTGTGAAAGTTTTAGCAAAAATTTTAGTATGACATGGTTAAAGTAGGAAGACATTTTTTAAAAGAGAAGCACTTCCTGCTTCTCATGCATCTCTTAAGTGTTATCCATTATCAATGTATCTGCAGAGTAATTTTGTTCCTATCACATCCTGCTAGTCAAAGTTTGAACTCAGGGCCTGCTACTTGCTTGGCTTTTTGCTCAACTGGTACTCTATCAGTTGAGCCATGCCCCTGACCCTCCTTTTTGCTGGTTAATTTGGAGATAGTCTCATGGACTGCTGTGCCTACAGCCTCCGGAGCGGGAAGGTTACAGACTGTCTCTCAGGCTTGCACAGCACCTTTATTTACTGCTCAAAGTGAGTAGTCATTTATTTATTTTTTTTAGATAGTGGTATATTTTAGATAATAGATAAATTACCATGTTTATTTTATAAATTTTCATTCCACCATACCTTTAAACTAGAAACATACACCTGATGATAAAAGATAAATGCTTAATTAATTCACATAAATTTTACTTTCATATGGATCCAATTAACTTGTTTTTTGTTTATCTTTTTGTATTTTTGTAGGATTAATTGATCCCAGGACCTCACACAAACTAGGCAAGAGCTCTACCCTGAGCTACACTGCCAGTCCCAATTAGGCCCTCTTTTTCTTCTTTTTAATGAGGTTTTGCTATGTATCCCAGGTTATTTTAAAAGATCTTTACCTATGGTATTTCTTATATACTCCGTTATTATTTTAGTAGCTAGAATCTTGAGAGCATTCTATAGTTCTTCTGATAGAAATTTATCAGAAAATGTTTCTAATCATGTCTGTCCTTCATCTAATAAAGAAATCATAGCATATCAAAAGTCCAACTATCAAAAGGTGTTTGGAGCTTGCTGAGGTGGCACATGTCTATATTCCAAACTCAGGAGGATGGCAAGTTTGAAGCCAGTTTGGATTACAAAGACAGTTCCTGTCCCATAGAAAAAACAAAAATACACTGGCCCAAGTAGCAAACAACATGGACTTTTCTTAAAAACCAAGTCAGGAATGTGTGCTGATCAGCAAGTACCTTTGCAGTTAACAACAGGAGGTTAGGACTGTTGTTCCGGGTGTAATGCTGTACTGATTAAACACAAGCCAAAAGACTGCCATTGCTGCTCTGTGGTACCCAGGCAGAATGTGAATGGGGCAGCCTACTATGAAAGGTGACCTCATGAGACTCAAAATCCTACCATGACATGTTCTCAAACAACCGACTACACATATTGATATTTCTATTTTATTGGTCTCTTCCTGGTTAAATATGTTAAATACAGAAAGCAAGTTTAAAAAGTATGATTACTGGGCTGGGGGTGTGACTCAGGCACCTGCCTAGCAAGTGCAAGGCCCCGAGTTCAAATTTCAGTCCATCAAAAAAGATGAGTACGCTGGGTACTGGTAGCTCACGCCTGTAATCCTAGCTACTCAGGAAGGTGAGATCTGGGGATCTTGGTTCAAAAGCCAGCCCAGGCAGGAAAGTCTGTGAGACTCTTATCTCCAATTAACCACCAGAAAACCTGAAGTGGAGCTGTGACTCAAAAGTGGTAGAGTGCTCGCCCTGAGCAGAGGAAGGGGGGTATGATTACTAGCATCATAATAATGCTTACTTGGCTGCCACTTAACTCTGCCCCAATTTTTTTTTTGTAAAGGTGATGTACATAGGGGTTACAGTTAACCTAAGTCACGTATTGAGTACATTTCTTTTTGAACAGTGTTACCTCTTCCTTCTCCCAGTTTTTTCCTTCCTAATCCCCCTACCCCACCAGTCGTCTAGTTCACTTTCAACATAGCATCTAGTGAGTATCACTGCTGAATTAAGTTCACTCTTAGTCTCACCATTGCTGTGCTTCCCCTTGCCTTCCCCAAATCAGATAAACTTACATTCAAGACAAAAAGTACAGAAATCATAAACAGCAACAAAAGGGGGGGGGGACCAAAAAGCCCACAAAAAGTAAAAAAGCCTCTGGTTTCCATTTCTTGAAGTGGATTTCATTTTGAATTCAGGGCCTAGCACTGTCTCCCTGAACAGGCTGGTGCTCTACCACTTGAGCCACAGCTCTACTTCTGACTCTTTTTTTTTTTTGCCAGTGCTGGGGCTAGAACTCAGGGCCTGAGTACTGTCCCTGGCTTCTTTTTGCTCAAGGCTCGTATTCTACCACTTGAGCCACAGTGCCACTTCCGGCTTTTTTTTCTATATATGTGGTGCTGACGAATTGAACTCAGGGCTTCATGTATACAAGGCGAGCACTTTACCACTAGGCCATATTCCCAGCCCTACTTCTGACTTTGTTGATGGTTACTTGAAGATAAAGAGTCTCAGAAACTTTCCTGCCCAGGGTGCTTTGAAGCGATCCTCAGATCTCAACCTTCTGAGTAGCTAGGATTACAGGTGAGTCACTGGTGCCTTGCTTTGAAACAAATTTACAACGGAATTGGTTAGAGTTCTCTTTAATCTGCTCATACAAGCACAATGAATACCTGGTTTATCATTTACATTTGGTGAATTTATTAAACATACTACTTCATGGAAACTTTTCAAGATAAGGTAAAATTTAAAAATATATGCAAGAAGTAGTATGCCCAAATATCTACTAATATGCAATACAGACCACTAAAAGGCATGTGCTCTGATCAGAAACATCAGCCTCATCTGGACTGTATCTAACTTCAAATGTCAAGTTCAGAATGTCTAAATGTGGCTGCTCTGAACAGACAGGGATTTCATATGAATAGCCAAATATACAGAGTAAGCAAAGTCAATTGTTTAGAGGAAATACATTGTTTACATTACAAGTTTCTTGGCTTCAAATCTTAGAGATGGATTCACTTAATCTCTAGGGAGATGTCCAAGAATAACATACTAACCACAATCCTGCCTTTAAGAGTTCCTCACAGGGGCTGGGGATATGGCCTAATGGCAAGAGTGCCTGCCTCATATACATGAGGCCCTGTGTTCGATTCCCCAGCACCACATATACAGAAAATGGCCAGAAGTGGTGCTATGGCTCAAGTGGCAGAGTGCTAGCCTTGAGCTGGAAGAAGCCAGGGACAGTGCTCAGGCCCTGAGTCCAAGCCCCAGGACTGGCCAAAAAAAAAAAAAAAAAAAAAAAAAAAAAGAGTTCCTCACAGACACAGATTACCTTCTAAGGCACATTTCCAATCACATTTCTCTATAGTCAGAAGCCTCCAGTGATTTCGATTTCCCAAGGAAGTATGCCTTTAAAAATTGTGTACTGGGAATTAAACACTAAGCCTTGAGTTCTCCCTCAGCTTTCTTGGTGCCTAGCTGCTCTGCCACTTGAGCCACACCTCCATTTCCCACTTTTGCTGCTTAATTTCAGATAAGAGTGTTGAGAGTTTTCCTGCCCCAGCTGGAATAAAGATCCTCAGACCTCAGGCTCCTGGGTAAGGAGGTTTCTAAGTGTGAGCCACTGGTGCCCAGCCCAAACAACTGTCTTAATCTTGGGATGTTGTCATTCTAGTAACTGATTGTTGAAGCCAAGAGTTGTTTCAAAGTATCTGATATAATCCTCCTTATTTTATCCAAACCTCCTTAATATATACTAAGTAATGCATAGTTCTACTGCAATGCTATTCCCAAATAAACTTAATTTTAAAAAATCTTTGGTGCTATTTAGAGTATACTCATACGATGTTTGCGTCACTTCTAAGAAAGTTAAAATACTGACATACCAATTGCTAAGTAAAATGCAAATAATCTTGGCTTAAACTCTACAGAATATACAACATATTTGGGGCTAGTAATAAACGTCTTGTCACGCACTGAAAAACTATTCTGAGGGGCTGGGGATATGGCCTAGTGGCAAGAGTGCCTGCCTCGTATACATGAGGCCCTGGGTTCGATTCCCCAGCACCACATATACAGAAAATGGCCAGAAGTGGCGCTGTGGCTCAAGTGGCAGAGTGCTAGCCTTGAGCAAAAAGAAGCCAGGGACAGTGCTCACGCCCTGAGTCCAAGCCCCAGGACTGGCCAAAAAAAAAAACAAAAAACAAAAAAAAACACCCAAAAACTACTCTGAGAAGTCTCATATTTGCAGCAATTATAAAATGTACACTCATAAATTTTTGGTATAGCAAGCAATTCAGATTGTTTTCTTGCTGGGCACCAGTGGCCCATGTCTGTAATCCTACTCAGAAGACAGACTGAGGATTGTGGCTGGAAGCCTGTCAGGGCGAGAAAGCCTGTGAGACTCTCATCTCTGATTAAGCACCAAAAAAGCCGGAAGTGGAGTTGTGGCTCAAGTGCAGAGCTCTCTACCTTGAGCAGAAAAGCTCAGGAAAGCATGTAGGCCCCGAGTTCAAGCCCTACTTTCCTTAGTTTCCAACAGAATCAGGATTTTAAAAAAATTTAACAATTCTAAACAAATATGTGTAAATTCAATATGTAAAGGAGGGAAAATGCATTTGTTTGTTTTGGGGGTGGCACTTGGGTTTTGATTCAGCCCCTCGATAAGTCCTCTTATCACTCTTTTGCAACACTACACTACACAGTCTAGCTAATACAGTAAGAAAAGGAAATAAAAGGTATAGAGACCTGGAAGAAAAAATAAAACTATCTTTCTTCATTGGTATAATTGTTTATGTAGAAAATGTAAAACAAATTTTAAAAAGAACTCCTGTAACTGATGTGACTACAGCAAGGTTACAGAATAAGTTAAACATACAAGTCAATCACATTCCAATACATCACCAGTGAACGGCAACCCCTTAAGTCTGAAGTATGTCACCATAAATCTAGGAAGATATGCACAGGGAGGGAAACTAGAAGACACTGATAAATGAAATAAAAGAACTAAATAAAGAGGTCTATGCTATGAAAATAAAGAATCAACATTGTCAGACATCAGTTCTTCCTGAACTGATATCAAGATTCAAAATACCAACCAAAATTCTTACAAATTTTTATACATCTCTTTGTGGTACTGGGACTTGAACTCAGGGCCTCACACTTGTTAAGCAGATGCTCTACTACTTAAACCAAATCCCCTGCACAGTTTGCTCTGGTTATTTTTGACAGGGTGTCTTGTGTTTTGCCCAAACCAACCTAGATCTAGATACTCCTATTTATGCTTACCAATACAGCTAGGATGACAGGCTCACAACACTATGCCCAATTATTCTGTTGAGATGAGGTTTCACAAATCTTTGACCAGTCTGGCCTGGACCCATGATCCAACTGATCTCCACCTCCCTTGTCCCTGGCACAATCGGCACAAAGCACCTCATCAAGCTATTGGCTGGGGGCTCACTCTGAACCTCAGTCCTCCTGATCTCCACCTCCCATGCAGCTAAGAGTATTGGCATGAGCCACTGGCACCTACTGCTTGCAAACTCTCTCATTTACATAGAAAGGCAAAATAACCAGGACAGAAAACAGAGCCCTGAAGGAGAACCAAGTTGGGAGAATCGACTGCCTGGACTGTGAGACTTAATGTAATGCTGTAGTAAATCAAGACAGTTTGAAACTGGCCAAAGAATGCACAGACTCACAGAGCAGAGAGCCAAGAGAGACCCACACAAGTATCTTCAACAACTGATCTTTGACAAAGGAACAGGGGCAGAAGTACAATGAAAGCTTTTGTAACACGATGTGCTGGAACAACCAGACATCCATATGGAAAAAAAAAAAGGAAGAAAAAAGGCAATCTATCTTATACCCTTCACAAAAATTAATCAAAGATAACAGACGTAAATGTAGAGTGAATACAAAACTATAAACTATACGATAGCATAGGAGGATACACAAATAACTGTCCACAGCCCTCCGCAAGGTGTGGGTAGGTTCTGAGACTCTGCCACCTAATGATTTCTAGGTTCCAGGACATGTGGGCTTGACGTTGCTCAGCCCTCGCTGCTGAGTAAATGTGTGCCCCAGTAATCAGCCTGCTGGCAGTTAGCTGTGTTCTAGAGGGCTGAGGTGCAAGGCTATTTTTACTGGCTACCGGCAGGGTCTCCAGCAGCAAAGGCAGCTCATAGCTCTTATTCAAACTGAAGGTGTTTATGCCTGATGAGACCCTATTATATTTGGGCAGGAGATGTGTACAACACAAAAACAACAGTGACTCCTGGTGGCAAATGGGACAAAACCAGAGTAACCTGGGGAAAAGAAACAGGAATCCATCCACAGAAACAGAGGCCTGGTCAGAGCCAAATCTTGAAGCAACGGTTCTGCTAAGCCCACTGGACACAACACAAGTATCCCTCAAGGATTTAAACTAAGTAAAACTAAGTGAATTTGTGCTCTTAAACAAAAAAAAAAAAGATAACAGGAGAAAATCTAAACAATCTTGTTTATAGTGTGTGCACATGCACCCAATATTGGGTCACTGGTCCTGAAGCTTAAATTCAGGGCCTTTTCTCTCAGCTCTTTTATCATAGCTGGTGGTGCTCTACAACTTGAACCAGGCCTTCACTTCTGGCTTTTTTGCTGGTTAATAATTGGAGATAAGAATCTCTTGGATTTGCCCACTTGGGCTGGCTCCGAACTAAGATCCTCAGATCTTAGGCTCTCAAATAGCTAGGATTACAAATATGAGCCACAGGAGTCCAGCTGTGAATGCCTTCTTAGATATGACAGACAACAAGATAGGAAACAAGGAATTGATAAGGCTGAGGTCTGAGGATCACGGTTCGAAGCTAGACCAGGCAGAGAAGTCTGTGAGACATTTACCTCCAATAAACTATTCAGGAAAAGCCAAAAGTGGCATTGTGGCTCAAGTGGTAGAGCACTTGTCTTGAGCAAAAAGAATCTCAGGGACAGCACCCAGGCCCTGAGTTCAAGCCTCAGGATTGGTTAAAAGAAAAGATATTGTCAAGGAAATGAAAGACAAACTACAGGCTGGGGGGAAAAATTGCAAAATACCTATATTCATATGAACTGCTACTTGAAATATTCTCTCCTCTCTCCCTCTCAAATACAGAATAAGAAACAACTCAAATTCAAAAACAGCCACATTCCTTGAATCTGGGTGGCCTTGAGACTGTCTTCGTAAAGTGATGTGTGTGATTTCCAAAGTTAGATCTAAAGTTTTTCCGTTTTTGCTGTTTCCACTTTCACGCTTCGAACGATGCTGTTGTTATGCCATCATGTGAAGTCTCTTTCTAGCTCCCTGGAGGATGAGAGACCACAGGGAAGAGAACTGGGGCCTTCCAGACAACATCTAGTCAACTGCCAGACAGCAGCCATCTTTGACCTCCTAGCTTTGGCTGAACTACCCACCGAGGCAGGCCTGCAGCCGTAGACATGAAATCATGAGAAGCCAGCCCGGGAATCTTCAGAGCTAACACAGCCGAGCTCCACTCAAATTGCTTGTGAACAAGTTGTTTACAAAGTGAAAATTAACAAATTCAGTTTTATATATGACATTTCTTTCACTTAACCAGTTTGAAGGCCCAGAGTCATGCTTTTCCCCATTTCTTCATGGTACGTATTTTGGATCCTGGCAGTAAGGACTTTCTATTTATGCTTGCCAAGCCACCATTCAAACAGAGAGATTTTCTTTGGAAAGGAAGGAAGCTAGCGGCACATAAATAGCAAACAATATGACTGAACGAGATAAGGTTATACGTTCGGTAGTTTTCTTCTTAAAATACAGTAAGGAAAAGCACTCTGAGTTGATAGTATAAAATTAAAGCAAGAATGTGTGGTAAAATTGTAATAATTAAAATTCTGAAAGTCTACCTCTCCCCTCAGCATGGCATTTGGAATATTTGAGAATCAGAAGAAATCAGAATTGGAGCAAGGAAGTGGCACTATGGCTCAAAGTGGTAGAGCACTAGCCTAGAGCTAAAGAGCTCAGAGACAGCCCCCAGGCCCAGAGTTCAAGAGAAAAAGAACTGGAGGAAGAAAGTTGCATTGTGTTTTGTCTCAGAGGTCTATCACCTTTTCTCTGCAAATGACAAGGGAGCTGGAAATAAACAGCCCTATTCCTGATGGCAACAGCCCTGTGTTGAATTGTGGTGGCACAATTCAACAAAAGAGACCAGAAATAAAAATACTGTTTAGGGTGCAAAGTCACTAAAACTCTCTTACACAATGCTGGTGGCAAAATGAAAAGTAAAGCAACACTGGAGGACTGGGAATGTGGCTTAGCAGTAGAGTGTTTGCCTAGCATGCACGAAGCCCTGGGTTCAACTCCTCAGCACCACATAAACAGGAAAAGCTGGAAGTGGTACTGGGGCTCAAGCAAAACGAAGCCAGGAATCATACTCAGGCCCTGAGTTCAAGCCCCAGGACTGATTAAAAAACAAGCATACAAACAAACAAGGGGCTGGGAATATGGCCTAGTGGCAAGAGTGCTTGCCTCATACACATGAAGCCCTGGGTTTGATTCCTCAGCACCACATGTATAGAAAAAGCCGGAAGTGGCGCTGTGGCTCAAGTGGTAGAGTGCTAGCCTTGAGCAAAGAGAAGCCAGGGACAGTGCTCAGGCCCTGAGTTCAAGCCCCAGGACCGGCAGAAAAACAAACAAACTCTGAAAAACTGGCTCAAAAGAGCCTCAAAGGTTAAGCACTTACATATGGTCCACCAATTCAAATCTTAGCTATTCTATATAGCCAAAAGAAATGAAAATACATGTTTATAAAAAATGTACACCAAAGTATACAGCTGCTTTATAATATAAAAATAATATAGCTGAGCACTGTTGGCTCACACCTGTAATCCTAGCTACTCAGGAGGCTGAGATCTGAGGATCACGATTCAAAGCCCAGTAAAAAGTTCATGGGACTCTTATCTCTAATTAGCTCTCCTCCCCCAAAAAGCTAGAAGGAGATCTGTGGTTCAAGTGGTAGACTAGCTTTGAGAAGCAAAAAGCTCAGTGACAGCACCCAGGCCCTGCCCAGTACTGTTACCAAAAAAAAAAAAAAAAAAAATACAGGGTCAGGCACTGGTAGCTCATACCTACAATCCTAGCTACTCAGGAACCTGAGATCTGATGATCACTTTCAAAGCCAGCCTAGGCAGACAAATCCTTAAGACTCCTATCTCCAATTACTCAGCAAAAAGCCAGAATTGGAGATATGGCTCAAGTGGTAGAGCTCTCACCATGAGCAAAAACCGAGTGCCATGAGAATGTGAGAGTGTGAATTCAAACCCTACTACTGATGACAAAAAAAAAAAAAAAGCAAAAACAAGCAGGGCCAGGAATGTGGTTTAGTGGCAGTGTGCTCGCATAGAATGCAGGAAGCCCTCAGTACCACATAAATAGAACAAAAAAAAAAGCCAGAGTGGCACTGTGGCTCAAAGTGGTAGAGTGCTAGCCTTGGGCTAAAAGCTCAGAGACAGTGCCCAGGCCCTGAGTTCAAGCCCCAGGACCCCCAGGACTGGTAAAACAAACAAGCAAAAACAAAACAAACAAACAAAAAAAACCAAGCAAACAACAAAACAACAGCTAGATTCATTAATGTCCATCAACAGATAAATGAATAAACCAATTGTGCTATTCACAAAATAGTACTCAGAAATAAAAAGGAAAAAAAAAATCTACACAACATGGATGAATCAAATATATGAGCAAAAGAATCTAGTAAAAAGAAAAAAGAAAGAGCTTACATGCTATGTTTTCACCTATATACAACTGCAGAACAAGCAAACCCATCCACGTTGACAGAAAGGAGATTAATGAGTGCTTGGAGTGGGGTGGGTATAAAGACTGACTGCAGAAGAGTTTCTGGTTGTAATAATGTTCTATATCTTGATTGCTATGGTATTTGCATGAATCTATCTTATCTGCCAAAACTCATCAACTAGTTTATTTATTTAAAAATATTTTGGTGGTGCTGGAGATCAAACCAGGGCTTTGAGCATTTAACGAGACCCTAAAGCCCCAAACTCATCAAACTACTTCACATGGCTGTATGCCTTTTTCATACAGTCCATTTTTAAAAAGCTCTGATGGCAGGAAGTTGATGGATTTTATGAAGCTTCATCTTCTATTAAATGTGGGAAAAATCCTTGGCATGTGGAGAAGCTATCAGTACAGAGTTTATTGCAGCACTATTGCACTGCCAAGATAAGGAGACAACCTAGGTGTCCACTGTCAGATGAACAGTCAGAGAAAATGTGGCACAGATACACAACGCATATTATTTAGCCGCAGGAAAGAAAGCAAGTCTTTCTATTGTAGGAATGTAGATGGTACTGGAGACCTTTAGGTTACGTGGAATAAGTTAGGGAAAGAGAGACAAATACTTTATGTTCTCCAATGTGGAAGCTACAGGGCTCAACTCAACGTGGAGTACAGATGTGTGGTTACCAAGGCCCAGGAAGAATGTGGCAGAGTAGCAGATGGAGAGAACAGAGTTAGCAAGCAACTGATAGGAGGAACAGCTTCTAATGTTCCATAGCTCAGTAGGATAGCTATGACTGAAAACCATCAACGGAATGCTTCAGAGGATCTGGAATATTGCCAACACAAAGAAATGATAAACAGCTGAGAGGCCATAGATGCCAATTACCCTGATATTATCTTACACTATATATGTGTCAAAATGTCACACTGTATTCCATGCGATTACTGTGTCAATTGAAATAATTGTTTTAATGTGGTCTATGAATTTCTTAACACACGAGTATTAAGTAAAATACCTATCAAGGTGCTACAAAAATTTCCCAAGTGGCATAAAATTTATAGTGTTCTTACATTACTGAAGGCATTACACAGTCATTATGTGAATATGAGATTAGCCTTCAGAACAGTTTATCATATAATAAATAAAATCTAAAGATAATCTTTTTTTTCTTTTTTTGGTTGGCAATGTGGCTTGAACTCGGGGCCTGGGCGCTGTCTCTGAGCTCTTTTGCTCAAGGCTAGTGGCTCTACCACTTTGAGCCACAGTACCACTTTTGAGTTATTTGGCGAATTGGGGATAAGAGTCTCGAAGAGATTTTTTTTCTGCTTGGGCTGGTTTCAAATTGTGATCCTCAGACCTCAGCATCCAGAGTAGCTAGGGTTACAGGCCTGAGCCACGCACCCAGCTAGGCTAAATATAATCTTAAGAGTCATTGTAATTATTTAGTTTTCTCCACAAACAAGTGTTATATCAATACCTTAAGGAATTAATGGAGTTGTCAATGAGTCATCAAAGACATGTAAACTGGAAAAAATAGAGCACAGGGACCACCAAAACCCACGAGAGATAGGCTGTTATGAAAATTCCACTGGAGTAGACAATTATATCCAACAAATCAAGACGTAAGTAAAAACACATGTTTTTCAAACATGTCCTACTCCTAGGAACCCAGGCAACTTTTGTTTATGAGCTTGAATGGACAGCTCAGGCTCGTCCACCATCACTCAACATAATGGCTGCTAACTTGGGCCAACAACGTAAAGTGATAGTTATCTTCTCTCATTTGCTAACCAAGATGACATTCCAACTCTATTTTAATGAGTTATATATGTTGTAGTCCCAAGTATGTCTGTGTTCTAGATTTGGAAGTTTTTCAGCCACATTTGAATCTGAGCCAAAAATTATGCTTTAAATCTCAAAAATCTAAAACTAGGTACATAAAATACACCAAAATGTGTTATTATGTAAAATAACCATCAGCAAAAGCTCCAGTTAACACTCAAAAATTTTGCCTGAAAGGAAGATTGTCAGCAAATTTCCTTTAGCTGAGTGTATATGAAAACTAGCTTATCAGAAGACAAAGAAACTCAACCAGGACGTGTGACACAATCATGGCTGTTCCCTAATTTTCTTCCAGCCAGACTTCATTTCCCAAGCTCTATGTACCAAAAAGAAAAAAAGGAAAATTATGATAGTTCCCATGGTAACAACAGGTTTTGGTAAAGTACAGAGACAATTTGCAGGCAAGTAACAGCAGGACAGTTCATAAGTGTTCAAGACAACTGGGACAGATACTCAAGAAGCATATGGAGAAGTAGTACAGCTTTCCTCCAATCTACCAAGTACACAGAAGTCACCCATTTCCTTTTAACCATTGACTAATGCTGGAAAGCAGTGCCCAGATTAACCAACAGGCCACAGGGGAGGAACGAAGAATCCAGCCTCCCTCAGCCGACCACACCCATGGGGAAACAAAGGCGAATGTGTGGAAGTCCCTCGCTTACTAGGGAGCTGCCCACTTGAAAGGAGTCTAAGTAGAGGAACCAGTGTGGTCGATAGATGCAACTAACCTGTAAAAGTTTTACTCTTTTGCCACCAAATTAAATGAAAAATAATCTAGTGATATAACTCCCAAGAAATTTTTATGCCTACTTCATGAAACCGTCAAATCTTCATTCTGTTTGCTATAAACGGGGAAAAAATATGTAGAAGGATCAAAAAGATTGTTACATCTTTTTAAAAAATCTTCCCAAGGTAACACAATACAAGTACCAGTTCCAACGAAATGACAATATTGCTTGCTTCCACTCTGCTTTCTGATGGCAGCCGGCTGAGCAGCTCTCCTCCGCCACCCTCTTCCGCCATGACACTTCCGCCATGACACTTCCGTGGAAGCGGCCTACTGAGAACTGAGGCCGCCTAAACTACAATAAACTCTGGCCGCCACCCTGCATCTTCCCTGGCACTTCCTCCCCGTAAGACCCTAGGCCATCACGCACAGTCCAGCTCATCAACAAATCACTGCTAAGGACGGGGACACAGGCCTGCTCTCCTTCCGGAGACAATACTGACATACATGCTAGCAAGAAGGGTATCCTTCTCTTCCCAGGAAAAGAAATTAGGAAGCTTTAAGTTTTATTACACCCAACAAATGGAGTTTCTGAAAGAAGAGGGCTCCACTGATGGCTACAGAGTAAAGTATAATTTGAGTGACTTGGAAACTGTCTGAAAGATAGTCTTGAAATAAAGAAATCGTTGCTTATCTCTTTAGGAAGGATGGCTTAGAGTATTTCATAAGCAAGAACCAAAGAAGAAAGCACAGTTCGGCGGCAGGGCAGGACATGAAGAGCATCAGTACACGAGAAATAACGTGGGGAGATCTTTATGATGGCAGCATGCAATTTGCCAAAATGAAAACTAGTCAGAACCAATTTAACTACCTGGGAAGAATTAGGTATGTAGATTCTTTTCTCAAAACAAAACAATAAAACCTCTATAACAGTTTAACAAATAAAGCTATTATATGTTGATACTGCTACTATTTAACAAAACAAAGACCCAGTGTTGTGAGCCTACCATGTTGGAGGCTAAGGTGGGAAGACAGCAAGTTTGAGGCCCAGGTAACAAGTCTTTGTCCCCAGTGTAAAACGGCAATAAAAAAATAAATCTGAAACAAATGAATTTTTCTAGCATTTTCGAGCTTTGTCCAGTAACCTTCTTGTATTCTTTAGTAACATAAAACCTAATGTTATAACTGGGTTGAAACTAGGAAGGAAAATCTTATTATAAATAAGTGGCACCAATGCATTTTATCGTGCATTTGAAAAAAAGTCAAAATATCCAAAGTATTTCTAAACTTGCCCACCTCACCCATTTAAATCAATTTCACTCCCCAAAATTAATTAGAATGCAGTATAAAAATGTGTGGCTACATAACAATACAACATTCACCCATGTATAACTGATACAAAGCAATAAAAATTAATAAAAAGTTTATTTAAAGATAGAATTTCCCATTTTTACTTCAAAATTATGAAAAATCTGTGAGACCACTCTTTAATATATCATCATGTCTTATAGTTATTAACAGACTGTTGAAATGTTTCTCCGTCTCTGTCTGCCTGCCCCTCCTCCCCTCAGAGACCATTTTTCCTCTGAACAGGCAGGTTAGTCAGGAAGGCTCTAGTCCCATTGGAGCAGTTCATTATTTTCATGTCTCGTTGTTACAGGAAAATAAAGGACATCTTATGACCACTTGATTCTAGGCAATCCAGCTATGAACAAAAGGAGTCCTTTTACTTGGTTCAGTACTAAGCTTACCGGATTTTAACATCAGGGGCTGGAATCAAACCCATGCTAACACTAAAATGCAGACTTTTCTCTCAAGTTATTTTTCCACAAGGCAACCTTGAAGGCGAGGTCAAAGAACAAATAGAACCAAGCATCCTGCTGATTCCCAAATGTAAATCTAACAGGACTTGTAAACTTCAGACTCATCTAACTGCTTACTCGATTATCTATAAGGCATTTTAAACTTTACAAGCCCAAGCCTGGAATAAAATTCTGGACTCCCCAGCTGCTTTACCCTATCCTGTTCAAAACAACCTGAAGGAACTTTGCAAAAAGGCAAATCAGCTCACATTTAAAAATCAATCCTCCAGGGGCTGGGAATATGGCCTAGTGGCAAGAGTGCTTGCCTCGTACACATGAAGCTCTCAGTTCAATTCCCCAGCACCACATATATGGAAAACAGCCAGAAGGGGCGCTGTGGCTCAGATGGCAGAGTGCTAGCCTTGAGCGGGTAGAAGCCAGGGACGGTGCTCAGACCCTGAGTCAAAGGCCCAGGACTGGCAAAAAAAAAAAAAAAAAAAAAAAAAAAAATCAATCCTCCAGTGACTTCATACACCTTTCTTTTCCTGGCCCCAGGGCTCCTGGCTGTGGCTGCGGTCTTCCTTCAGCGGCCCCCGCATCACTCCCCAACTGGGGTGCCCTTCAGGCTTTCACGCAACCACACTCCCCCCCCCCTCCTCTGTGGCAGGCAGCTTGCTGCTGCTTTTGCTTAGAATGGTCTTTCCCCAGATCACCACAGGCTCGTTTCTCTGGTATTTTGGGGTCATGGTTTAAATGTCAGCTCTCTACACAAGCCTTTCCTGACCACCACTCATGAAAATAGCACATTCTACAACTTATAGCCCCTCCTAAGCTATGCTCGACATAGCATTTACCATACTGAAGTGGTCATCACTGGGTTAATTGTGTACTGGTTATCTTTGCTGCCAAAATTACAATTTCATCAAAGTAGGAACTTGTTCTGTCTTTTCATTACTATGTCTCATTGCCTAGAGCCACAGTAATTTTGGACAAATACTTAGGGAATGAGTAAGTACTGCCTATCACACAAATTACACAGTAACGTGGCTTTGAAACTACAAATTCCTGAAAATGTCTCCATCAAGAAAGTTTTAATAGAACCTTTGTCAACATCAATTTTCTTTATTTTATTTATTTATATATCGCCAACTTGGGGCCTTTGTATTTGTTCTGTCAGCTATACTTTTCTCCCATCTTTGAAAGACCTAACCAGCTCCTTTCAGTGTGGGGATCTCTGCTCAGACACATTCCTCCGTGCCGCGCTGCCCTGACCCACTCTAACAGAAAGAATGGCATGGAATCCCTCCAGCTCACTGTATCAGGATGCAGGCTTTGTTTCTGCATGCTTCCCACGGCTCTCTAAAGCTACCTTTTTAAATTTTTGTTTACTTGTTTATTAAAAAAAACTTTTTTTCTCCTCTTCAGGAAAACAGTAATCAATATTCTCACATCTCTGAAAGAACTTCCTGAAAAGATAGACCCCTGGGACAGCTATGTAACTCAGCCAAACTTGTAACACAGCCCATTGTAGCATTCCATTCACTCAACAGGACAGGCTCAGAAAGAATCTGAGCACTGCAAAGACCTTTCTCCCCAGTTATGTTAAAGATCTTCACTGTGTGCAAGCATCTAGATACAACAGTTTTTAAAAAGTTGCTTCTTAAGATGATCATCTAATTTATTATTAATGAAAAACAATTTGCCAAACTGCCAGCATCTGCAAACTACAAGAATGGGTCAGGGTGGGTGTGGCTAGGGAATCCATTCTCTGCTTAGAGTGGTTCTGGCTACTGGTCCCAGCTCTGACCATCCACTGTTCTATGGCACTGCCCTGTCATTCTACAAGTTAACAACATCCTACTTTTATACCAAATATATTAAACATGTATCAATCCGTGCTCTAATCATGTGTGTGTATGCATGTATCTTAAGTTCTTGCTTGCTTTTTTTTTGTTTTCTAACATTTCTAAACTCTAGGAGAACGTGGTTACTTCAGAATGAAATAGATTCCAGACACTGGAGGAAGACTGCCGACCTCTAAGTTAGTAGTCCACAATATATGTAAAAATAGCCTTGTTCTCTTTTGGGAAAACTAATAGTCCTACTAATATACACATTTTTTTAAGGTTAACCTTTTTTTTTTGTGTGTGTGTGTCAGTCTTGTAGCTTGACCTCAGAGCCTAGAGGCTGTTCTGAGCTTCTTTGGCCTAAAGCTAGCACTCTACCACTTGAGCCACACCTCTACCTCCGGCTTTTTTGATAGTTAACTGGAGAAAATGTCTTCCCTGCCTAGGCTGGCTACAAACTGTGACCCTAAGATCTCAGCCTCCTGAGTAGCTAGGATAACAGGTCTGAGCCACTGCCACCTGGCAAGCTTGTCAATATTTAATGTTGTCTTTTTAGATTGATATATAAAACCATAAAAATCACACCCATTATTGGGGCATATGTAGTGCTTTAGTATATGCACATAGTTCATATTGTCTAGCAATATACACTGAATTCAGTTTCAGTGATTATAAAAAAAACAGGGCTGGCTGGGCACTGGTGGTTCTTGCCTGTAATCCTAGCTACTAAGGAGGCTGAGATCTGAGGATCACAATTCAAAGCCACCCTGGGCAAGAAAATCTGTGAGATTCTTACCTCCAATTAACCATCAGAAAACTGGAAATGGAGCCAGTGGCTCAAAGTGGTAAAGCACTAGCCTTGAGCAAAAAAGCTCAGAGACAGCGCCCAGGCCCTGAATTCAAGCCCCATAAGTGACAAAAATAAATGAACAAAAAACCTAGAGCTAATGAACAGCACTAAGTCTCACTTCTATGTGATATGCAGGGAGAAATAATAGCCAGCAGGTTTGAAGTGTTAAGATAACTTCCAAAATGTAGCTTTTGCTACTTTCAATGTTCCCTTTGAAATAAGGTTACTAAGAGAATATAAAATTTCATTACTCAAAAGTGAATTACCTATTTCATGGATAAATCTACAGAAACTTTCTTCATACTTATTAGCTAGCTCTGAAATGAAGTAAATTAAAAATAGTATGCATATGAAACCACAGTATATACTGCATTTCAAATCAAATAATTAAGTTTCTAAACTGGGGAATAAGAGTGTTGTCTAGAGTGCTATTTCAGGAAGCTTAATCTGTAGCTTTAAGCCATAGATTAGATGAGTCAAGGAAGCAAATCCACAAATGATCTTTTGTTTCAAAGATTCCTTTCAAACAAACCAAAGCCGTTTGTAATTTGTGTGTGAAAAAATATTTTTAAAAGAAAATATAGGTATGGTAGTTTCTAGCATCAACACTGTCATTTTACTACTTTGCTCTCTAAAATAAACAATTTAAGATTTCTTAAATGTAGGTTTAGGACCCATTCAGTTTAGTTCATTACAATCATGTTTTTTTTTTCCTAAATATCATGGAAAAAATAATACTTTTGTTTCTGTACTATAGGGTAACCAAGTAAAGTAACTTTAGGTCCTATGGTAAAATGTATTCCTAACATGAGTCACAGTCAAAAGAATTTCAAAACACCAGGGTGTCTTACAGAGCTAAAATCATAGGTAAGTCTGTCCTCAAATAGGAAAGAACATTAATGGGTAGCTTTTCCTTATTTATTTAATGTTTAGCTATAGTCCATTAGGTGGCAAGCAAAAGACTCTTCTTACTCTGCTGCATTAGGTCTGTAATTTAAGCAACAACAGGGATTGACGGAGAGTACAACAGAAGCTAGGGAGGAGCTGAAACTCTAGCTCAAGAGGCACAGAAATGGAACAACCAAGAGACAGGACAGAAGACTACAGAGAAACAAACCCAGCAGAAGAAAAGCAGCAAGGAACAGGGCCTGGCTCCTGAACTGACGGGTCAGTCTTTCCAACAGGTGGCCAACTGTAGCCACAGGGAAGGCCCACACAGCTCACAGGCCTTAACTCCAGTACAGGGATCCATAAGGCAGCAGCAAGGCCAGTGTGGGAAGGCAAAGGAAAGGGGAAAAGGAAGGGGAAAGCGAAGAAAAGAGACGCCGCGTTCTTCCTGAGATCAGCTTCTCTGTGCTCAATACCTCTCACATATCCAGCAAAATTAGTGAAAATCACTCGATTATCTTGCACATTCTTTTTTTCTAAATCATTGTTGTTTTAAAGGTGCTATACAGTGGGTGTCACCTTTCCATACATCAGGTGAGAAGCACGTTTTCTACTGCACAGTATCATCTGTTCCCTCATTCTCACCTACGCCCTCCCTCCCCGCTCCACCCGCAGATTGCACAGTTCCTGTTCCTCCGTGGCTGGCGTGTGCCGCCAGTGCGCTCCACTGCTGCATTGTTCACCATTTTTCCTCTGAATCTGTGCCCTTCCCTCCCCCTCCCCCAGACGTGCATGGGAATACACCTTGTGTAAAGAATACCAAGACATCAGCAAATGAAAATACAAGTTTTTAAAAAGGCCTTTGTTTCCATATCTTTGGAGTTTGTTTCAGTATGTGTATTATTTCATGTACGTCTGAAGAGGGGCTTGGGTATTGTACCTTTGTGATTCTCTCCTAAGACTATCCTCTTTTGGTCTCACTGTGAGTATCTGGAGTTCTGTGTAATTTGTCATATCCAAGTGCATGTTAGATCTAACTTTCTCATATCAGGGAGAACATACACCAATTTATCTCTCTGCTCTTGGCTCACACTTCACTTGACATTCAGTATTAGTTCAAGTTCCATCCATTTCCTTGCAATTGACATTATTTTATTCTTTCTAATGGCTGTGTAAAATTCCATTGTGTATAGGTACCACACTCTTGGGATCCACTCATCTATAGTGGGGCATCTGGGTTGTTTCCTATCTTGGCTATTGTGAAAAGGGTGGCAATGAACATGGAAGCCTTGCACATTCTTAAGTACCATGAAACTCAGGTCTACCCTGACTTATCAATTCTGCTTCACCCTCTGTCTAGGCACCCTACTTACAGCTACCGTTACTTCCAGGGCACAGGAAATTAACATAACCTTGAAAACAGGAACAGACTCAGTAAACTACTCTGAAGAGAAGCTTGACAAATGGCCAAGATTGCAAACCAATGGAAAAAGCCAGACGTGGTGCTGTGGCTCAAAAGGTAGAGTATTAGCCCTGAGCAAAAAGAAGCCAGGGCCAGAAGCCAAGGCCAGTGCTCAGGCCCTGAGTTCAAGCTCTAGGACTGGCAAAAAATAAAGAAAAAAGGCAGGAAGCAAAGTAAGTCATTACCATATCTAGTATCAGACTTGGGGAACTAATTTTTGTCGTCCTTCTTAAATTTTATAATTTCATAATATAATAGCAGTTCTGATAATTCCTACATTTTGTTAAGCCTAGCTAAAGCAGTGGAAACATGTGGATGGATCTCAGTCTTCAGAGACTATCTGTGAGATAGGTCCTGCATAATCATCCCAGACAAGCGCAGAAGTCTATGTGTGTTTTTTATAAGAATGAGCTGTCAGTGCCAGTGGCTCACGCCTATAAAACTAGGTCCTCAGAGGTTGAGATCTGAGGAGCATGATTGGAAACCAGCTTCATTTGGATTCAGCCTGGGCAGACAAATGTGTGAGACTCTTCCTTCCAATTAAAATCAAGTTGTAAAGCCAGGCACAGGTGGCTCACGCCTATGATCCTAGCTACTCAGAAAGCTGAGATCTGAGGATTGCTGCTTGAAGCCAGCCTGGGCAGAAAAGTCCATGAGACTCTTATCTCCAATTAGCCACCAGAAAACTACCAGAACGGCACTGTGGCTCAAAATAGTAGTGCTAGACTCAAGTGAAAAAGCTCAGAGACAGTGCCCAGGCCCTGAGTTTAAGCCCCATGACTAACCATCAATCAAGTTGTAATGCACCAGCTTTGAGTGAAAAAAGTTGAGTTCAAGCCCCAATACAAGCAAAACAAAATGAGTAGTGACTAAAATATCTGATATGCATAAATTTACCAAGAGGTTATTCCAACACATAAATCACAGCTCTTGTCTAATGAAAATAAAGTCAAGAATGCCCTTTTCATCTCTGCTAGCTAATCTCTATGATAGAAGAAAATTTTAAATTAAATAAAAATGATGTCAAAATAGTTGGTTGGGCAGTAATGGTTCATGCCTATGATCCTAGCTACTCAGGGAGCAGAAATCATTTAACTCATTAGACACCACCAAATATTACAAAATAGTGTGTTAAAAATCTTTTCCTTTAGGGGCTGGGAATATAGCTTAGCGGTAGAGTGCTCGCCTTGCATGCATGAAGCCCTGGGTTCGATTCCTCAGCACCACATAAGAATAAGCCAGAAGTGGTACTGCGGCTCAAGTGGCAGAGTGCTAGCCTTGAGCAAAAAGAAGCCAGGGACAGTGCTCAGGCCCTGAGTCCAAGGCCCCAGGACTGCCCCCCCCCCAAAAAAAAGAAAGAAATCTTCCTTTACATAGACACAAGTTTACAAGAGAAAATAATCACATTTCAAAACATTCCCATCTGTTTCATAGTACAAGTCACAAGTCAATGCATGCATTTAACTTAAAAATAATCTTGGTTATAGAAAGACTTACCATCTGTATGGGCTTCTTGTGGAGATCTCGTTCAGTTACCAGTTTTTCCTGGTCAGTAACATAAAGACCTTTCTGGGCTAGAGCCTGGATGACAGCATCGTGGCCCAAAAGCGGTTTTGCTGCATCGCTCTTGAGAATGAGACTCCCAGCGCGACAGTACAGTTCAGCCGACAGAAGCAAATTAACGACGGGTGGTTTGATGTGTTCCTGGTCATACTGATCGGTGTAAAATGGTTCTCGAAGTTCCTCTGGCACATTTTCTATAAAGATTAAGGGGGAAAAAATCTATTACAAGATTTTTATAAAAAACATATTTAAGTTATTATTCATTTCACAGAATTAAAGCTTCCTTCTAAAAATAATATCCCTTTAACTTTTGAAAAAGTAATATTTTTTGGATCTTGACATGTAATCTAGAATGAAAGACAGACTCAAATGCCCTGTACAGAAGATACCATTCTGAGTATTCGTATTCCAAAAGAGGACTGACTGTGAAGCAAACATGAAGCGTTTTTCTGAGCCCAGTGGCTCTGGAAACGTACAGAATAAATTGTCATATTACTAAGAACTACTTTCAATGAATAATTGCACATGCAAACAAGTCAACAGAAAATGCAATACAACAGCTATGTCAGGAGAAGATAAGCTCCTTGCCCAAAGTTTTGTTACCAAGCTGTACAACTGATTACCTCGACTGTTGGTCCCTCTGTCCCAAGGCACCTTAACCTCTCTCCCCTTCTGGCAAAGCTTAACCTAATAGAGTTATGAGGGGTTCTTGAAGCTAATATTAATAGATCTGCTGTTGAAAGCTGTATTCATCTAGTACGGGGGATACACCCATAATACCAGCACTTGGGAAGAAAAGAAAGGGAGATCATAGGTTTAAGGCCAGCCAGGCTATATAGCAATGTTCTTCCTCAAAAATATTTTTTAAGTCTCATAGTCACTGCTGATGACTACAAAAGTCAGAGGTGGAAAAAGCTTATTTTAAAGGAATAGAAGTGTGACGGCAGTAGTATAAACAGGAAGTAAAGGAACAGACTCCTGAAGACAAAGGAAAAGTGCCCAGGAATACATCTGGGAGGTGAAGGTGAAAAGCAGAGGTGGTGAAGCCTGGGCTGGAAGGGAAACCGTGTCAACATTAAGAGAAAAAGGAAAATCAAAGGTAGTGCCAATCTAGAAACAAGGTCCTAAGCTTAGCTTTAGGCATTCTGAATTGGAAACGACAGCAAAAATATCCAAGTGAAAATATCCAATAAGTAGCAGGAAATATAGGATTCAGTTAAAGAGGCCAGAATAGAGGTATCAATTTGGGACTTTAGAGACAGCTAAAAATACCCTCCTTTAATAATTGAAAACACTTTCCTTCCTTCACACTGCATTACCCAGCAGTGAGCTGACTTTAAACTTTGTAGAGTGGCCTCACTCAGTATTATAAACTGCAGAAGGTTATACTGGTACACACCTCTAATTTAGTATTATAGGAACTGATTAGAAGCTATCTAGTAGAAAAATCATGAAAGGAAAACTGTTTTAAGCTAACTATTATAGTGTATAAAAGGGTTATTTCCTGTATCAACTAAAATGATTAATATAGGTGATTTGGTATCTAAACAGTAGTTGTACAAATAAAAGGAAGTGCTCATTTTCCAGAGCACAAACTATCTATCCTACTCATGCACATACATAACATGTACTTACTGTGTTTACATTCATTTTCACACATGACCATAATATCATCTTACCAAAATATGTAGACAGTATGAAAATGAGAATAGAAGGCTGGGTATGGGGGCTTATGCCTAAAATCCTAGGTACTCAAGAGACAGACAGAGGAGAGAACTGTAGTTTGAGGCCAGCCAGGCAAAAACTTAGGGAGATCTTATCTCAAAAAAACAAGCCACACACGGTGATATATGTCTGTAATACCAGGTACTTGGGAGGTGGAGGATGGAGGATCACAGGCCTGCCTGAGCAAAAAGTAGAAGGCTTTAATCTGAAAAACAAAGTAGTAAAGCATAAAGAGACAAAGCCGTGGCTCAAGTAGTAAGAGCTGCCTATAGCCAGGCCCTAGTGGCTCATATCTATAATCCTAGCTACTCAGGAGGCTGAGATCTGAAGATCATCATTCAAAGCCAGCCTGGGCAGACAATCTGAGAGGTTTTTTTTTCTTCTTCTTCTACTTCTTTTTTGGGAGGACAATAGTAGGGCTTGAACTCAAAGCCTGGGCACTGTCCTTTAGCGTTTTTTTTGCTCCAGGCTAGCAGTAGTGTGTTTAATTGGAGATAAATGAGTCTCACAGACATTCCCACTCTGGTGGGCTATGAACGGTGATCATCAGATCTCAGTCTCCAAGAAGCTAAGATTTACAGACGTGAGCCATTCCAGTGGTGCATGGTCTTTTGAGAGACTCTCATCTCCAATTAACCAGCAAAAAGCCAGAAGCAGAGGTGTGGCTTCAGTGGCAGAATGCCGGCCTTGAGTGGGAAAAGCTAATAAGGAGCTCAAAGCCCTAAGTTCAAGTCCTAGTACTTAAGAATGAGAGCAGAAAAATGTAGATAACTTATGGAGCAAGCATGAGTAAGGACTTGAGTTCAAACCTCTGAATTGAATAATCAGTAAGAATAAGAACATACATTTATACTTTCTAAGGATCTTCCATATGCCAAGTTTTGTCCTAAAATATGAATTCTGTCACTTAATCCGAACAATCCTTTTAATCCCCACTTGACAGATAACTCCAGAAAGGTTATCTTGCCCAAGGACACACAGTTGTAAACACAGAGTTCAGACTGTGTCCCACATAGTAAGCCTCAGAAATGGCAAGGTTATGCCAAGGTAGAACACACAGGAGCACCAGGCCACCTCCGCTTTACTGGGGCGTAGCCGTAACCCCAAGTTGTGAAAGTGTGAGCTCTTAAAAGAGCCCATAAAAACCCTTCATGAACATAATTTTTAAAAAAATACAAATCTTTTATTGAACACTGAAAAGTGGGTCACTTTAAAAGTTAACTCTTCAAGAACTGATATACTTAAGAGAAGCTTCAAAAACATCTTACTTTACCAGTAGTACAACAATTTGGAATTCTATCATATTTTAAAAGATAAACTGAAACAACCTATTAGGAAATAAGCAGGCAAAAATAAGAGGTTTTACTCTTTTCCTCTTCCAAAGTAAAAAGGTAAAAAGTTAATGATTACAGAATGGCCAAGTGATACACCATTACCAGAATTGTGAAGGATAAGAGACAAGCTTTTCTTGTACACCAGGACCTAGGCAGAACCTCTCTCTTAAGTATGTTATTACAAATCCTGATGACATCTAAGTTTTTAAATTAACACCCACCTGAAAGGCTTGAACTGCAGGTAGAGGGGTAAGACACACTGCTGTTTGGGCAGTACTGTATAAAGCTACCAGTTTCATGGCATTCCTGGAAGTGATACCAATTTCTTTACCACAACTGAAGGGACAGGTGGTAAGAAGGAAATGAATTTTAGAAATATCACTGCACTACATCACCTTGCTTTTCAAATCTAAAAAAATCTTTCTAAAATAATTACTAGTAGAACAAGTAAAGTTCAAGAACTCCAAAAAAAGGAAGCCAGATTCTGAGTTTGAAATTAAATGAAAGATATAGTCAATAATAACATGAAAAGAAACAGTTTCAAGTAACCAAAGAAAGTTACAAGACATTCTTTGCCTTCTAAACTGGGAGGGGTGGGAAGCTAGGCACAGTGTGATATACTTATCATCTTAGCTATTATGCCAGGAAGCATAAATAGGAGGATCAAGGTCCTCAAGGGATAGAGCACCCGACCAACAACCTCCTGGCCCTGAATTTAAAGCTCAGTACCACCAAAAATAAGTGGATAAATGAATGAGTGAATGAATAAACAAATGTGAACCCCCATTGAAAAGAATGTACCAAACGAATACTTGTAACCAGAGGGCAAGGACCGTGTCTATATTATTCACTGCAATATGGACTCTCAGACCCAAACTACATGCCTAGGTAAATGAGAAGCACTCACGTTCCTGGTAAATGAATAAACATGTTACTTAAAAAAAGATGCTTCCTGGGGCTGGGGATATAGCCTAGTGGCAAGAGTGCCTGCCTCGGTATACCCGAGGCCCTAGGTTCGATTCCCCAGCACCACATATACAGAAAACGGCCAGAAGCGGCGCTGTGGCTCAAGTGGCAGAGTGCTAGCCTTGAGCGGGAAGAAGCCAGGGACAGTGCTTAGGCCCTGAGTCCAAGGCCCAGGACTGGCCAAAAAAAAAAAAAAAGATGCTTCCTGGGCTGGGAATATGACCTAGTGGTAGAGTGCTTACCTCGCATGCATGAAGCCCTGGGTTCCATTCCTCAGCACCACATATGTAGAAAAAGCCAGAAGTGGTGCTGTGGCTCAAGTGGTAGAGTGCTAGCCTTGAGCAAAAGAAGCTCAGGGACAGTGCTCAGGCCCTGAGTTCAAGACTCAGGACTGGCCAAAAAAAAAAAAAAAAGAGCTTCTTCGTGAAGGAACTCCCACATTTGTAGCAAATTCCCAGGTTTCTGGTCGTCCTGATTCTGTGTTGTAATCCTAACTCATTCTTTGCATGGTTTTTTCCTGGGTCACTCTCACTTATATAATAGTACTGCCAAACTCTTTTTCAGTTAATCTACATTTACTACTTGCTTTCAATCATAATCCCGAGGTAATTTTGCCTTTGGGAAAACAAGGGTTTTGAATTTTAAAAACTACTTGGTATTAGCAGGGCAATGGTGGCCCAAGCCTGTATTCCTAACTGCTCAGGAGGATAAGATCTGAGGATCAAGGTTCAAAGCCAGCCCAGGCAGAAAAGTCTGTGAGACTCTTATCTCCAATTAACCACCAAAAAACTGGAAGTGGAGGGTCAATGGCAGAGCACAAGCTGTAGGCAAAAAAAAAAAAAAAAAAAGCCACATAAGAGAGCAAGGCCCTGAGTTCAAGCCCCAGTACTGTGACTTAAAATTATTTTGGTGGACTCTTAATTCTACCATCTAGTAGTATGGGATCTTGGGAGCAGTAACTCACTTCTCTGAGTTCTAGTTTCCCCATGTTCCACAAATGTGTCATCTGCTAGTCTAACCCAGGGCCTTTTTCTTCCCCGCCTCTATCTCCAGACACCTGCAGCTGCTGGCAGGACATGCCGGATTCAGATCTTTTGGCCAGTATACTACCTCTACCTCTGTGTTCCTCCCCTTGACCACGTGGTTGGCACTTTCCAGTCAGTTATCAGACACACCCACCTTCGGTGACAACACAGTTGATTGTTCTATTTTGCCCTTCTAGACAGCAGTTATCACTAATATTTTATATCTTTTCTTTCTGCCTCTTTCCACTACAAATTCATCTCAAGAACCACACAAAACATTTCTGTCCCATATCACTAGTACCTAGAACCTTTGCCTGACAGAGTAAGACCTCAAGTATTTTATTTAACATTCCTAAACAGGAGTCTTGCCTTTATAAAAAGTACCAATTAAATAAAAGCATCTTTCTCGTCCCTGCATTTCTTTACTAAACAACAGGCTAGATACCACAGCATTCCCGAGTCTAAAAATTATCATGTCCTCTCCTCCATCATGCCAAGAGATCCAAAGCTACTTTTCGGAAGCCATCAATTTAACCAACTCTTCAATGGATGCCACAAAGAAACCTCCAACTCCAAATGGGAGCCAGGCTTCTCAGTAACCAGAGGAGCTACAAATCTACAAAGAGAAAGATTAAAAGGAATTCTGGTGCTGCAGGAAACTGGAAGTGTCCATATGAATACATTGTGTCCACAATATATCTAAATATAGCTCCAGAAAGACAGATGTAGCAAGTTATATATGCAAATCTACTTGATTGCTAGCTCTGTCTACAAAGTGGCATTTTAAAAGCAATATATCTAGTATCCACTATCTTGGATTTTAATATCCTTTTTCACTAAAGGAAAGAGAGCTCCTGGAAGAAATGCTCCTTTCCAAGGCTGAGGCAAGGAAAGAGCAGTTTAAAACATCTTGTGTGGCAGAAAGTGAATACTGCAAGACATGATGGGTGGGCCCACATGCCTGTAGAACACAGGGTGTCAAGGTAGAAGATCCCATTCACCAAATCTGGGATAATTTGACCATCAAAACATATACTGACAATCAAGATTATAATCCAATGAATAAACTACAAATCCATGCGTCCATCTCAATATAAATTAGTTTTTTAAAAAAGGAAGCCCTCCCTTACAGTAGAATAACAATAAATGGGGGAAAGCAATAGCAATAACCAATGGTAATAACTGGTTCAGGCAAGAATCATTACTGGATGCTAAAATAGTAAATGATGAGCTATGTCCCCATAAATTACGAATTACAAGTAGAAAAATAGACACTTTGTATTGGAGAAAACTAACAGATAACACTTTAACCTGGTGATCAAAGTTATCACAGACACTTGAACAAAAACATATGCCTCTTGAAGTAATTTAGAAAATATACCATTTCTTCTGTGGTAGTCCTGCCAGACTTAAGAAGCTACTATCTAACTATGATGAAACATTCACACAAATCCGGGTTGAGAGAGATTCTGCAAAATAACCTGCCAATTTAAAATAAAAAGGACATTTAAAATTAAAAACAACAACAACAAACCAGTAAGAGCCCAGGGCCAGCTATTCAGAAGGCTGAGCTCCAAGGATTGTGGTTCAAAGCCAGCCCAGACAGACTAAAAGACTAGGAGACTTTTATCTCTAATTAACCATCAAAAAGCAGGAAGAGGAGCTGTAGCTCAAGTGGTAGAGCACCAGCTTTGAGCAAAAAAGCTCAAGGACAGTGCGCAGGCCCCGAGTTCATGCCCCAGATGAAGCACACATGCAAGCGCGTACGCACACACACGATGGGGATACTGAGAAGTTCCCACTTCCCCTCCTCCCCACCCACCTTCCTGGCACCTCTGTGTATGAGAGAGGATGCCAAGTTGTTCTGACCCTGTGAGGACAGTGGTAGGGAGGCTTTCCTCCATCCCAATGCCTTCTTTGAGGCCATCTGGTAGTCAACAGATTTGCAAAGACGATGCTGTGCATGGGCACACCTCCGGTGGACAGGCAGGTGGTGTTGGGGAGGTGGTAAGAGTGGGAGTCCTGAGAGGGGCACAGCAGGGGGTCAATCAGAGAGGTGCAGGGAGGAGGCAAAAGGAAGAGAGGGAAAAGGAAAGCAGGCCAGGAGGAAGGAAGTCAGGAGGGATGTCCCCTGGAGGCAGGGGGAGCAGGGCGCAGGGAAACCCCACTCTGTCTCTGGTCTCCACCAGCTCTTCCCTGGGGGCAGTCCCGGTGCACTTTGCGTGCCTCCCACTGTCAAGGTATTTCTACTGGGGTACAGCCAGCACCCCGCCCAAAGGTGGAGGAAACCTGCTGAATGAAGGCCCAGCTCTCCAGAGTACTGAATGGGAACATAAAGGAGTGGTCCTGCCAGCCCCTGCAGAAAAGGGGCCGCCTTTACTAGGCACGCAGGATAAAAGAGGCTTGGCAAGAACCAAGACAATGCTAAGGGAAGGGGCTTGATACTCAGGTAGCTCAGTGTGTCTTAGTCTCTAAAAATGTCAATGTCATGAAAGACAAAGACAAACTAAAGAAGGATCTGAGTTTAAAGGAGACCAAAGAGACTTCACAGCTAGAGCAATAGTTCAACTGACAAAACAGATGGGTTAGATAATATTATAAAATTAAATCCCTATCTTTTGGGGGGAGGGGAACAGATTGAAGTAGGATCTCACTATTACTGTATATAGACTCACTCTGTAGTGCACAGTGGTCTCAAACTCAGACTTAATTTCCTGAATACTGAGATTATAGATGTATGCCACCACACCTGGCTTAGCTTTCCTGCTTTTTTTAACAGAGATTATATAGAGAAACTCAATTTAGGATATACAACAGGGTATTTTAGAGGTAAGAAGGCACACGGTGCCTAATATACCCCTAAATAGCTCAGAAAATATCACATGTTTGTGTCTGAACACAAATACACATATGTAAATGAATACATGTATTTGTATAGGAGAAAGGGAAGGAGAAAGAATGATAAAGAGGGAATATTAGTTCATAAATCTGCATAAACGATATTTAGTTCATATATAAACCCTATCTTAAGTGTATTAACTCACCCCATCTCTTTTCTCTTGCTTTTCACTATAAATATATTGAACAAATCATGTGATGTGAGCACACTAAGTGGTGCTGAGTGCTTTCCGCCCCACGACCTCTGTGGGAGTTCGCCTGCTATGGGCTCAGAGGTTACTCATGAAGGTCATTTCCCACAAGGCACCAGGGGAATCCAAATAATAAAAGAAAATTTCTTTCTAAAGGAGTGGTCTACCTAATAAGTGAAGGCGCCATCACAGACAGATAACACATATTAAGTGACTCCTGGGAGAAGTACAAACCACCTACAGAGTATAAGGAAAGAAGGGGGGGAGGGAAGGAGATTGAGAGAAGGGAGGGGAAGAAAACTTGAATGCACTCAGTCCTCTATATCTATAGCTAACTGCCAATTTATAAGAGGATAAAAAGAAACTTGTAATGAAAGTACTATGGGACTTTGGACTATAAAGTTTTTGTTTTTTTTTTAAACAAATACTCTACCTTCTCTACCAAAATTACTGCAAGGAAGATAAAATGAGATATAGGAGAGGCTTATATATTAAAGCAAAACAAAACAAGAAAATCCTCGGCTGGGAATGTGGCTTAGCAGTAGAGTGCTTGCCTAGCATGCACAAGGCCCTGATTCCTCAGCACCATAAACAGAAAAAGCAGGAAGTGGTGCTGTGGCTCAAGAGGTAGAGTGCCTAGCCTTGAGCAAAAGTAAGCCAGGGACAGTGCTCAGGCCCTGAGTCCAAGGCCCCAGGACTGGCAATAAACAAACAAACAAACAAATAAGAAAATCCTCACGTGCCTTATTCCTGTAATTCCAGCTATTCACTAAGGATGAGATCTGGAGAATAACAGTTTTAAGTGAGCCTAGCAAGAAAAGTTCATGAGACTCCACCTCCAAAATAACTAGCAAATAGCAAGGCTGGAGGCATAGCTCAAGCAGTATGCTATTAAAAAAAAATAAATCTACTTTGAAACTCCTTTATTAAGGAAAACTATGTGTATGAAATGTATGGATATATGTGTATACATATACACACTTTATATATATTTATTTATATACATACATATTTATTTATATATTTATATATAAAGTGTGTATATATATACACTTTATGTGTGTTTATATATGTAAAATTATTGTAGATATCCTTTATTTCAAGGGCCTAGCGTGCTTCAAATCAGCATGCAATTCATGTTTTAGAGACAGAAGATGGTGTGAAAAAGGAGAGAACAAATAAGTTTCAATGAAACTTTTACAATATGGTGTGGGAAGATCAACATCGATTCCATTTCTCTTTTTGTGGCAAATTATTTTGTATTTTTTAATTAAATTTTTGCTTATGTGGTACTGAGGAACTGAACCCAGGGCCCCATGCATGCCAGGCAAGCACTCTACCATTAAGCCACATTCCCAGCCCCAACATTTCCATTTCTTCATCTCAAAAAAAAGATTCATAGCCAGGCACCGGTGGCTCCTGTCTGTAATCCTAGCTACTCAGCTGGATCACAGGATAGATCACGGGACAGCGGTTCAAAGCCAGACCAGGCAGGAACGTCTGTGAGACTCCTATCTCCAATAAGCTACTTTAAAAAACAGCAAGTAGAGTTGTGACTCAAGTGACTAGCCTTGAGCAAGAAAGCTCACTCAGCACTCATTCAGGCCCTGAATTCAGGCTCCAGGACCAGTTCGGCATATATACAAGCATACACACACACAAGCAAGCATATACACACTCACAAAGTCACACAAGAGAACAGATACGGGTACCTCAAGAACAGTGCTGGGCATGACAGTAAGAACAATAACTGTGGATTAGAAAGAGGGCTCAGGTCTCTCTCTAGCCTCTGTTTTAGCCTGACTAACCTGTAGGAAAAAGTATTTTTATAAAAGAACTCTTTGAAATAATTTGAAGAACTAAATCCCATGGCACAATGGGAAATAGAACATCCATTAACTAATTATGACAATAAATTCAATCCTTTGGTGATTATGTTTCTTCTAAACAACTCAAAAGTGGTATACATGTGTTTACTATCATGACTATTCAGCAAATAGGAGAACTGAGTCAAGCAACACTTCAGGACAACCTCAGAAAAGGAGTGGAAAGAAAACTGAAAAGATTTTACATACAGGCCTTTAAACCAAAATAATACATTGATCAAGAGTCAATGTTTAAAAAGAAAAGCAAAAACTAAGCACTAAGATGGGGAAAGTGCTAAATGGGATAAATGAAATTATTACTGTACTTAAAAGCACTGAGCTTGATACTATTAATATAGGTATATTTCATTTAAGTACTGTTACTTACAGCTTGCTAACTGAGGGATTCATTATTCATGAAAAACTAGACCCACTGATGGAGGGAAGAGGCCCCAAAATGATAGGTCAGTGTTAAATGTATTTCCCATAGTGTACTAGTTAATTAAATATAAACAGGTTTGATAAAGAAAAAGGCAGATTCTTTGCACTCATCTTCAGTGTGTGAAGTAGAAGGCACTCCTTTTCTATTTCTCCCAATTTTATTCTGTTTAGCTAAATAAACCCCTCCTGATTTTTCAAAGAATTTTATTAAGCATGCCTTTGAATTTTGGAAAAAAAAAATAAAGGTTGCCTTATGTAAACTTTTCTTGCTAGAATTTGAATTCAAGGCTTTGTGCTTGCTAGGTAGGCACTCTACCACTTGAGCCATGTTCCCAGCTCAGTTTTTATGATTTTTACATGCCTTACTTCCAGAGCTGTACTATAAAAGGTTTAAACAAAAATACTAGGGTCATAAAGACTTGGACTTCAATTTTGGTTCCATAGTTAACCAACTGAATGATCAAAAACCATTTTAGTTATTAACCCATTAAGCCTGTTGCTTCATTTTAAAAACTGGAAGATTACCATATGTCCTAAACTATTATTTTCAATCTAAATACTTTTGAAGTCAGGATATCTTATAAGTAATTTTTAGTTTATGCAATGGCAAGTTTAACAAAATACTATTTTGAACTCACAACGTTTGTTTCAAGTTTATAGCAATGATTCTTATGCTAGGGTCCTTTTGCACCTCAGGAAATGTCTGGCAATGTCTGGAGATGTTTTTCCTTGTCTTAACAGGAGTGAAGGCTAGGGTAGAGAATACTCCTAGAATGTGAGCAGAAGCCAAGGAGGCCGCTAAAATCCTACAGTGCATTGAACAGCCCTGTAACCCGGAATTATCTGCCATAGTCCTGTATTTGGTAAACCCTGCTTTAGAGTCATAGATGAATAAATAAAAGAATATCTATTTAATAGGGCTGTTCTCAGAACTAAACTAAAAACACACATAAAATATTCAGGATAGTAATTAGCACAAAGTACATGTTATTATAATAAATTAGAAATTATTTTTATTTTATTTTTGGTCCACTGTGTGCAGAATAGTTTGCTTATCTACTAAATAAATAACGAAATTCCTTAGTGTGGCCTTCCACATTATTATGTGGTCCTTTCAAGCTGGGCCTCTCATTACTTCGCTACGCAAGCTTCGGCCAATCAATCTGGTCCAGGCTGCTTCACTGGTCTACCGGGTGTCTCACTCTAGGTCCGCCATCTCCCCCACCTACAATGTGTGCTTTCCATTCTCTCATCAGGGTCTAGCTTAAACGCTTTCTCCACTACACAGGTCTGCCTTTCACAGACTGCTGAGGTGAAAAGAGCTTACACACCCTAAACAATTATCATTCATTCTCATCCCACTAAAACATACACTCTTCATTAAAAGACAGACATTGCTAACACTTAACTACAGCATCTGACAGACCACTCCCCCTGAAATTCCTTGGGCATGCATCACGCCTCTTCTTAATTCTTGTCTGAACTCTTAACTACTCTAGTCTGCCTCTTTTTCCTTGGCTTTTTCCTTCTCTTCTAACTAGTCAGTACTGTCTGGAATTTCTTCTCTCCTTCACAATCACATCGACTACCAATTTCAATTGCAGGGCTATACACAGACTACCAAATCATTATTTCTAGACTCAACTTCTCAGTCATACTGCAGACTTACATTTAAAACTATCCCACTGGGCTGGGGATATAGCCTAGTGGAAAGAGTGCCTGCCTCGGATACACGAGGCCCTAGGTTCGATTCCCCAGCACCACATATACAGAAAACGGCCAGAAGCGGCGCTGTGGCTCAAGTGGCAGAGTGCTAGCCTTGAGCGGGAAGAAGCCAGGGACAGTGCTCAGGCCCTGAGTCCAAGGCCCAGGACTGGCCAAAAAAAAAAAACAAAAAAAAACTATCCCACTGGCTTTCTCAGACAAAGTAACGTGGCCAACACATAAAGCTCAAGGTTATCAAAACCAAAGCTGCCTTCCCATTCCAAGTTTCTCTATCTTTGTCCAGTGGCACCCCAAGCCACCCTCCAGCCACTAACTCTCTACATCTCAGATAATCTGATCCTCCTAAACCCTCGGGTGACTATCCTCCTCTCATATGGCCTCTTCTCATTTAAATGACTCCCGTGAACCTCAAATGTAGCCCTTTAGAAACACTAAAGATTAAATTTCTGCCACAAAAGAAGTAAAGTTTCTTTTCCATTCCTATCACTTCTACCAGAACGGTAGTTATAGGGAAACAGGCTGAAGTCAGAGTTCCCTGGTTCTGATCCCAGCTCCATTAGCTGGGTGGGTCTGGAGGAGTGCCTAAGCCCCTGGGCCTCACTTTCCTCATCAGTAAAACCAGAATGATTCAAGTTTCCACCTCCTAAGGCTGGAAAGAGGACTGAATGAGATACTATGTGTGGAGTGTTGGCACACACGTTATTAACTGATGTGCCGTCACTTCTGCCCCTTTCACCTCATGCCCAGACTCTTACAATGTTAGTCCCAACTTGACACTCAGTCTTTACCTGCTGTTCCCACAATCCCCATAGGCACAGATCTTCTGTAGGATTTTGAAAAGATCTGTGGAGCGATACAAAGAACTGTAACCAAGGCAAGTCACTGTAATGGCAAATTATTTTGCATCACTAAACTAAATGGGATATAAAAAGTAACTTGAGTATCAGATTATTGTTTTGTTTTTTCTGTTTTTGTTGCCAGT
Source organism: Perognathus longimembris pacificus (assembly GCF_023159225.1). Lineage (NCBI taxonomy): Eukaryota > Metazoa > Chordata > Mammalia > Rodentia > Heteromyidae > Perognathus > Perognathus longimembris. The sequence continues at coordinate 61,528,076 of NC_063171.1, forward strand.
CCTGGGGCTTGAACTCAGGGCCTGAGCACTGTCCCTGGCTTCTTTTTGCTCAAGGCTAGCACTCTGCCACTTGAGCCACTGCGCCACTTCCGGCTTTTTCTATATATGTGGTGCTGGGGAATCGAACCCAGGGCTCCATGTGTACGAGGCGAGCACTTTACCACTAGGCCATATTCCCAGCAGTATCAGATTATTGTTGCAAATTCACCTGTACTTATTTTTCATTTGATCCAAACTGTAGCTTCATTTTTGCAAAAAATAAACTATCAAGACCTGGGCTGTGTACAGTATTTTTAGGGTAAAGAAAAGAACACTATTCAAAGTTCCTGACATAAGATTTCAAAGTCAACAAATACTCCATATCTACTTTCTAGGTGTCAATGCTAGTGCTTTAGTTTACAGTTTCATCAGTTCACTCTATGCCCACACAACTGATCTAGCCAGGATTTTAAATGAGTTTCAGCATATGGTTCTAAAGCTAAGTTTTATATGTCAAAAGTTAGGCTTCTGACAGAAAAGACCTATAAGGCATTGTTAAAGGAGACATTTCAATAAATAATCTTTGAACGTTGGGCTAATTTTTTTTGAGTAAAACTAGCTAATAATATTAACCCTTTCTGTTGCACTAGTCTGCAGCAAATGAATATATCAAAATTTAAAATCTTACTTTTTTGTAAGATACAAAGGATATATTTGGGGTTTTTTTGATAAAGCATAAGCAACATGTAGAAATGTCTTAATTTCCTATTAGTCACTCTCTTAAGGTCTTGATTATAACCTTTTATCCATTTCAATTGTTGCCGAGGCAAATGTAACCAAAAACATTCATCTAAACAGTCTCAAAGAAGGTTGAGATCTGCCCAATATTTAAAGAAAACTAGATTTTAACCTGTACTATGTGCACATTTTTCACACTTGCAGATAAAAGGATAGTGGGCAGAATGGTGTATATAGTAAAAAGCAAAGACTTCAGTCAAGAAGACCTAAGCTGACACACACAATACGCCACTTGCCAGATGTTTAACATCATGCAAATTAATCTCTCTAAGCCTGTTCCTTCATCTGCAAAAATGAGCACAGTAGTTACAGGAAAGCTGTCGGAATAAATGAAGTAATATATTTAGAGCACTGGATATACAACAGGCCTGTCCCACCTCTAGTACCTTGTCCTTTTGCAGTCAGACCTCAACTGTAAACTTCCTCGCCACTTGCCCTGTGGGTGTGAGAGCTGTCCAGCTTCTGGGTGCCCTGGCTCCCTCATCCTGTTCTAATGGACAGCACACGAGGGACATCAGGGTTGTGCATCCCCAATGGGAAATTTAAGGCCAAGCATCTAGCAGAGTGCCAGGCAGAAGTCATCTTCCATGGACAGTGTATTCCGTTCACTTCCTTTCTTCTCAAGTATGCTCAATGTTCCTCTCCAAGTGGCCCAGGGTCTAGTAACTGTTCTGACACATATTCAGAAAGTAGGCCATTTTCTGCTTAGATTCCTTTGTGCATGCACAGCAAAATGCTGGCTCCTGTGCTGTAAGCACTTCTCAGTCTGAAATGGAAAGAAAATATTTTCCTAGTTCTTTGCCTTCCATTTTCTCCACATTATTTTCCACATAGACTGCTGAATAAATTTCCATCTTTCCTAAGTACTTAACTAGCTTTCACTTACCCCCCCAGATGCATATCAGACTCGGTGTGCTGCTTAACTTAAAACCAAAACACATTTATTATTTTCATTGCTTACAACAGTAGAAAATTAAAACAAAAATATTAATACTGTTTCTTCCTGTGTTACTCTTAAGACATTTAGCTCTGAAAAAGAAAATCTTTAAAACCTAAATTACTTCAAGACATGTTTATTCATCATGCCAGTTCAATACCACATTGCGAGAATTCAAAATTACATCCACGTTTAGTTTTCCCCAAAACTAATTCATTCAAATAATATCCCAGTGGAATTCATCCATTAGGATGTACAAGTCCTAAAATCACTGAGCTACATATATAAGTAAAACTGAACTAGACATTTGCCCCACGTTTTTACCATCCCCAAATTGGAACTCGGCCATCCTCAAAACACAACAACCCCTATCAAACATCTGAAGAAAATTGTAAATATTAAGGAACTTTTCAATAAAATCATGTATCCAAAATTAACGGATCACCAAACAGAAAACTTGGCAAAAACTACTCTTACAAATGAGCAGATCAAATCACAGGCGCATCTTCTCATAAAAGCCAGCTCTATTTTTTTTTTCTTAAAGCATTCCACAGCACAGCCTCCTAAAGCGAGAGCTAAGGAATGACAACAGGAGGCCCTTTCCTGTTATTCTGCACAGAGAGAGGATTATGGAAGAAGTACGTTCTAATTGCCACACTACTATCAGATTTGTGTCAATAGTTACATGCCCTCAAAAAAAAAAAAAAAAACTTCTAAAAAAGAATATTCCCCGGATTCCTTTTCATTGAAAGCCATGTTTTTAAAGGAGAACGCCTCACCGATCCTACGAGATGAAAATAACACCCTAGTCTCGACCTTAAATTGGTTTTTAACAGATGGTTTAATAAGAACCGGAGCTGTCGTCCTCACCACGCACGTTAAGAAGGCTGACCCGGGACTGGCGAGTGACAACACGATGAATGCGGCGGGGTTCACACGGGGGCCGCCCGGCCTCCTACGGGTGTCGGGGGCGGGGGGGGGCCCCGAACGGTGGCCCACCGCCACCAATGTCAAAACCAACAATAATACAGCGCAGGTCCAATGCGGGGCCGTCCACCGCGTTCCGACCCCAGAGAAACCAACTCGGATTTCCTGGGAATGGAACCGTGATGGGGAGGGACGGACGGACGGGGAGAAATGTGTGCAGCAAACGAGGGACGGCCCGGCCAATGAACACCACCCCGTAAACACACGGCCAAACTGCTCACTGGGGTGGGTGAGGGGGGGGGGTGGAGAGGAGGGGAAGAACAAGACACTCTGGATAGGCAATACACACGATCCCGGGCCGCCCCCCCCCTCCCGTCCCCGGACCCCCAAACCGGGGATGGGAAGGGGGGAGGGGGGAGGACCCCGGGCGGGCACCCAGCCAGCCGGGACGGGAGGAGGACGCCGCGTTACCTGTCCCGAAGGCTTTGGCCACCAGCCAGGCCAGATTGCAGGCGATCTTGGCCCTGGAGAAGTCGTAGTGGTCGAAGGGCTTGATGGCTGGAACAATGAACGTCTTCCGCAGCTCCCGGGGGTCCGCGGCATCCCCCATCTTTCCCACCCCCCCACGGCGGCTCCTCCTCGGCGCGGGCGGCCGCGTCCCCCTTCACATGGTGCGGCCGGGGATCGCGGGGTGGGGAGGGGGGAGGGAGGGAGGGAGGGAGGGGGGAGAGAGGAGGACGGGCGACCTCACGCCCTCGGGGCCCGGGCCCGGGTGAGGCCCGCCCGGCGCCGGCGGACCCGACCGGAGCGGCTCAGCTGTCGCTGTCGGCGCGGGGAGCCGGCCGCCTCCCGCGGGAGCCGCGGCCCCCGGGCATAGGAAGGTGGCGGCGCCGTGTCCGTCGGTCGGTCCGTCCGTCCGTCCGTCCGCCCCCTCCGCCGCCCGGGCCCGCGCGAGCGCGCGTGTGAGCGAGGCCGCCTCCCCTTTGTCTCTGTTTAGTCACCCGGGCCCGGGGTGGTGAGGTAGGGAGGGGTGGGGGGGGGAGAGGCCGGGAGGCCGGGAGGCCCGGAGGCCCGGAGTGTGGCAGGCGGGGAGGGGAGGCCGGTCGGCCGCGCTCACGTCGCGGAGCAGCTCCCCGCCATGGCGCGGCCCGCGCGCCCGGCTGCCTTTCCCTTCCCTTCCTTTCCCTTCCCCGGGAGCCGGGCGCCGCTCCGGCCGCAGGGGGGCGCGCGGGGCGGGGCGGGGCGGGGCGGGGCGGGCGGAGGGCGGGGGCGGCCCGGGACGGCGGCGGCGCAGGCGGAGGAAAACGTCAAAAATCACGGCCGCCGCCCGCCCGCCGCCCGCCGGCGCCGCGGCCTCCGGGCCCCTTCCTCGCTGACACGGCGACGGCCGCGGCCTCTGCCGGAGGCCGCCAAGCTCCAGCTCTCGGGTCCCGCTCGACCCGTTACGTCCTCGTATTTTTCGGTCACCCACTCCCCACCCTCGGGCCGCCCGGCACCGTCGCTGCCCCCTCAGCCCGTCGCCGCCGCCGCCGCCGCTGCGGTTTTCCGGTTGCGGCGCTGGATGGAGAGCAGAAGCGGAGACTGAGCATGCGCCCGGCCTCCGCCCCCCCCCCCCCCCGCCGCCCTGCGCACTGAGCATGCGCGCTCTCCGGAGCCCGGCCGGGAGGGCCTTTGAATCCTCACTCCTGGGCATCCTCGGGGTCCCTGGGCTTGGGCTGCGGCTACCTACGCCGCTGAGAGAAGAAAGGGAAGGAACGGAGGACACAGAGGCCTAGCAATAACCTTCATATCCTCACCCAGGGGCTCAACCTAAAAAAAAAAAAATGCTTTTCTTTTAAATTCCCATTTTGCAACACACTTCCCCCCCCACCCCCAACTTGTGCACAATCTCATTTAGTTGGGATATTGGGATATAAATGCCTGCTGTCGCCGACTGACCAGAGGAGTTCGGGGGAGTGAAGGCACCCTTGAAGGGCTTAAGGGCTCCAAGGCCCCACACCTGTGGTTAATGTCGCGATGGCAAAGATACATTGTGGCCCTCGCTGGACACTATGTTGAAAATGAAGCATACAGCTTGGGATGGGGATGGGGAAGGGGCGGGGAGCTGGGAGAGAGAGCGAGGGAAAGGGGGACATTGTCCAAAAAGAAATGCACTCTACCTGACTTAGGTAAAAAAAAAAAAAAAAAAAGATACACCGGATTCCCCCCCCTCCCCCCCCCCCGCCCCGTGGCGGCTTACTTCTGTCATCTTAGCTATTCAGGAGATTGAGATCTGAGGGTCACAGCTTCCGAGTAGCCTGGATACATCCACGAGGCTCTTTATCTCCAACTAGCTGCCAAAAAGCCAGAAGTGGAGCAGTGGTTCAAATGGTCAAGCACCAACCTTGAGCAACAAAGCTAAGGGACAGAACAGTGCCCAGGCCCTGAGTTAAAGCCCCAGTACCAACACACTCTTTACTCCCCACTATTATCCTCTTCTTCTCCTTCTCCTTCTCCTTCTCCTTCTCCTTCTCCTTCTCCTCCTCCTCCTCCTCCTCCTCCTCCTCCTCCTCCTCCTCCTCCTCCTCCTCCTCTTCTCCTTCTCCTCCTCCTCCTCCTCCTCCTCCTCCTTTCTTCTTCTCCTCCTCCTCCTCCTCCTCCTCCTCCTCCTTTCTTCTTCTTTCTCCTCCTCCTCCTCCTCCTCCTCCTCCTCCTCCTCCTCCTCCTCCTCCTCCTCCTCCTCCTCCTCCTCCTCCTCCTCCTCTCCTCCTCCTTTTTGCCTGTTCTGGGGCTTGAACTCAAGGCCTGAGCACTGTCCCTGAGCACCTTTGGCTCAAGGCTAGCACTCTACCACTTGAGCCCCAGCACCACTCCCGCCTTTTTCTGTTTATGTGGTACTGAGGGATCCAGTCCAGGGCTTCCTGCATAGTAAGGCCAAGCACTCTACCAACCACTAAGCCACATTCCCAGCCCCCCACTAACATCTTCTAAGTGTAGGTATATCCATCAATGCCTCCCTTCCGTTTTGTAAGAAAGAAACTAATCTTTTCACAAAGCAAACTGGCAGCCTCTGATCTGGCATCTACAAATGTGTACAGTTGGATTTTGTCAGAACAGTGTCATTTCTCAACTGCTCATGCTCTCTCCAGGCTTTGTGTGATTGTTCACTGTAGTCCCTCTCTCCAGCTAGCTTACTTCTCCTTCCAGGACGCCTGCTCTGATTGCCACTGACAACTTCCCAGTCAGGGCTGTCACCTAGGTGACTCCTCAACTGTTCCCAGAACACCCTGTTCTTACTTACACTGTAACACTTGGTCACACTGCATGCCAATCACAAATCCCTTTTGCACTGAAGACATGATGACAGGGTCTATCTCCAGCACATAAGGTGCTCAGCCTGCAGGGGTGGCTCAATATTTAGAGACAAAATGGTGGATGCTTCCATAGTAAACACATTGTCTTGACTTAACTAATTCCTCACTTCTAAGCTTAAGTATTATAAAATCCTATCTTAACTTCATTTTTATTATCTTTAAGAAATTGTACAAAGGAGTTGCCATTCAACAAGGCAATTTATGAATACAAGGCACCTGGATTAATGTCATCCCTTTCATCCTTCTCCCCATACCTCCTAACCCCACGAACGTCATGTTACAGATGAGATGATGAAGGCTCAGATCAAAATGTGCCCAGATTAGAAAACTAGCTCAGGCAGACGGAAGACTGGAATCCCAAACTACCTAAGCCATACCTGGTACAACTCAAGTCACCACCACCCCCCTTAAGACAGAAGAAGCAAGACATAGAAAGTAGGAGGCCCTTTGGACCCCTACTCCCTGAAAGGGAGCTGTAGTCCCAAGCCTGCCCTTTGGTTCTACCTAATCCCTATGACCCCTTTTCCCTGAACCCGAGGAGGCCCTCCCCACAGATGAGTCTCGCCAGCACTGCATGCCAGTGAAAAGGAAAATATGCCACTGGTGGTGGCTGGTATAATTTATTCATTTAATTAATATCAGTAGAGTTTTTCTCACGGGTGAGGTCCTTTGAGAGATCACAAAAGGGATAATCAAATTAGCACATTATCATATAGATAATAGTTCTCAAAGCATGCTCATATGCTAACTAATTTCCTCATCCGTTCTATGAAGTAGACCCTCATTATCTTCCAATTCTAGATGCAAGCACCTTGCCCTTTGCCGGCTCCTTTGTTGGATTGTTGTACACAAATAAATACAACAGAATATAAAAAAACGATGCATGCTCTAAGTCATATAAAATGTGACGAGAACATCACATAGGTGAAGGGCTTGAGAGGCTTCTGGGTTCTAATATTCTCAAGTCCAATTTTAACCGGATTCTAAGCACACAAATCAAATTAAGATAAACCTACGGTCTGCAGCTGTTGAAGAGAGATTCGGATACATTTTGCCAGTAGTCACACTAATCAACAAACAAATACAAGCCCAGAGATCGTGGCCTAGTCACCCTAGGCTGCCTGTGAACTAACCTTGCACTTTGTTCAGAGTGAGGTCGGGGAAAATTGTTGAATGTCATTGAAAACTACTTCAACCTAAATAAATAAGATGGGGACAAGTAGGAAACAAAGCCGTTGGCCAGACCTGTCCTTAGTGATGCCTCCGTAGGAATAACATTACCGTGACCCCATGGGGAGGAGTGTATTTAGGAATGAGAGGGAAAAGAGTTCCCAAACAATGAGTAGCTTTTACTTTCAGGGAAGCTGTGAAACAACTTGGGGTCAGAGTAGGAGGCTATTATTAACAGGAAAACACCCTGAATACAAAGAAGGAGGATTTGTTTTCAGGAGGCAGATACTCTTAATAGGGTGTTCTTTGTGACACTCTGAGAATGATCCTTTTGAAAGGTGGAATCTGTGCAGACAATCACTGATGGGAAGAAATGCTCTCCTCTGTCTCCTTAAGCTAGCTGACTTTGGCTGGGTGCCGGTGGTTCATGCCTGTAATCCTACCTACTAGGGAGGTTGACACTTAGAGGATCAAAGGGTGAGGCCAGTTCAGGTATACAAGTTTGCTAGTCTCCATCTCCAAAATAACCAGCAAAAAGCAGAGAGGGATGCATGGCTCAGTGGTAGAGTGCCAGCCTAGCAAGCATGAGTTCAAACCCTGGTACAGCCATAAAATAAGAATAAAAAGAAGAGGGGGAAAAACAGCTAACTTCACTGACTTTGTTTAAAGGAGAAACAAAACACAGAGATGCTTTGGGCTTTATTGTCCATCTGCAGAGCCACTCGCCTACATTTTCATGTTCAGTCTTCATCCATTCTCCAACAGAGACTATTATTCCCACAGGTATATTAATCTCTCTCTGTCTCTCACTGTCTCTGTCTCTCTCTCTGTCTCTCTCTCTCCATCTTCTGCCTCTCTGTCTCCTGAATCCCTGGATCAGGAGTCTGTTCTACTCCTCCTAGTTTTCCCAGTGTCCTTCCTATGGCCTCGATTCTCTCTTCCTGATGCAGGTGATTACCTGACTGACCCCTCTCCTTGGTAGCTTCTCCACGTCTGTGAACACTTGACCCAACTTAGTCCCAGGATCTCAAACTCAACAATACTGGTGGTGGGGGGGGGGTGGAATCAGGACTCCATTTGGCTTCTAGTCTCACTTTCCCAAATTCTGCTGCTGATGTCATTCTCTGCTTAACATGTGTCTTCCCAGAGGCCCCACCCCCACCCCTCTCCATCCAACAATACGCATGGCCTTTTCTATTCCATCCAAGGTCTCCTCTCCTCTCATTTACTCCCACTCTGTTCCTTCCTTTTCAACGTAGACGTGGAGACAGCCTGAACTTTGATGATTCAACAAATACCCACAGTGGACAAACTTTGGTAAGTGAGGACGTAAGTCTGACACTGTCCTAGGCCTTTCACCTACTGCATCTTCTTTAATCATAAAAACAAACAAAGAAACAAAAAAGCAAGCAACAAGCTGGGCACCAGTAGCTCATGCTTGCTATCCTAGCTACTCACAAGGCTGAGATCTGAGGATCATAGTTCAAAGCTAGCCTGGGCAGGAGAGTCCCTGTGACTCTTATCTCTAGTTAACCACTAAAACAAAACAAAACAAAACAAAAAAACCAGAAGTGGTTCACATGGCAATGCACCAACCTTGCATGACAAAGCTCAAGGACAACACTCAGGCTCTGAGTTCAAACCCCACTACCGACACACACACGCGCACGCGCGCGCGCACACACACAGAGCAGGCAATGTAAGTATGAATCTTACTTTATAGATGACAAATAGAGGCTTAGAGAGATGGAGGGGAGTCAGAGTTTAATGAGAAGATGGAGCTGACACTCAAACTTATGGCTCCTGATTGCTAGTTCAGTCATCCTTGTGTAACAGGATTCTAGGCCAGAGGTCTAACTCCAAGCAGACCGCTCGTCAGGTCCGGGCCCTCATCCCAACATGCCAGAGAGAGAGTGGAGCAGAGGTGAAGCGGGAGAAAGGAACGGGCTCCCTGTGGAAAGAGGCAGGGTAAGGACTGCGGGCCATTTTCAGGACACTTACAGGAGCTCTGGGGTTAGCCAGCGGGGGAGAGTCATGCCTAGTTAAAAATCTCATTGACCGCTGGGCCATTATCTCGGTTGTGGTTCTCGTGAGGGACTTGGGAGATGCTCTGGTCACTGCCAGTCCTGGAGGGGAGCAGGAGATGATTCCTCCTGCTCTCGTGCACGGCTTCACTATTGGAGGCAACTGCCCTCGTTTGAGGGCTTGTCTCTTCTAAGGAGGCACTGCCACTCCTTTCTGTGGGGGTAGTTTCAGTTCCTCCTCCTATTTTATTTTATTTTATTTTTTTTATTGTGTGCACCCTGAAGCTTGAACTCAGGGTCTGGGCACTGTCCCTGAGCTTTTTTGCTCAAGGCCAGTGCCCGACTCACTTGACCCATGCTCTACTTTCAGCTTTTTGGAGGTTCATTGGAGATAAGAGTCTCGCAGACTTTCCTGCTTGAGCTGGCTTCAAACCGTGATCCTCAGATCTCAGCCTCCATAGCTAGGATTATAGCCACCAGCTGTTCCTGATCGATCCTGTTCTGACCCTCCTGGATTGTAAAGTAGTGTTAGGGCGAGCACTGCAGAGGGAAGAGTGCAAAGACAAGTGTACAATGGAGGAAGCCATGCCAAGCTTTTTACACTGCTTCCAGTTAACTTGTCAGTTCAAGTCAGAACCAGTGCACTGGGTGCCAGGTTCACTCCAGTAATCCCAGCTACTCCGGAGACCCAGATATGAAGATCCCAGCCTGGCAGATAAATCTATGCGACTTATCTCCAATGAAGCAGCAGAAGTGGAGGTATGGCTCAAGTGAAAAAGAAGAAGAAGTTAAGCAACAGCAAGCATGAGGCCCTGAGTACAAGCCCTGGTATCAGCGTGCACACACACACACACACACACACACACACACACACACACACACACGGAGCTAGTGCTTCTTAGCAAAAGTAGTTTCTAGGTACCTATTATACTTGCTTATTAAGTGCTGTCTAAGCACTTGACTTGGCTTCGAAGTTCCTGTAGAAAATGGCCAGTCCAAATTACTCTCAGGACCTTGCACGTATCTACTCCTCTCCAGGGTTTATTAGTTGGGCTAATTTTGTTAATCTACCTCTATGATGACCTTGGACATTCCAATGTGAACTATTGATTTTTTTTCTTTTTTTTTTTCAGTATTTATCTTTAATGCCTCCACTTTCATGACGTCTTCTTGGTTCCACCCTCGGTTTCCTTGACCTATTTGTGCTCTCCTAGGCTCTGCTTTGTCTTGAATAACATTTCTTTCTTCACTCTGTAAGAGAAGAGGCAGTCTTTGCTTCATAACCTCCAACAATGCTTGTTACACAAGAAGCCACTAGAAGTACTTGTTGAGTGAATCAATCAGTGAATTAACAGATAACAAAGAAAATAGTCACCGAAGTACACTCTGGGACCAAACAGATCAAGATAACTTAACTAGTTTGACTTGTATGGGGATACTTTTTATGAGCCATTCCCAATAATTCCTAACCACTAACCTGTTATTTATTTATTTAGTACTAGTACTGGGGTTCTAACTCAGGGCCTCAGCATCTAGCATGGCTTTTTCTACTCAAGGTTGGAACTCTACATTTGAGACATAGTTCCACTTTTGGCTTTTAGGTAATTGATTGGAGATATGAGTCCTACGGACTTTTCTGCCTGAGCTGCCCTTGAACCTTGATCTTCAGATCTCAGCCTCCTGAGTAGATAGATTTATAGGAGTAAGCCTCTAGTGCCCGGGTAGTGTATTATGTTTTGATAAAATTTATTCGAAGAAAATGAAATAACTTTTCAAAATGAATGTAAAACTTTGCAAAACTAATATTCCCCACCCCCAAAAAAACTGTTTATTATGATGAAAGTATTTTCTTACTATTTCTTTCTCTTAAAACGTCCTTGCTCTTATGAAATGAAAATAGTTACTGGAGGTAGCTGAACTTTGGAGGGTCATCTGATGAAATGAAGGGCTGATAACCATTTATTGCCCCCACTCCAATTCATTCACTCATTTGGAAAAGTTAGCTGTTTTGAGAAGTCTTAAAGTCTGGAGGTCATTTCTCTCAGAGGTGAACTAAGTCCTAATCAGCTTTTCCGACAAAACCAGCTTCTAGCAGCATTCAGAAATCCAAAGTAAAACTCATTCTTTTGTGTACAATATTTGCCATGGAAACTGTAGTTGTTTCAAATATGTTGGTATTTTAACAACTCATGGCATATGCGCTAAATTTCCCCTATTTTGCAGTGTCTAGAAATATAACCCTAAGTGTTCTTTTTTTTTTTTTTTGGCCAGTCCTGGGCCTTGGACTCAGGGCCTGAGCACTGTCCCTGGCTTCTTCCCGCTCAAGGCTAGCACTCTGCCACTTGAGCCACAGCGCCGCTTCTGGCCGTTTTCTGTATATGTGGTGCTGGGGAATCGAACCTAGGGCCTCGTGTATCCGAGGCAGGCACTCTTGCCACTAGGCTATATCCCCAGCCCCCTAAGTGTTCTTTAAAGCATTTTGTTTTGTTTTTTTGGCCAGTCCTGGGCCTTGGACTCAGGGCCTGAGCACTGTCCCTGGCTTCTTCTTGCTCAAGGCTAGCACTCTGCCACTTGAGCCACAGCGCCACTTCTGGCCATTTTCTGTATATGTGGTGCTGGGGAATCGAACCCAGGGCCTCATGTATATGAAGCAGGCACTCTTGCCACTAGGCCATATCCCCAGCCCTCTTTAAAGCATTTGTGAGGAGCTACACTTCAATGTTTGTGTACCTCTCTTAAAATAGATTTTGAGCCACCAGCAGATCACCGGAAATGGTTATTTTGTTCCTTTCATTTTGGTTTATAGGCAGCTGGAAAAATATCCTGCACTTCTTTGTCATATTTGATCTTTTAGTTAGGATAACAGGAGGATTTTTAAATCTGTGATTTGATGAACAGAAACAAAATATAGGGGCTTCCTTCTCCTACTTTCATTTTTTCATCTGTTCTCCATCTTCCTGTTGATTTTCTAGGTCAAAGAAATGTAACATCCTGTTTAGATTCCTAGGCCATTCATTTAAAAGTTTTGGAGAAAAGGAGAAAAGGAAAATTACAGCTTGATGCTGAGGATTTGAAAAGGCAAAAGCTTGTGTCATCCAAAAGAATATTCTTTTATGGAATGTAGATAACTCCGAATGTTATGTTTGCCGTGTGAGAAATATTTTACTTTTAGATTATTCACCATGAAAGCTGGAATTGGAAAAAAAAAAAAGCAACAAAATGCCTTATGGGTTAAAAATGTGCTGAAATGGTCTTTCTGATTTCCAAATCCAAAGAGATCTCTTTAAAAATCGAAGAAATGAGCTGGGTGCTGGTGGCTCATGGTTTTCATCCATGCCTGTAATTCCAGGTACTCAGGAGGAAGAGATGGAGAAGATCATAGATCAAGGTGAGCCTAGGCAAAAGTTCAGCAAAAACAACAACAACAAGCTAGGTATGATGACACATGCCAGTCATCGGAGGCGTAAGTACTAGGACTATGGTATAGACTGGCCTGGATACACAAAATGCAAGACCCTACCTGAAAAATAACTAAAGCAAAAAGGGCTAGGGAGATGGCTCAAGTAGTAGAGCCCTTGTCTAGCAAGTAGTGAGGCCCTGAGTTCAAACCACGTATGTACTGTCAAAGAAAAAAACCAATTTGCTTAAATTTGTGTTACTCATACAAGTATTTTCCGTGTGCGTGCATGTGTGTGTGTGTGTGTGTGTGTGTGTGTGTGTGCCAGTCCTGATGTTTAAACCCAGGGACTAGGCATTGTCCCTGAGCTTTTTTGCTCAAACCTATCATTCTGTCACTGGAGCCACAGGTTCAACTTTCAGCTTTTTTGGTGGTTAATCGGAGATAAGAATGTCATAGGCCTTCCTGCGCATTCAAACCACGATTCTCAGACCTCAGTCTCCTGGGTATCTAGGATTGCAGGTGTGATCCACCAGTGCCTGGCTTATATTTTTCCCTTTTTATCAATAGATATCTAGCTATCATTCACAAGGATCAACAAGCTATAAGATGTGTTGTGTCATGAGATAATTTATTTCCATCAATGATGTATTTTCCACCAGATATTTCCAGCTGTATATCTAAATGGGTAAGGTATCACTTGATGGAATAATTTTATGTAATAAATCAATAAAACCTCAAAGGATTGTGTACTACCTTAGGACTTTATTATAGTATGACTCTCCATAGAACTATATCTTCTAAATCATAAAACCCAATTATGAAAGCATGACCTATATACACAGTCTATAATTAACATACCCACCTAACACCAATCTCCAGAGGGTGCCAAGATTAAAAAAGAATGTGATTAGCCAGCTACCAGTACCTCACACTTGTAATCCTAGCTAGTTGAGGGTCAGAGAAAGAGAGGATTATGATTCAAGGCTACCTGAAGCAGAAAAGTTGGAGTTTCCTTCTTAACTCGTAGCTGAGCACAGTGACGCTGACTGTCATTTCAAGCTGTGAAGGAAGCTGACTTTGGGGACATTTTTGGTTCTAGACCAGCCTAAGCAGAAAAGACCACAAGACTGCATTTGAACAGAGGGAAGCTGAATACAGAGATGCATGCTGGTCATCTAGGCAACCACAGAAAGACTAAAAAGAGACAGATTATGGTCCAGGCACCAAGGTAGGAAATAAAGCCCTAAATTAAAAATAACCAACAAACCGGGCACTGGTGGCTCATGCCTATAATCCTAGCTACTCAGGAGGCTGAGATCTGAGGATTGCAGTTCAAAGCCAGCCCCAGCAGGAAAGACCAGGAGACTTTTATCTCCAATTAAACCACCAGAAAACTAGAAGTGGAGCTGTGGTTCAAAGTGGTAGAATGCCAGCCATGAACAGAAAAACTTAGAGACAGTGCCCAGACCCTGAGTTCAAGCCCCACAACCAACCACCACCACCAACAATAATAACAACAACAAAAACAAAAATCCTAACAAACAAAAGGTAGGGCAGGAGGTGTGGCTCAGTTGTAGAGCACCTGCCTAGCAAGTGTGAAGAAGCCTTGAGTTCACACCAAAGTACTATCACCCCATGGCTTAAAAAAACCCATGGTTTAATTTTAAGTCTTTTCATGAATGTTCAAAGAATTATTCAATTAATTAACGAATTTGCCAGTTCTGGATCCCTAGGCTCCTTTTGCACTTGAGCCATAGCACCACTTCTGGCTTTTTCTGTGATTCATTGGAGGTGATTCTAGAGAAGCATTCGATTTAGAAAAACCATTTCTGCTCAGCATTACTCCAGCTAATGAAACACTACAACAAAATAAAACATCTGGGCAATGGTGGCTCATGTGGGTCATCCTAGCTACTCAAGAGACTGAGCTCTGAGGGTCACAGTTCAAAGCCAACCCAGGCAGGAAAATTTGTGAGACTCTTATCTCCAATTAGCTACCAACATGTTGGAAATTGGGCTAGGATGTAGCTTAGTGGCAAAGCGCTTGCCTAGCAAGTGCAACGTCCTGGGTTCGATCCCCAGTACCAAAAAAGAAAAGACACACACACACACAAAATACAGTTAAAAAAAAGTTGGAAGTGGAGCTGGGGCTCAAGCGCTAGCACCCAGGCCCCAGTTTCAAGCCTCAGGACTAGCACACACACACACACACACACACACACACACACCCCAACTTACAAATAATACAAAATAACAACAACAAAAAGCCCACCATGGTGTTGTGTCGGTGTGGACATTCCATGGGCCTGTTCTGAAAGGACAGGGGACCTTGGTTCGTCCTTAGGTCTTCAGCTCTTCGGTAGTGATTCATGTCATGAATCACATTTTAAAAATAATAATACATTTACAGTAGTTAAAATATATATTAATCATGGTTGCTCAGAAGAGTACACAATTCTTTGTACCCTAAGTTTTTTTTTTAACTGACTTAATAGGATCTTGATACTTTCTCTTTGAGAAAATTCTCTGAAAACATATTACTTCACTTTTTCCAAGCCAATGCCAGCTCTTGCTAAATTCCAAATGGAACTAAAGCTACGTTACGTAACAAATTCTTACCAAGCATATGATTGGTTTTTCATCAAAGGTCTCATTGAAAACACCCACGTTCAAGGCACCACGTATAAAGGAGGGAAACCAGGCTATAAAATGTCTGATTTGTTTTACTCTCTACTAAATGTTTGACTTGATGTGTGTGTGTCTTAAGGATCTGTGAAGAGCAACCCTTTGACACAATGTTGTATGCTATATCAAGGACTTCAGCCAAGTTATAAATCTCAGCAAAGGGAGGTTTAAATGGCAAGTATTGAGCTGGCTGGTGTCCTCCCTACAGCCCAACAGGGCCTGAACAAAGACCCATTCATAAGTCGAGTCAGACACTTCATGCTTCAGTCTGTCACCAGGAAAATGTTCCTAATTTGGGCACAGCTATGAGTGAGGTCCATCAGGAGAACTTGAAGTCATTGGAAATAGCCATAAAAGTGTACCTGGCATGGACCAAGGCACTGGACTTCTTGATCAAGCATTATTATGGCAGATATTTTGCATCAGGAAACAATGTGTACTTAGTTTAATAAAACAAAGGAACTTCAAGTTCTACAGATGATATAACCAACATAGGGTTTTTTTTGTTTGTTTGTTTGTTTTTGGCCAGTCCTGGGCCTTGGACTCAGGGCCTGAGCACTGTCCCTGGCTTCCTTTTGCTCAAGGCTAGCACTCTGCCACTTGAGCCACAGCGCCACTTCTGGCCGTTTCCTGTATATGTGGTGCTGGGGAATCGAACCCAGGGCCTCATGTATACGAGGCAAGCTCTCTTGCCACTAGGCCATATCCCCAGCCCCCCAACATAGGGTTTATTTGCTTGTTTTCTTTAACTTTGTATTCTATCTTCAAGCAGAGAGCCACCTCTTAACTAGAAAAAAAATTAAGCATATTAAAAAAAATCACACACATTAGAAATCAAAACAAAGGAAACCACAGTAATATAACGAGAAGGTTCCTATTTTAGCATTTTGTGGTTATAATCATAAAATTATAATTTTATAATTATAATTTCTGTTGCATTTCAAAAACGCTTACAGACAACATTCTGCTGTGGAAGAAAAAAAAAGACAGCATCAGAACAGATGTTTATGTATGGCTGGAGTGGTAACTTAGTAGTAAGGCCTGGGCTTGTATATGTACAGGGTTCTGGGTTATATCCCCAGTACTGAGAAAGAAAAGAAGAATTTCTATCTCCAGTATAAGAAGGGGAAAGAAGTATACATTAGTGTATAATTCTCAACATTTTTCATTTTTAACTCTTAAGGTTTAAATGTTATTGCATTTATTTTTTTGGTGACAGTCCTGGGGCCTGAACTCAAGGCTTGGGATCTGTCCCTGGGCTTTTTTGCTCAAGGCTAAAATTCTATTACTAGAGCCACAGCTCCACTTCTGGCATTTTGGTACTTAATTAGGGATAAGAGTTCCTCACTGGGCTGGGAATATGACCTAGCGGTAGAGTGCTTGTCTTGCATACATGAAGCCCTGGGTTCAATTCCTCAGCACCACATATATAGAAAAAGCTAGAAGTAGCACTGTGGCTCAAGTGGTAGAGTGCTAGTAGCCTTGAGCAAAAAGAAGCCAGGGACAGTGCTCAGGCCGAGTTCAAGCCCCAGGACTGGCAAAAAAAAAAAAAAAAAAAAAATAGAGTTCCTCACTTGGGTTGGCTTCAAACCAAGATTTTCAAATCTCAGCCTCCTGAGTGTTAGAGAAATGGAGGAGAAAGGAAAAGGAATAGATTGGACTCAATTCTCAAAAGGCTAGGACTATTTATTGCCAGTGAAGGGCACAGACCTTCCTTCGGGGTTGGAGGTTGTGTGAGAGATTGGATTTTGGGGAGGGATTATATGGATCTTAACATGGAAGCAGAGGATAAAAAAGATAGGCTTTCGTCTCTTGGGGGCTAAGGGTAAAGCCAGCCTGGTCAAGAAATTCCACGAGGTTCTCATCTCCAATTAACCGCCAGGAAACTGGAACCGGCATTGTAGCTTAAAGTGGTAGGGCACTAGCCTTGAGCTCAGGGACAGCGCCCAGACCCAGAGTTCAAGCCCCGTGACCTATAACAGCCGAAGCAGGTCAAACACATTTGGATGTGGGTTGAGTGTGTGTGTGTGTTATGAATTTTGAACTGAAGGCCTAGAGGTACCATTGAGCTACAACCCAGCCCTTTTGAACTTCAGGGTCTTTTTGTCCTCTCAGAGTTTTATACTTTTGCCCAGTCTCCAGTGAAGTCCTCCAGAGTAGCTGTATTTATTATAGGTATGAACTGCTCCCAGCTAAAAAAAAAAATGGTTTTTTTGTCGGTCACCTGGACAGTGTTTCTGAGCCTCTTTGGGCTCAAGGCTAGTACTCTTATCACTTGAGCCATAGCACCACTTCCGGTTTTTGAGTGGTTAATTGGAGATAAGAGTCTCAAGGGGACTTTTCTAGCTAGGCTGGCTGGAAACCCTGATCCTCCGATCTCAGCCTCCAGAGTAGCTAGGATGATAGGCTTGGGCCACCGATGTGTGGCAGCTTTTATACGTTTGACCTAGGAGAATGAATACACCTGGTCATGTGGTCTAGCAACTCCTTCAACAAAGGTGGTTAAGATGGGTGAGGCCTTCCCATCCTAATCCTAGATAACCTCAGGCCAGACATGCCTTTCATTCTTTCTGCCCCAACTCACTCGGGAAATTTCCAGATTTTTACCATTTCAAGGAATAGGACAGATTTAGACAGAAGCCACTCCTTTATTTCCTAACCTTGTAAGTTAACATTGTAGAGGATATACAGTCGGCGGGGAATTTATGTACTTTTGTCGGCTCACTTCCTGGTTTCAACTTTTGGGTCTGGCCCTTTTAATATTTGTTAAAAAGAATATATTTTCTCTGTCTCCTCATCCTTTATTCTGCCCCAGAACAAGCGCTCAGGGCCTCACTGCTCAGATCTAGAAGGGGTTCCTCGAAGAGCCCCACCTTTCCCAAGTCCCATCTTTATCCTTCTCCCAAGAAGCCTCTTTGAAGGACTGAATCCTGCCTTATTCC
Organism: Perognathus longimembris pacificus; assembly: GCF_023159225.1. Lineage (NCBI taxonomy): Eukaryota > Metazoa > Chordata > Mammalia > Rodentia > Heteromyidae > Perognathus > Perognathus longimembris. The sequence goes on from NC_063171.1 coordinate 61,546,291, forward strand.
TCCAAGTCAAGCAAGACAACAGGTACACATGAACAGGCTTGACCACGTTCCTGTCCGCAGGTTATTCCAATCTGGACCTGGCCAAGGACACCGCCCTGAGCTCCCAAAAGACCATAACCCATTTTTCATTTTCTGCTTCCTTATTAAGCCCACCTCAAAACCTAGTCCCTTGCACAACCTCCAAGCCCATGGGAAAGTCTGTGCCCCTTGCTGGCAATAAACAGTCCTCGGCTGTTGAGGATCGAGTCCGGCCTACTCCTTTTCCATTCTCCTCCATTTTCCTAACACTCTTTCCTTTAGCCTTCCCTCCTTGTATATTTTTATCTTCTAGATTGTCCACTTTATAGAAAATCAGGTCTCCTCCTGTGTTTATTAGGTTTTGTCATCTGCTTCGGGTTGAGAGAAAGGGAAACTCTTAGGTAGATAGCAACAAAAAGGGGTGGACATACATAACACATGGAGATAACACTCATCATGGGGCTTCCTGTTCCCATAGTGCCTCAGGCTCCTGTGCAAACACTTCTTCCCATAATGCCCTGGGTGCCTCCTCAACCAATGGAAAGAGCCAAGCCATCAAGCAATTAGCACAAAGCCCAGGGGAGGAGCCCTCCTTTGGAGTCCACTGGACTCCTCTTTGGGGCCCCTATCGTGATGGAGTGCTTCACTACTTTCTTTCAGGGCTTTCCTTTCATTTAAAAGCAACTTGCTCTGTTTACGCATCTTCCTTCGGAGAAAATCAAATTCAATCTTACGCTTTGATGGCATCGAGGTCAAGTCCTCCTCTTCTCATCTGGATTCTACTGTTGGATAGAGGGGACACCATAAGCCTAAGCTCACATGTGTATGGGTTTTCTTTCTCTGAATATGTCAAAACCTGCACTGAAGTTACCCCCAGCTTGTTCCAAAGCCTTTCCTAGGTAAAACTGGTTCTGCCACCAAACTCGAGCAGCAATTCTCTTGCACACACACACACACACACACAATATAACCTATATTATGTAGAATTATATATATATATATATATAATTTTTTCTGGTTCTGGAGCTTGAACTCAGGGCCTGGGTGCTGTCCTTGAGCTCTTTGACTTAAGGTTAGCGCTCTACCACTTTGAGCCACAGTGCCATTCAGGTTTTCTGGTGGCTAACTAGACATAGGAGTCTCACAAACTTTCCTGCCCAGGCTGGCTTTGAACCACAATATTCAGATCTCAGCTTCTGAGTAGTTAGGATTACAGATGTGAGCCACTGGTGCCCAGCCTTAGTTAATATTATACAACACTCTCTTCTCTTAAATTAATAATGGAGAACACTGTGCTCTAACTTAACTAAATTCCACTACTGGCTGTAGTACCTCTAAATGTAGATAATTACGTAATTAAAAATGTGAATCAAGAGCTCCCATGAAGAACCAGGATGACTTGTTAAGCTAAAGAACCATTGGTTCATTTAATATGGAAGCAAAGAGAAAGTTGCCAGGGCGAAATGTCTACAGGAATCTGGTAGTCTTGTTGGGAATAAAAGACAAGGAAATGGGAAAGAAGAGAGCCTACAGAGAAGGCTGAGGCCCACAAAAGAGCTTGGAGATAAGCCAGAAGTGCTAGTAGATAAATAACAGAAGATTGTGTGTGCTAGTGCTATTTTAAAGCACTTTTCATGTATTCATTCCTATCTTGCCATGTTACTGGAAATACACTCCGTTATCTGCCATGGTCCCTGTGCATACAAAAGAATTTAAGCAAGATGCCAGTGATAAGAAGTCTTATGTGGAAAAGATTACACTTTCGATACACTGAAGCAGGTTGTCTTCATTATTATCCTCACACTAGTTCTTACGAAAGTGCTAGGGGCTTGAATTGTTAAATTCCTTCACAGGAAGGCAGAGTCACTGCCCAAGGCTACTGGTTTAAAATTTCACCTCTATGGTATGGTTTACTAGCCAGGTGCTTGTAGGTCATGCCTGTAATAGTACTCAGGCTGAGATCTGAAGATCAAAGTTCAAATCCAGCCTGGGCAGAAAAGTTTGAGAAACACTTATCTCCTACTAACTATCAAAAAGCTGAGTGGAGGCTCAACAGATAGCTATGGGACTGTTCTCCGTTCTCAGGCCCTGAGTTCAGGATCTAGTATTAGCACAGAAAAAGAAAGTAATAGCACAAATGAAAGAAGGCAAGAGAGAGTGAGAAAAGAAAGACTGATTTACTCAAATAGTTCCTAATAACTCTGCTATGGAGAATCCTTTTTTAAAAATATTTTTAATGTTTCTTTCTCATCTTAATTTTTTCCTTTGCTTTATTTTTTGTTTATATGGTGCTGAGGAATTGAGCCCAGGGCTTCGTGCATGCTAGGCAAGCGCTCTACTGCTAAGCCACACTCCCAGCCCCCGCCATAGGAATCTTTTCAAGCACGTTGTTTCTGTATTCTTCATTGCCATTTTAAAATGGTGCTGTTGGCTAGTCTGCGTATAGTGGTTTATATGGCTTATAAAAGCAGTAGGATTTGTCACAGGGCATCCCCGAGTCAAAGATTTTACTCCTCATGGTCAAAAGGAAGAAAGGCACCAACTCGAGGCTGAAGGCTCCGTCACTGGTGACATCCAGAGACCTCACTCCTTCCCTGGGGTTTGGCACAGGAGAAATTGAGTCATCACAGCCTTCAGACAAAAGCCCTTCCTCAGCACAGCCGTCTGGAGCACGGTTAATTCCACAGCAGCAACTTTTAGATGGTGTATGTCTGGTTCATGCCAGTCCCAACATGACAGAAACTCCAGCCCAGTTCATACTACAACCGCACATCTTAGCCTTTGCAGTGATCTTTTATATCTATACGAAAGTCTGGGCCTGTTATGGTTTGGATAGGAAAAGGCTCATTTTGAAGGCTTGGTTCCCAGCAGGTGGATCCAATCTCTGAGAGGTGATTAATTGGATCATGCGTGTTCTCTCCTAACCAAAGGATTCGTTCCTTGATAGCTTCGTCAGGGAACATGCTATTGGAAGCTGGTGAATGTTACTGCAGGAGAGGAAGCCGGGGAAGTCAGTTTCCCAATCTTCATGTAAATTGAAAGGAACTTGAAGTCCACAATGAAAAGAGGGGGTCTCACCAAAAAAAAAAAGGAAACTCTCACAAGGTGGAAATTTTATCAAGGATTTATTTTAGTGTAATGTGATGAAGTAGGGAGAAATAGGAAGCAACATTTCCTGTTTCCCAAGCAGGAAGGGAGAGTGGAAGTGCAAGATGGAAGTTCTTATCTGGGGTCTTTATACTTTGCGAGCTGGCGGAGTGCACATAGGGGCATTGTCTAGCAATACAGTCGTGGGGACAATGGTTTTAGGTGGCCTAACGTGTCTGTTTGGGCTGGAGTCTAAAGTTCCAGTTTCAGCTGGGCCATGAGGGCTTTCTCGTAACCAGTGGATTCACCCCTCAATGGATTCATAGTGGAACATACTATTGGGAGGTGGTAGAGACGGTGGTAGTTGGGATCTGACTGGAGAAGTAGGACTCTGAGGCTGTGTGGTGTAGGGCTGTATCTTGCCCCAGGTTCTTGCCTCTGTCTCTTTCCGTTTCGTGGCTGCCAAGAGATAAACAAATGTGTTCCTCACCCTCCCACTGTTATGTTCTGCCTTGCTTGAAGGCCCATGGATTCAAACCTCTGCACACCTGAGACGAAATAAAACTTTCCTCGTGTAAGTGGTTGTCCCACAGTGATGAAAAGCTTGACTAACACAGGGCCCAACCTAAATATTTGTCTGCCTTGCATTTTGCCCTAGGTCCTACAGATAGCTAGCCAAAATGGACCTGGCAGATCTAAGAGCTTGATAAAGGTATGAGATCTTCTCTGTTACAGGCTCTCTGCCAATAATATGAAGTTTTTAAAGGGGCATGATCTCCCTGATATATGACTGTTAACAAAGGGAGACGGAGAGGCAGTAGAGACCAAGTCTGTGAAACCAAAAACTGCTTGTCAAATAGTATTCCCCACAGGACTGAGGCAGCGACCCAACAGTATGTAACTAAAACCAAACAATTACTCAACGTATAAAGGTCAAAAATTGACCTCTCAGGGGAATACAATAGCTCAAAAGCTATGTATGTACGTTCATATAAAACTACTGTCGACATATGGTCTAATATCGACATTACATTTAAAGCCCTAGGCGAACTTTCTTGGGCGTGGCCACGTGGATACTGTATATGTTCTTGATACATTGTATATTGTATATATGTCTACCTGACCTAGAAAAGGGAAAGAAAAACAGGGTATAAGATATCACAAGACATGTACACACTGCCCTACTATGTAACTGTACCCTTTTTGCACAACACCTTGTCAAAAAATTTGTGTTCAATTAATAAATAAATTAAATTAAAAAAAATAATATGAAGTTTTTAAATTCTGGATAAATTTGGGATACAATACTTGGTAGAAGTGAGACCTTCCTGATAACATTCGAAGTCAGAAAATACGATAGTAGGTGGGCGCTGGTGGCTCACACCTGTAATCCTAGATACTCAGGAGGCTGCGGGCTGAGGATCATGGTTTGAAGCCAGCTTGGGCAGGAAAGTCCGTGAGACTCTCATCTCCAATAAACTACTCAGAAAAAGCCAGAAGTGGCACTGTGGTTCAAGTGGTAGAGTACTAGCCTTGCGCACAGAGAGGGTTGGGGACAGCTCCCAAGCCCTGAGTTAGCCCCAGGACTGGCAAAAAAGAAAAAGAAAATATAATAGCAAAAAAAAAAAAATTTTTTTTAAATAGGAGCTTCCCAACAGAAATAGGTAAGCAAATACAGATAAGATATTTAGAAATGCATTGAATTCATTTGAAGATTTTGCTTTCTGTTTAGATACCCATTAACCAACAGCAGCCCTGCAGTCCTTAGCTGACTTGTCCCCAGGCACAGCGAATGGTATACTGTTGAGCGTCACAGGCCTAAAGAGAAGTGAGTTGCCTTAAGTCATGCACTTAGTCTGAAACTCACCGCATCTCTCAAGTCTACATCTTGTACTTTTCTACTATTACCACACCGCTTGTTGGAGCGTGGGTAAAGACACAACACGGAGACAGAGCCTTTTGTGAAAGAGAGGAGTACCCAGTCAGACTTGCAGCAACCCAGATACTCAGCGATGGACACACAGTCAGATGCCTCCTGGGCTCAGTGATTAGGCTCTGTCTCTCCATCCCGAATGCAGGGTTGTAGGTCCTTTGTCTGCCATCTTGCGGTTGCTTTTTCTTTCCCCTGTGCTGTTGACCTTTCCTTGATCTCTCTCCTTGCTTCTCAAGATCCCTGCACCTGGCCGCTGTCCTCAAGCCTGTACGTATTGCTCTGTATGCCAGGCAGTTCTGCCCACCCTTAATGTCTGATGCTACTTCTCCAAGGCCCTCTGTTGGGGTTGGAGCCCCAAGCGTCCTGTCATTTGGAGGAAAACTTGGATGTTAATGTTACATATGTTGCTCTCCTTTTAATAAGCCGGGGAAATGAAGAGTTAACGGATTCAGATGATGATAGGGCGTTCTGGAGAATTCAGTATGTGAGACTTATTTTCGTGAATTATCTAGACAACTAATGTGGCAAGTAAAATTCACTAGACAATCTTATTACTCTTTTATTATTTCTTTTCCAGTGGTAGTCCTAGGGCTTGAACTCAGACTCTGGGGCTGTCCATTAACTTGGGGGCGGGGAGTTGGTTAGTTAGTTAGTTTATTTATTTATTTGCCTAAGGCTAGCACTTTACCAGTTGAGCCACAGCTTCACGTCTGGCTTTTTTGGTGCTTCATTGGAGATAGAGTCTCATGGACTGCCTAGGCTAGCTTCAAACCTTGATGCTCAGACAACAACTCTCAAATCTCTAGGATTACAGGCATGAGCCACTGGCACCTGGCTCTCATCGTCTTGTACTTTTCTCCAGACAATGGTAGCTTCTCAAGATGAAATATGACTATTTTATTTCCCTGACAGCAGATGTCAATCTTGCACATAAACTATTTTGTACTGAAATAGAGCATTTAGACTTCTCCTGTGACTGACCAGTCTAGAGCCAGGAAATGGGGATATAATTTTTAACCTTTAGAGAAGAAGGAGCTACGAGTTAAGACTTTCTTTACATTACTTAAAGCCTTGACATGAATCATAATGATTCATGTCTCAGCTATCTTTTTCCTATGGGACTGAAATCTTCATTTCTGAATTGGAAAGAGTATAAGACAGAAAGCCCTAGGAGAAACCAGCATCCTTTTATATAAGTTATTTCTGTATCTCTCCAGAAATGATCTTGCAAAGGGCTAATTATCCATAATCAGATTTACAGATAAACACAATTAGCATCTTCTCATCTGGTTCTGCTAATATGCTTAGTGATTATGCAGCAGAAAGCATATTGTTGTTCTTATTTTTATAGAGAAGATTAATGCAGCATGATGGTGCACCCCTGTGCTTACCCAGTGCTCAGAAGGCCGAAGCATGAAGATCATGAGTTTGAGGCCACTCTGTGCTATATAGCGCTATACAGGAAACTCTTCCCAGAACACAGTCACAACAGTGAGCCCAGGGCTTTGATTCACAGTTCCCTGTGAAACCAATTTAAGGACAATTAGTCCTTGGCTGAGGGGCTCCAGGGGGTGAGAAAAGGAGGAGGTCAAGAACGGATTTATCCACCAAATAAACACTCCCACAGATCTAGAATCTACTATACCCTAAGTCTGAGCATACAAAGAGGTTAATAATAATTGTAATAACTCCCCTGCCTGCAAGGAGCTCCTAGTGAGATATAGGACATGAGCCTGTGGTAGTTGGTGACCACATCTTTAAAATGTATATTGGGTTATGTGAAGGAAGTGTAATGATGGCGAAAGACTATATATGAATATTTAGTTCACTGCCAATTAGCCATATGGAACTTGGAGCAACCAGTTATTCTTATCCTCTCGGCCTCTAGTTCATCTTGGGAAAGGAGGCAGGGCTGGAAGTGAAGGCCACCAGGGAAAACTGGAGCCAAGACCAGCAGAAAGCAGGCAAACACACATTCCAGCACGAGGCAATGCCATCTGCGTGGGAAGCCACATGGGATGTCTGGTTGGAAAGGAGGAAAAAAATAATGAAGAAATGAACTTGAAGAGTACGTGAGGGTCAGGGGGAAGAAGCTGTTGAATACTGGCTAAGGAGGAAGGGTGCAGTAGTATCATTCAGCTACTGGATGAACTGACCTTGGTTAAGTGCCATTAGGAAACAATTCTACCTCCCATCTCTTTCTTCAAACATCCTCTAAATGAGTTTCTTGCTCTACTCCTTAAGTTACTTGTTGAGCAGGGTTCGTAGCTTTCAGGATGATTTAAGGGTTTTAGAATAGATTCAAATGAACATTCCAATCCTCTGTCCAATTTAGAGCTTCTTTCTTGCCCTTCGCTTAAGGCAGATGGGGGTAGGGTGGGGGTGGTTTGGAACCAGCCGTGAGGCAGAGGTGTACTCTGGGCTTGCTCCGTCTCTCCACCAGAGCTTTGTTGGCTTCTTTTGGGCCACCTGAAGCCTGGCAGGCATCCAAACACTGGCTCTTCTCCATAGACAGTGGCGAACCCTAGGGGATGGCAGTGGATGTTCTGACATAGCATGGCCCCCTGGCCTTTATCAGCTCCCTGGGCTAGTGTGTCGCCCATAGCCCATCTCGGTCCAGCTCTGCTCACTCAGGAAGACAATTTTGGGGGATGCGATATTTCAAGGTGATCCTTTCCAGTTTCTCAACCACGATGTCCACTTCTTACATAAAGAACACTGGAATGGCATAGGGCAGCTCTTCCTAAGGGAGTTTGTAGGGAGTTAGGAAATCCGATGACTTGGATATCCGTTTTTAAAAATCATATATGATCTGTGACATACTGCATGTTTTGGCTGACCCACAACTCTCACGGCCTATGAAAAATGACAGCTCTCGTCTGACTAACCAAGGCCAAGAAATGTGTGGGAGAAGTTGGTGACGTGCAATCCAGTCTTCAGAAGTGAAGGACATAGCATGCTAGTTTTCCAGGACTGACCACCCACTGTCTCATGATCCCAATAAAGCTGAAGCTCTTGGGATCGTTAGTTACTTCATCATTATTTCTTGACTGCTGACCCTCCCACCTCCCTTTGGCTTTGCTGTTGGTTTTTGTTTTGCTTTGCATTAATAACTGGCTCCTGCCTGAGTCTTCTATGTGTCCATCTTTGAATTCTTTTTTTTTTTTTTTGGCCAGTCCTGGGGATTGAACTCAGAGCCTGAGCACTGTCCCTGGCTTCTTTTAGCTCAAGGCTAGCACTCAACCACTTGAGCCACAGCGCCACTTCCAGCTTTTTCTGTATAGGTGGTGCTGAGGAATTGAACCCAGGGCTTCATGCATACTAGGCAAGCATTCTACCAGTAAGCCACATTCCCAGCCCTACATCTTTGAATTTTCTTCCATGAAACCGAAGTAATTTCTGTCTCCTGGTCCTGGTGGCACCAATGCTACCTCTTCTTGCCTTGGGCACTACTCTTCTCCAATGTCTCCCAAATGACACTTTGTTCCATTGTACTAGTGAGACATCCAGCTTCCAGGAGGAGAATTAGTACACGCCCTCCCTCACGCAGATAGCATTCATCTCTAAAGTGGATCACTTAGTGACCCCTTTGGATTTGATGGTGGGAAAGAAACTGCAGTGTGAGGTGTTCTATTTATACCAGTTCGTTCTCTCTCTCTCTCTCTCTCTCTCTCTCTCTCTCTCTCTCTCTCTCTCTCTCTCTCTTTCTCTCTCTCTCTCTCTCTTTCTCACATCAGTTGTGGGGCTTGAACTTGGGGCTGGGGTGCTGTCCCTGAGCTCTTTTACTCAAGTTTAGTGCTCTACCACTTTGAGCCACAGCCCCACTCCTGGCTTTTGAGTGGCTACTTGGAGATAAAAAGTATCCTGGGGGACTTTTCTCCCTGGGCTGGCTTTGAACTGAGATTCTCAGGTCTCAGCCTCCTGAGTAGCTGGAAATAAAGGCATGAGCCACTGGCGCCTGGCTCACAAATTCTCCTCTTGCCAGCCATCTGCTCTCCTCTTATAAACGTTGGAAGGCAGTGATGGCACTGATGGAGGAAGGATCGAGTTGGTCAGCTACTTAGTAAACATGGATGTGTGCAGGCTCTGGCTTTTGAACCTAGAGTTATTTGTCACCTATTGTCTGCAGCTTTGACGCTGATGTTTCAAAAGGACAAAATTTTATTCCACACCCTGAGACACAGGCAAAGGGAGTCTGAGGAGAGGAAAGCTCAAAGCAAAGGAGCTTAGGGCCCCGTGGTGACCCCTTGCGCCCTGCAAAGCATCTTCGTGAGCACTTTGCTCCTGGGCTCCGGCACATTCTGGGGCCCAGACGCTTTGTCTTCTGTCACTCTTCTTGTCACAAGCTGCATCTCAGCCTCCACATCGAGTCAGTCTTTCTCTCATGTTTTGCACTAGGGACCAGCTATGCTTTATTTCTCATCGGTGGCTACTCACTACTTTCTCAAGATGAGCTGAAGTAATTATTTGCACACCTACGTTCGGGTATTATTTTTCTCTCCTAAACTATATTCCTTAAAGAAAATCCACTTCTAAGCCAATCGTTCCTGTATATTACCTCCAAAATCAGTGTTTAACGTGTTCCTCCTGGTTTCTGATGTCTTTGCTGACTGGGGTGCCTCCTATCTGAGGCACCATGTGAAAAACACCTTTCTGGTTGTTTTTCTTTTTCCAAGCCTGGGGTTTGAATTCACATGTGCTAGGTAGCCAGCTCTATTGCTGAGCTACCCTTCCAGCATTTTTTGATGTTGATTACTTTGGAATTCTGTCTAGATGGTTACCTGGACCCCAATCTGCCTACTTCAAGCTTCCTGTCCTTGCTGGAATGACAGGCATGCATCATTGTACCCAGCTTATCGTGTTGGAATGGGAGTTTTCTGCCTGGATAGGCCTAGAACTGCAATCCTCCTGTTTTTATCCTTCCAAGTAAGTAGGATTACAAGTGTGAGCTACTTGTGCCCAACTCAGTCCTTTCAACTTTTTGGCTATCTAGGGGACAAAAAGAGTGTCTAGTTCATCTAATTGGCATTTCTCTCATTCTAGTGAGTCTGAATTTCATTGCCTATGTTTCTTGGCCCAATAGATTTTCTCTTCTGTGAAAGGTACATCCTCTGACATTTGGATGTATGTATATGGAGATGGGGGTGACTTTATCAGTGTGTCAACATTCTTCATGTATGTACACATTAGTCCTTTTCTGTTACAAAATTACAAATATGTCTTCCGACTCTACCATTTGTTTGTTGAATTCAGACTTGGTGTAGTTTACTATTTAAAAAATGTTCTGTGTTTTTATATTACCAAATGCATCTTTCAAAAGCCTAGCGTGTAGATTTCCTGTCACAGTTGAGGAGCTCTTTCTCTCTGAGTTCATAAGCTGTAGCCAGCTATTTTTGGAGGGGTTTATTGTGTTATAATTTATATGGTATGACATAGGGCCTGACTATATCGTGTTCCAGATGGATAAGCAGTCGTGCCAGCCCCGTATGTGTGTAAGCTGTTCTCATTCACCATGTGGAAATACCACTTTTGTCTTACATCCATTTGAATGTGCCCTAGGGCCTGCGAGGGACTCTAATGGAGTCCACTAATCCAATTGTCTCAACACAAGGCCACGGACATTTGCTTGCAGTGGCTTCATGGCTCTATTCTGATACCATGTAGGCAGATTTTCTGGTAATATTCTTTTTTCGTTTTTTGGTGCCAGGCTTAAACTCAGGCCCTGGGCACTGTCCCTGAGTTATTTTGCTGAAGGCTAGCACTCTACCACTTGAATTATGGCACCACTTCTGGCTTTTTGGTAGTTAATTGGAGCCAAGAGTCTCATGGACTTTCTTGCCCAGTCTGGCTTCAAACCGTGATCCTCATTTCAGCCTCCTGAGTAGCTAGGATGACAGGCGTGAGCCACCGGTGCCTGGCTATTTTGTATTTTAAATTTTAGTATTCTATATGAGCTTTAAGATTGATCCAACATTAAGACGGGCACAATTGGGCCAGGAGCCAGTAGCTCAGGCTACTGGCATGAGCTGAGATCTGAGAATCGGTTTGAAACCCACCCAGGTAGGAAAGTCCCCGAGATTCTTATCGTCAACTAACAGCCAAAAAACGGGAAGCAGAGGGGTGGCTCAAGTGGTAGACACTAGCCTTGAGTTGAAAAGCTAAGGGAAATCAATGCCCAGGCCCTGAGCCCAAGCCTCAGTACTGGCGCATACAAAACCAGATGGTCCTGGTGGCACAGACCTCTAATCCCAGCCCTCACAAAGCTGTGGCGGGAAGATCTTGGGTTCTAGGCTTGCTTGGACTATGTAACAAGAACTTTTCTCTAAAAGGGTGTTGGGGTTGGGGTTGGGGGGCGGGGAGCATGACTAATGAGAAGTTGCTTGGATGAATGGAGAAGGGAGTAGGAGACAAACACAACCAGACTTCTCCATGTGCATATGTGGCAGAGGAAGTGGTGAAACGAGGCAGTGGGGGGGAGAGCAGATGGGCTGGGGGAGAAGGACAGAAGGGTGACACTGATCAAGACGCACGGCGCGCAGAACCTGACTTCTGCAGTGGAAACCCTTTTGCCTAGCTACTTAATTAAATTAGAAAAAGAAATAAAAAAAAGAACTGGATACTCAGACGGACATGTTAAGTGACAACACCATTGTATAACCTTTTGAAGTTCAGAGAACAAAATTTAAAAACAAATTGATCTAACAATCAGTAGGACGATCTCTCATCCTTGTGAAAAAAGGAAACACATTTCTTGAGCTATGGATCTTTCATAACAGATGGTCTTTATTTCCCTCATTTTTAGTGCCTTTTGGAATATTGAAGACAGTTGGAGTCTATTATTTTCATTGAAATTTTAATTGTGACAATAATAGATTAGCATGCCGGTATAAGAATTAATAGAGTCTGGTGGCTCACGCCTGTAATCCCAGCTACTCAGGAGGCTGAGATCTGAGAACTGCAGTTCAAAGCTGGCCCAGGCAGGAAAGTCCATGAGACCCTGATCTCCAACTAACTACCAAAAGGCCCAAAGTGGAGCTATGGCTCGAATGATAGAGCATCAGCCTTGAGCAAAAGCTCAGCAGCTCCCAGGCCCTAAGTTCCAGCTCCAGGACCAGCACCAAAAAAGAAGAAGAAGAAGAAGAAAAAGAGGAGGAGGAGGAGGAGGAGGAGGAGGAGGAGGGAGAGGAAGAAGGAGAAGGGAGAAGAAGAAGGGAGAAGAAGGAGAAGAAGAAGAAGAAGAAGAAGAAGAAGAAGAAGAAGAAGAAGAAGAAGAAGAAGAAGAAGAAGAAGAAGAAGAAGAAGAAATGTGTCAAGATTCCATGTACCCTTGGTCATTTTTCCCAGTGGTAACACAGTGCAGAACTCTTAACACAATATCAGAATCAGAATATCCTCATTGTACAATCCAACCTTTTTATTCAGATTTCCCTAGCTTTACTTACTTGCATTAATCTGTAAATAATTTATATAGTTTCATAGAATGTCATCCTGTGTGGGGGCCATTTGTTTACCACTGCAGTCAAGACATGCAACTGTTCCCTGAGCTCAAGGCCCCCTCCTGCTGCTCCTTTACGATGCTCTGGCCCGGCCCTCCCCTCCCTTCCCACCTGACTGCTCCCAGATCGCAGGTTCTGCCTTGGGGTGGTTCTTATGATCACACACAGAGGGCTTTTTTTTTTTTTTAATAAGTATGTAAGTGTTTGTCTGTCTGAGATAAAAGTGTCTTTGCAGCTGGGTGCGGTGGCTCACACCTGTAATCCAAGCGACTCAGGAAATTGGGATCTCAGTTTGAAGCCAGCCCAGGAAGACAAAGCTGAGAGATTCTTATCTCTAGTCAACTACTCAAAAGCCAGAAGTGAAGATGTGGTTCAAGTGATAGAACACCAGCCTTACGTGAAAAAGCTAAGCCCTGGTGCCAGTGTGCATGTATACACACACACACACACACACACACACACACACACACACACACACCTCACAATAGTGAAATTGTAATTTTGTAAAATTGGGTGTTCAATTTTATTTTTAGAAAGTCCCAGAGTCACCTTACTTCCCTCTATTCACACGCCAGCCTTTGCAGGTGTGCTCATTTTAATGTTTGTCGTATTGATAGGTGTGTACTGAAATGCTTCCGTAGCTGTAGGTTACGTTCTCTGGTTGGCTAATAATGTTGAACATCTTTTCTTGTGCTTATTTGCTATATAAAGAACCTTTCTAGCAAACTGTTCATTTATGTCCTTTGCTTCTTTTCTTTTTTCTTTTGTTTTTAATGCCAGCACTGGGGCTTGAACTTAGGGCCGCATGCTCATTCTTGGCTTTTTACTCAAGGCCAGGGCTCTACTACTTGAGCCACACGTCCTCTCTGTTTTTTGTTGGTTAGTTGGAGACAAGCGTCTCATGGGTTTGTCTGCCTGGGCTAGCTTCAAACCACAATTCTCAGACCTCAGACCTCAGCCTCCTGAGTAGCTGGGATTGCAGGCGTGAGTGACTGGCAGCCAGCTGTCCTTGTTTATTTCCTAACTGGATCATTTGACTTATTGCTCTTGAGTTCCAAGGGATTCTTGATATGTTCTGCATGCTACTATTTTTGTCAGATATGGGGTCTGGAAATTTTAGTTCCCAGTGGGCACGTTGTTTTTCCTTCCTGTTCATATGAACTTGGACAGAGCAAGTTTTTATGTGATTTCCCATGTGTTGTGAATAGCCTATAGATATGCTGATCTTTGCACGTTGATCTTGTGTTGTATGTGATCCTACTAAACTCACTAGTTCCAGGGTTTTTTTTTTCTTGTTTCTCTTACTATTATTTTGTTGTTTGTCATGATAGTAGACTTATATTTTTTTAATAGAGACAATTATGTCATCTGTAAATCCTTTTCCAGTCCATATGCTTTTAACTTCTTTTTCTTGCCCTATGGCTTGACTTTTCTTTCTAATGCTACGTGAGGCTTAACTGGTAGGATCAGACAGCCTTGTCTTGTTCCCAACAAAACCCTTCAGTCCTTCACCAATGAGTGTCATTTTATTTTATTTATTTATTTATTTTTTGCCAGTCCTGAGGCTTGGACTCAGGGCCTGAGCACTGTCCCTGGCTTCTTTTTGCTCAAGGCTAGCACTCTGCCACTTGAGCCACAGCGCCACTTCTGGCCGTTTTCTGTATATGTGGTGCTGGGGAATTGAACCCAGGGCCTCATGTATGCCACTAGGCCATATCCCCAGCCCCTGAGTGTCATTTTATTTATTTTTTTATTATTTTTTTTTAATTTTTTTATTTTTTGGCCAGTCCTGGGCCTTGGACTCAGGGCCTGAGCACTGTCCCTGGCTTCTTCCCGCTCAAGGCTAGCATTCTGCCACTTGAGCCACAGCGCCGCTTCTGGCCGTTTTCTGTATATGTGGTGCTGGGGAATCGAACCCAGGGCCTCGTGTATCCGAGGCAGGCACTCTTGCCACTAGGCTATATCCCCAGCCCACTGAGTGTCATTTTAAATGGCAGGTTTCTCATAGATTTTTTTTGCCAGTCCTGGGACTTGAGCTCAGGGCCTGAGCACTGTCCTTGGATTTTTTTTTTTTTCCCTCAAGGCTAGCACTCTGCCACTTGAGCCACAGTGCCCTTCTGGCTTTTTCTATACATGTGGTGCCAAGGAATCAAACTCAGGGCTTCCTGTATGCACCACTAGGCCATATTCCCAGCCTCTCGTAGATTTTTTTTTTTTTTTGCCAGTCCTGGGGCTTGGACTCAGGTCCTCAGCACTGTCCCTGGCTTCTTTTTGCTCAAGGCTAGCACTCTGCCACTTGAGCCACAGCGCCACTTCTGGCCATTTCCTATATATGTGGTGCTGGAGAATTGAACCCAGGGCCTCATGTATATGAGACAAGCACTCTTGCCACTAGGCCATATCCCCAGCCCCAGATTTTTATTTTTTTTTTAAATCAAGATGTAGTCATTGTTCTCTATCCCTGTCTTGTTGAGAGTTGTTCATCATGAATGGATGTTGGATTTTGTTGTGTATATTTTCTTTGTCCACTGATAAAACTCTAGTGATCATATAATTTTTTAAATTCTCAAATGTTCAACTGGACTTGCATGCTTACAGTTCATTCTCTTGCTCATGTATGTGATATATACATATCTGTATATATATATATATGCTTACATTAACTATATACACAGAGATTTCCACACATTTTATGAATACATACACATATACTATACAAACATATAGAGAAACTTAATATATATATTAAAGTTTATCAACTTGATTGGATTTTTATTAGGTTCCCGCTGCAGTCTATTAATTTCAACCTTATGTAATTGTTTAAAAATACATTCACAAATATTTTAATACTGCTTCCTGTAGAGGCAGAATCTGCATCCCCCTTTTAAGCGTACACTGGATTTAGTGAGCGGCTTTCAGCACACAGAATGCTGCCCTGTGACTGCTGAGACTGCTGAGGTGCTACCTGCCTCTCTCCCTAGCCAGAAACCGTCGCTGTATCCGGAGGACATTCAAGCAGTCCAAGGAAATCCCCATGCCCGGACCTGAGGCACCTCCCAACAGTCACCCCGCCTGCCAGGCCTGTGTAACCAGGGAGAAGCCGACCCACCAGCCCCAGGCAAGCCCTGGCATGGCTGCAGCCCTGGCCCAGGCCACCAGCTCTGTTTTGCGAGACATTTCCAGCCAGAGCTCCCTAGCATGGCCACTCTTGGCGCACCGACATTAGGGAAGAGAACAAGTGCTTACCATTGTTTCCAGTTAATTCGTGATGCAGTGGTAGATAATTAACTGTGTGTATGCTATAACTGGGCTCATTGGTTATTCAAGTCATTTCCTCGTATGCCTGAGATATTTCACTAGACCCTTGAATAGTTACAAATGTCTTCCTTTTGGACTGGATAAGTAAAGAATAAATAACGATCGCCTTCAGCCTCCCAGGTGCTGGGATTGCAGGTGTATGCAACCATCCCAGACCTTTATTCCACTTTCTTTTAATCATCACAGCTGAAAATAAGTCATGCATCTGTCTGATTATTTTTTGTATTCACTATTCTTTTTTTCCTTTTTTGGAAATGTGTTCATGTTGAAGGCCAGGAATTTTGTGTAGATGTGTCTCTCAATAATGGTGCCTGCATTTGTACACTCAGTTCTTTTTTCAACACAAGAATATTTTCTTCTACTGTTATCTCTTCTCCTTCCACTCCTTTTTTCCCTTCTTGAATCTATCATACAAATGTCTCTTTTCTATTTTTTCCCCCTTCCCTCTCCTCCCCCTCTCTCTTTCTCTCCCTCTTTCAGTCTTTCTTCTTTTTTGGTAGTACCAGATTGTGAATTCAGAGCCTTGCACTTGCTAGGTAAGTGTTTCACCACTTGAGCCACGTTCCCATTTTTTGCTTTTAGTGATTCTTCAGATGGGATCTTGCTTTTCTTGCACAGACCAGCCTGAACTGCACTTCTTCTACTTTATGCCCCTTGAGTAACTAGGTTTACCAACATGAGCCACCACAGCCAACAGTTTTACTTCTTATATATTTTTTTTCTTTGTTAGTACTAGGTCTTCAACTCAGGATCTTAAGCTCTTGCTCAGCTTTTTTTTTTTTTTTTTTGCCAGTCCTGGGGCTTGGACTCAGGGCCCGAGCACTGTCCCTGGCTTCTTCTTGCTCAAGGCTAGCACTCTACCTCTTGAGCCACAGTGCCACTTCTGGCCGTTTTCTATATATGTGGTGCTGGGGAATGGAACCTAGGGCTTCATGTATAGGAGGCAAGCGCTCTTGCCACTAGGCCATATTCTCAGCCTTCTTGCACAGCTTTTTACAGCCCTCTATTACTACTACTAGCTACATGTCTTCTGGCTTTTGTTAGTTAATATTTTCTTAGTTTCTTCTTTTTTCTCCTCCTCCTCCTCCTCTTCCTCCTCCTTCTCCTCCTCCTCCTTCTCTGTCTTCTCCTTTTCTTCCTCCTCCTCTTGTCCTCCCTCCCTTCCTTTCTTCTTCCTCTCTCGCCTCCTCCTTTTTGTGCTTAGGGTTGGCTTGTGTCACTTGAGCCACAGCTCTATTTCTGGCTTTTTGGTGGTTCATTGAAGATAAGAATCTCACAAAATTTCCTGCCCTGGCTGGCTTTGAACTGTGATCCTTAGATCTCAGCCTGCAGAGTAGCTAGGATTACAGGCCACAGAGAAATTTTAAACTGACATTTTCGAGTTAGATAACTTTGAAATTAATTAATTTTTTATGTTCATCCAGATCATCTTTCATTCCAAATGGATACTGTGCAAATGAAGGCTTTAAAACAAAGTTAGAATATAATTGCAAGGAAAGCTTTATATATTCCTTAAAGAAGTCAAGCCAACCACATGAGTTTCGTTCAAACTCTGCTATGTGAGGATTTGTATGTGGACACCAGACATGGAAAATGGCAGCCTTGGCGTGGAAACCTAACCAATCTATGGTTTTAGAATAGAGTGGTTACTTGATCTCTATGCAAGCCTCAGCACATTTCTTCTTCTTTTTTGGTATCCTCTAGAAAGCTGTAATTTGAATTTAAGAGCAGTATTTAGAAGCAAAATGCTAATCAAAATGAGAAACCCATGCATTAACTTTTCTCCCAAGCAAGGTTCTAGGCAGAGCAGGAGTGGCCATTCGGCTCTGAAGACTCCAGCAGCCCTTAGTGGATTCTAAAGCAGTTTTTGTTCTTTCTTTCGCCAGTCCTGGGGCTTGAACTCGGGGCCTGGGCACTGTCCCCTTGCTCAAGGCTAGCACTCTACCACTTGAGCCACGGCACCACTTCCGGCTTTTTCTGTGTATGTGGTGCTGAGGAATGGAACTCAGGGCTTCATGCATGCTAGGCAAGCACCCTACCCCTAAGCCACATTCCCAGCCCTCTTTTTTGTTTTTTCTTATGCTAGTACTGGGGCTTGAACTCAAGGCTTTGAGCTCTTGCTTGGCTTCTTCACTCACATCTGGTTACTCTACCACTAGAGCCAAGCCTCCACCTCAGCTTTCTTGGAGATAAGTTTTACAGATTTGTCTTCCTGGACCGGCTTTGAACCTCCATCCTCGCAGCTCAGCCTCCTGAGCAGCTAGGATTACAGGCGTGCGCCGCTGGCACTGGTTTCCAGAGTTCTTTATGCATATCTCAGGACATTCCTGTCTGGGTGGCTTCTCTTCCTGGCTCCGGCCCGTCCAGTTTGCCTTCCACAGTTGCCTCTTTTTCAAGGCTCCTGCAAATGAGGGCTGCGTCTGCTCTTTCTGAAGCAAGCTCGCAAGCTTTTTTTGTTAAAGAATTTTCACAGCTTGGTCGTATGGAGAAGCAAGCTATAAATAAACAAATACTTACAGAAGTTTAGCAAATTACCAAAAGTTATCTTAAACACATGGCTTCATGCTATGGTGAAACTTACCTAAAGATATGAACTCTTACTTAGCCCTCATCCCCCCTCCCCCCCCCCCCTTTTTTTAACTAGTCCAGGATGAACTCAGGGCCTGGGTGCTGTCCTCTTTGTGCTCAAGGCTAGCGTTCAACCACTTGAGCCACAGCGCACTTCCAGCGTTTTCTGAGTAGTTTATTGGAGATAAGCGTCTCACTGACTTTCCTGTCCTTGGTCAGCTCTGAACCACAATCCTCAGATCTCAGCCTCCTGAGTAGCTGGGATTACAGGCGTGAGCCACTAGCATCCAGCTAACAGTTCACTTTCAATTATTGCCTGACAAGTCTGACAGACAGGAGGAATTATGGGGCGATCTATCCTCAGTTCTCAGCAACGGTCAGGCCCACGTATGATTCAGAGCTTCCAATCTACACGGGATAATGTCAGAGTGAGAGGAACTTCAAAGCATATTCAAATCATTATTAAAGGGTAAAAGAAAAGGCTACATGAACCAAGCCAGCAGAGTTTATTAACATTGGTTCTTTCTAAACTGGGAGGAATATTGCCAGGTGCTAGTGGCTCACACCTGTAATCATAGCTACCCAGGAGGCTGAAATCTGAGGATCAAAGTTCAAAGCCAGCCCTGGCAGGAAAGCCTGTGAGACTCTTTTCTCCCATTAACCACCAGAAAGCCAGAAGTGGGAGAGCGCCCAGGCCCTGAGTTCAAGGCCAAGGACTAGCACATAAGAAAATACATACCAAAGAAATGTCCTCTGGTGTGTGTGTGTGTGTGTGTGTGTGTGTGTGTGTGTTGTGTGTTGTGTGTTGTGTTGTGTGCATACAGCATGAGTGTAACTGCCCTGTACCATCGAGGGTGCCAAGCACTGATCCTGGCCTCCATCCTTGAGACACCAGGAGCAGCTTTCCAGTTGTGACAATCAAAAAATGACTGGGGGGCTGGGAATGCGGCTTAGTGGTAGAGTGCTTTCTTAGCATGCGTGAAGCCCTGGGTTCCATTCCTCAGCACCGCATACACAGAAAAAGCCGGAAGTGGCGCTATGGCTCAAGTGGTAGAGTGTTAGCCTTGAGCAAAAAGAAGCCAGGGACAGTGCTCAGGCCCTGAGTTCAAGACCCAGGACTGGAAAAAAAAAAAAAAAGACTGAGACACTACAGATATTGCTCAATATCCTTTAGGGGCAAAAATGACCTACAAGTAATACCCATTTTTAGTTAAAGGAGTTAAGATATTTTCCATAAGAAAGAGCTTTTACCTTAATGTTTAGAATTCACTGCCTATGGTGGTACAAGGCTGTCATCCCAGCTACACACGAGGCTGAATTTGAGAGTCAAGGCTTCAGGCATCCTGGGAAAAATCATTTTGGAGACCTCATTTCCAGAGAAAAAGCTGAGTTTGGTGGTACATGCCTAGTATCCCAGCTATGGAAGGAAGTATAAGTAGGAGCTGGCCAGATAAAAATCGAGCTTCTATCTCAAAAACTAAGAAGTACTGGGGCTGGGGATATGGCCTAGTGGCAAGAGTGCCTGCCTCGGATACACGAGGCCCTAGGTTCGATTCCCCAGCACCACATATACAGAAAACGGCCAGAAGCGGCGCTGTGGCTCAAGTGGCAGAGTGCTAGCCTTGAGCGGGAAGAAGCCAGGGACAGTGCTCAGGCCCTGAGTCCAAGGCCCAGGACTGGCCAAATAAAAAAAAAAAAGAAAAGAAAAAAGATTAAAAAAAAAACAAAAAAAACAAAAACAACTGCAAAAACCCCGAGTTTAAACCCCAGTACCTTCAAAAAATGAAATAAAAGCATCGACCTTTCTGTATGTTAATAAGAAATGAGATATAAACATTTGCACTTGAATAATAGTAGCCTTGAATACATCACATGTGCTTATTCTATGACATATACACAATCATACAATTAATATTTATGAGCAGGCTAAAAAATTGCATCAATGAGCAGGACATTGTGTCACTTAGTAGTAAAATGGGATACTATAACATTTCTACCTATTAAGAGTGAAGCTGGGCACCAGGGGCTCACGATTATAACTGAGGCTACTCAGCGGGCTGAGATCTGGGGATCATCTGGGGAAACACCGGAGTGCCAAGCTCAGTGTACCTTAACCAAAAAACCCAGAGCCATCTATTGATGAAACAAAATCCATGAAATGGAGGGACAAAGGGTAAACAAATACAATTGTACTCACTGGACACTATGTTGGTCCATGTCTAAGGGGAAAATTAAGTATTTTACCTTGGATTTTTCTCATTGTTTTGGTAGTATGCCCTTTCAACTGGGCAAATCTCTTTAGGCAAACATAAGTTAATAGTTATTATCTTTAGGTCCAATTAGCTACTACTGATGGATCCAACTGTGATACAGTAATAAATCAGTGTATCCAGATATGTTATAATTAAGGGGGAAACCCTGATTCTTTCTAGCGATGTTCCATAATCTTTCAAGAGTGTGAATTATCTATTTGGAAACCATAGGTTTTAATTCTCACCACACATTATTATACCATCACATTAAAATGGAAGATTTTTTTCCCCTGCTCCCTGCATTCATTGCTATTTGTGTTGGTCACTGTTAAGGGAGATTATAGCCCAATGAGAAGTGCTCACAGGAGAAAGGAAGAGGCAAGGACGAGATGTGCTAAGTGGGATTAGAGCGTCACATTTGATTTATGGATGCGTACTCAAGTTAAAATCTTAAAGTGCAGAAGTTTCTTGTGACACAGCAAGCAATGAGAAGTCAGAAATGAAGAGGCGTTCAGCCTGAGATGAATCACCACATAAAGGGCGAAAAATAGGAACACCCACGGATTTCATTATTTTAAGAAAAAAAAAAAAGCTTCCTTTAATTTACAGTAGAAAATGAGAATGTGGGAAATGGGATGGAAATGGAGCCATTTACTTGCGGGGTGGCGGGGGGGGGGAGGGGAGGCTGGTCGGGGGCTTTGAACTCAGGCCTTAATCCTTTTCAGTTTAAGGCTTGCACTCTACCACTTGAGTAGTGGTTTCACTGTGGCTCTGGGGTGGTTAATTAGAAATAAGAGTGTCACAGCCTTTCCTGCCCGGGCTGGCTTAGAACCCCAACCCCTCAGATCTCAGCCTCCTAAGTAGCTAGGATCACAGGCATGAGCCATTGGCACCTGGCTTTGGAGCAGTTTTCTTGAAGAGACAAATGAACCTTTGTAAATAACTAAGAACCGACCTTGTTGAGCAAAACCATTAAGCTCAAATAAGTTTCTATTTTCGTACAATTAGACATACTGATGTGGAAGCTATAGATGGAAAAAAAAAACACCTTGAGCCCATTATTCAGAAGTAAGTACCATTAACACTTTTAGTAGTGTGATGGACATGCACATACCATGTAATTCACACATATAAAAGGGTGTCATTTCAGTGCATTTAACTGTACTTTCAGGCTTTACCAATCATCACTACCTAATTTTAGAACATTCAGTCACCCCCAAAAAGAAACCACTTTGCAGTCACTTCCCATTTTCCCTCCTATGTAGCCCGAAGCAAACACCAGTCTATTTTCTTTCTCTATAGTTTGCCTCTCCTGAACATTTCGTAAAAACAGATTCACCGCGTGCGTATGGCCTTTTATAACGGACTTCTTTTTTTTTTTTTTTTTTTTGGCCAGTCCTGGGCCTTGGACTCAGGGCCTGAGCACTGTCCCTGGCTTCTTCCCGCTCAAGGCTAGCACTCCGCCACTTGAGCCACAGCGCCGCTTCTGGCCGTTTTCTGTATATGTGGTGCTGGGGAATCGAACCTAGGGCCTCGTGTATCCGAGGCAGGCACTCTTGCCACTAGGCTATATCCCCAGCCCTATAACGGACTTCTTTAACGCAGACCTTTCCAAATGCATCCTTGTTAGTAGACTGCTGGTGGCACTCCTGTAACCCTAGAAAGTCAAGAGCCAGAGATCTGAGGCTCTCGGTTCAAAACAGCCCCAGAGAAGTCGGTGAAACTCTTATCTCCAATTAACCAGCTAAAAGCCAGGAATGGCGATTGGGCTCAAGTGGTTGAACGCTATCCTTTAGCCAAAAGTCAATTGATACGGCGGCAAGGCCCTGAGTTCAAGCCCCAGTACCAGCACACACTCATCCCTCTAGACATAGAGTTGACTGGGTCACTTTACCCACCCCTTTACATCCCTAGAACTAATGATTCCCCTGCAAGCCCCCTGAAAATCCTTCCCCTCTCTCCCTGGGGGGTCCCCTGTTGTATTCTCCTGCTCTGCACCCCCGTGGCCTGCCCACTCCAGCCTATGCAGGAGCCAGTGAATGCTGTCTGTGGTCTCACTCAGCCCGCCCATCGGTCCTGAAGCTCGTCACCGGAACTGCGCGTGCGCACACCCCCCCCCCCCCCCACGTCCCACAATCCTATCAGAATTCTTGAAATAGTCTCTTTCCTACTCTTCAAAAAAGTCAATTTTCAAACCATTTGCATATGCCACGTCTCCCCAGGCCCAATTATAGCCCTATGCCCTTTGTATGTATAGGGGTGTGTGTGTGTGTGTGTGTGTGTGTGTGTGTGTGTGTGTGTGTGTGTTTATATAATAAGACCTAAAAGCAGGCAAGGACCACCTGCCCCCCACGCCACTTTCCTGGGTGCCCTCGTGAGCTACCTAGCTCTGAGTGAAATGCTCTTGCGTGTGTCACATCCCCACAGAGCTCACGTCTTTACAGACTTTGGTGATCATGATTCCTCTCTTTCCTCTGTCATCAGTGTCTCCCCGTTATGGGGTTTATTTCCACCAGCACACGGTATGCCAGAAGAGCTCCAGTCTTAAAAGAGAAAAACAAGGGCCTTGATCTCCTTCTGTCCTGGCTCCGTCCAGCTTCTCCTCCCTCTTCCCAAACAGAACCAGCGTGGCCTTCACCTTTACCGCCCCTGAGGCTCCTCCTGTCCAAGCCTCTGGCAGCTTCGGTTGTGTTTCTCGGTGTTGCTAGCCCACATTGTCGGAGCACGTTCTTCTTTTGGCTTGTAGGACCAAAGAGTCTCTGGGATTTTCTTCCCCGATGAAACCAATCCCAGACCTACTACCATTTCTTTCTTTACACCCTTAGGTGCTCAGGTTGGTCCCAAAGCCCCTTTCTTCTCTGTGTGCACACACACTCCTAGCCTAGTCCAGTAGATCGCATGTTGTTTATTGATTTATGGCAGGATCTCACTATGTCGTAGCCCAGGCTGGCCTCAGGCCCCCAAACACTAAGATTACAGGTATGTCCCATCGCACCTGACCCGGTCCTGTAACTCCAAAAGGCACTTAGGAACGTGTTATGCTTTTTCATCTTTATACAACTGCAAATGAAAAATTTAAGAAAATAGGAGAAAACCCCACAATTTGTTAGGTTCCTTATTGTATGAAAATCTAATCCTAAGTAATACAAAAGGACAGGTTAAATTCACAAGGCAGAAAAGAGGATAACTGAAAAAAGAAAAAGAAAAGGAAGGAAGGAAGGAGGGGAGGGGAGGGAGGGGAAAAAGGAGGAAGATACAAATGTCTTAATTTGTATGATGTTCATTTTTGTTTAAGTCTCTGAAGTCATCTTACAGTTGGTGGCGTCTTACTTAACTGGCAGGGCGTCTTTCTTTTTTAGTTTTACACAGACGATTGGTATGTCTATAGTCAGTGGAGGGCAGACCCAAACTATGATCATACTTGTAAAATGTTAATCAAGTGCCAGGAAGATTGTGCATGACAGCACATGAAACAACAGAGAACCGATTGGTAGACAGGACTGGGCTTATCACACAGACGCCGATGGAGTCCTGCAAAGCAATGAAGACTGATCCCAGCCGAGCCCAGGGGCTCCCACCTGTCACCAGAGCTACTCAGGACACTCAGATCTAAGCATCATGGCTCCAAGTCCAGGCAGGAAAGCCCAGGAGCCTCTGATCTCCAATTAACCACCCAAAAGTCTGAAGTGGAGGTGTGGCTCAAGTGGTAGAGGCATAGCATTAGAAGAAAAAAAAGCAGGCCCCGAGTTCAAGCCCCATAACCGCCACAAAAATGTGGCGTGGTAAAGCAGACCTAGCCTTAAGTAGGCATCTCCTGACTTAGCACCCAGAGCTTCACAAATTATGCACCTCTGAGACTAGACTGGGATCATAAACTCTGTGAGGTCGTCGCTTTAAGTATTGATCGTGGTATCACCTTAAGTTCAGCCCCATCACGCTGGGCTCTGGGGTTCCCCGGAAGCTCCCAGTGCCCACGGTGTGCGTGGGAGTGTCCTTCGCCTTCCCCATCACCGACTCCTCCTCCTCGGAAGCTCTGGATTCTGTTCACGTCCTACTTCCTCATCTCCAGAATGGCTTCAGCTCAAGTCACCCTCTCGAGACGGCCTCCACTTCCTACCCAACTTCTCCACCCCACCTTTATCTCCTACAATCGCTTCTCACACTTCAGCATCGCCTTCCATCTTCGCGCCACAGTATAGCATGAGTGAGAAATACGTCTTCGTTGTTTTATGTCATTGAGCTGTGAAGATCATTTGTCACTGCAGCATAACTTGACCTAAGTGGACGGAGACCTCATTTCCTTCAGTTCCTTGGATATGCCATATTATTAGTTTTGGGTCGTCCTGCTTCTTCACTTTCCTGTATTATTTGTCTCAATTCCTATTCATCCTTCGGATATTAAAATGTGTGTTTTCTGTTTTGTTGTTGTCATCCTGAGGCTTACCCTCAGGGCCTGAACTTTTTTTTTCCCCTTAAGGCTAGCATTCTACTACTCGAGCCACAGCTCCACCTTCAATGTTTTTGGTGCTTAGTCGAAGATAAGAATCTGGTGGACTTTCCTGCCTGAGCTGGCTTCAAATATCCCCAGATCTCAGCCTAGCTAGGATTACACGAACGAGCCACCAGCGCCCAGCTTAGATGTCATCTTCTCTTCTCTCTTTTATCTGACTTATATGCTCATCTTATAAATTCTGTGTGTATGTTAGTGCTGGGCTTGAACTCAGGGCCTGCGTATTGTTCCTTAGCTTTTTCACTCAAGAATATTATTCTACCACTTATGCCACATTTCTACTTCTGACTCGGTGGTGGTTAATTGGTGATGAGAGTCTCACAAACTTTCCTGCCCAGGCGGACTTCAAACCACAAACCTCAGATCTCAGCTTCCGGAGTAGCTAGGATTAGAGGTATAAGCTGCCCAGGGGCTGGCTGACTTTCTTTACTATCATTTTATTTCAGTACTGTTACTCAGTAGAGTCCATGAATCTGCTGAATGAGAGCATCATTCAGTGTTTAGAATTTCAAGTCTTGATAGTAGTGATCAGGAAAAGGGGCCGCTGGCAGGAAGATCGGAAGCCAAGTTCTGTTCTGATTCACTGGGGAGAAACAAGTGGAAACATCTGCAATGCAAGCCCAGCGCTAGCAACCTGTGCTTTCCTGTCTCCACCCGGATGTAAACTTAGACAAGCTTTCTGAGCTTCCTAGATGAAAAGAATAAGGAGTAGCTAGAAGCTGATCGGTATGAGTCTGAACGTTCCTGGGGTGAAAGAATGCGAGTCCTTATTATTTGATACATGTCTCAACAGTCATGAAAGTAGCATACAGGTCAGCCCACGCCATTGCAGCATTTCCTGTTCTAGGCTACACCTTAAGGACATTCTTAGGTTGGCTATGGAGCATGTTTACACTCCGCAACTCTTGTCTGGTTGGGTCACTCCTCCCTATTTTTCTGTCCCTTCCTGCCATAGAGCTTAATAATAAAGTATCAGTAGGTCACCTGGGATTCCCATGCAGCATACCTTGCATTATCACGGCTGCAAGCCATGTTTCCTGCAGGTCTATACTGAGAAGACCACCATGAAACCATCTCAGAGAACTTTTTTTCGTTGCTGTGGTTTGTTTGTTGCCAGCCCTGGGGCTTGAACTCAAGGACTGAGCACTGTCCCTGGCTTCTTTTTGCTCAAGGCTAGCACCCTACCACTTGAACCACAGCGCCACTTCTGGCTTTCTCTACATATGTGGTGCTGAGGAATCGAACCTAGGGCTTCATGTATGCGAGGCAAGCACTCTACCACTAGGCCACATTCCCAGCCCCCAGAGAACTTTTGTGAAGAGAACAAAAACAGAAATTGAATTAGAGCTTTCTTTGGTGAGACCTTTGGGAAATCTGAATCTGGGCTTTGTATTAGACAGAATATTGTGGGGAGTAGAGCCATGTGGCAGCCCTGAATGGTTCTGAGGTTTGACTGTTAGCCCTGAAGTGAAGGATTTGATATTAACTTTTAGGCTTCATCCAGCCTAATCTTTAAGGACTCACATGCACAAATGAGGCCCAACTCATTGGACTGCATTAAGAATGAACCACTCCCGGCGCTGCCCCAGATACCCGTGGTTCCCACCTGTCATCCTAGCTACTCAGGAGGCTGAGATCTGAGGGTCATAGTTCAAAGTCATCCCAGGCAGGAAAGTCTGTGAAACTCTTCCAATTCACCAGCAAAAAGCTGGAAATGAAGATGTGGCTCAAGTGCAGAGTGCCAACCTTGAGTGAAGGGACAGTGCCTGGGCCCTGAGTTCAAGGCCCAGTAGTAGCATGCATACACACGCACGCGCACACACATACACAAATAAATCACCCCATACAGCAAAACTATTTCCCCCCAAGGGAATATAAATACGAATGTGTAGGAAAACGTTGAAATCTTCTGCTTGATATCAAGGGGAGCTGGTCTGGCTTGGGGAGCATGTTCTAACCTGAGTGTTTTCACAGAGCTGGGAAGTACTGGGAAAGGTAAAAATGGTAGTTCCTACCTCCCTTGACTGAAAATGAGAGGAGTAAAGTTTTAGGCCTGACAGAAAGCAGACCTTGGGGGTAGGGCGATCTAGTGAATTAGGGAGACATGCCTGGACTTAAATTCCTCCAGGGCCACTAACTAGGCAAACTGATTAATGACCCTGTTTCTTCATAGTACATTAGGGATAAAATATCTACCTTGTGTGGTTAAACTGCTAGGTACACATGACACTGGTAACATGCTTTGCATAACGCCTAGCCGGATGGAGATCTCCAATGAAGAACTGGACATCCCTGTCAGGGAAGCTCTAAAAACCAGCTGGTTATGTCAGAGGATTCCACCCGCAGGCATGGGGGTGGCCAGGGTGAGTGTGTTCCCAGCTAACAATCGACAATGGATGAAGGTTTAAGTTGCTTCATATATTGATGGCCAAAAATATGTCCTTCATGCCAGGTGCTGGTGGCTCATGCCCATCGTCCTAGCTACTCAGGAGGCTGATCAGATTTCCAAGTTAGTTTAGGGAAGAAAGTCTGTGAGACTCTTATCTGCAATTAACCACCAAAAAGTTGGAATTGGAGTGGTGGCGAGCTCGAGCCTTGTGTAAAAGAACCAAAGGAGAGCAAAAGGACCCGAGTTCAAGGACCAGGACAAAAATTTTAAAAAATAATAATATAGCCTTTGAATACAGAAAACTAAGATACTAGCACCACTGGGAGAAAATGAACAGATCTACAATGTTAATGGAAAAGTAACTAATTTACTTTGTTTATTAATGGGTGAGAGGAAATTCTGAACATTAGTAAGGATGTAGGAAAAACACCCACAAATCCAAACCCTGAACAACCCAGCTTAATTTATCTGATATACATCGATACATCAATGTATTGATGAGCAGAACTCATTCTCTTCCTTCTCCTTCCTCTTCTTCCTTTTTCCTTTCTTTTTATATCTTTCTTTGAGACAGGGTCTTCATATGTAGTGACAGGCTGGCCTAGAACTTGCAGTTCTCCTGCCTCAGCCCTGATTAGAAGCACATACTATCATGGCCTCCTGAGTGCTGAGAGTATAGACGGATGCCGCTGTGTGGGGCAAGACACTCAAAGGAAGCTAAAGCGGGGGAACTTGCTCAGCCAGATAGCAAACCTGCAATAAAGCAGTGATTATGACAGGATGAGCTGGGCCCTGCGGCTCCCGCCTGCAATCCTAGCTACTCGGGAGGCTGACATCTGAGAATGGCAGTTCAAAGCCAGCCCAGGCAGGAAAGCCCATGAGACTCTCATCTCAATAAATTACTCAGAAAAAGCTGTGAGCGGTGCTGTGGGCTCAAGTAGGAGAGCTCTAGCCCTGGGCTAAAAAGGAGCTCAGGAACAATGGCCATGCCCTGAACTCAAGCCCCAGGACCAGCACACACACAAAAAGACAGGATGGATTGGCACAAAGATAGGCAACTTGGAAGAAACCGGAGCCCTGAAACGGACTCGTTTACTGTGCAATCTTGATAAAATTATGGCACTGGAAGCCATTTCAGAAAAATGCTAGTAAATAAATGGTATTTTGACACATTGCTATTTGGAAAGCAAGAAAGATTCTTATTTCACAATTCCATATGGATTAGTGATTTAAATGTGAAAGGAAAAAAAAGTTGAGCTTTTTCAAAAAATTCTTCCTGATAGGGTAGCAAGGATTTCTGGACACTAAACTTGCTGAAGAGATGGACACTTTACTCACACTGAATTTCAGGACTTTTATTCATCGAAACACTCTATGGCAGCTGGGAGTGTCGACACCTGCTTGTAACCCCAGCGTTCTGGAAGCTAAGACAGGAAAGCAGACAGTTCAAGGCCAGCCTGGGGGTATATAACTCCTTAACAAAAAGTAAAACGATTTTGGCCTGAATGCTGGATTGGGAGGATTCTTCTTTTTGTGAAGAATTGATTGGAATAACTGGCAAATTGCAATGAAGACTATAACAAAGCAGGGCACAGATGGTTTATGCCTATAATCCTAGCTACTCAGGAAGCTGAGATCTGAAGAGTGAGGTTCAAAGCCAACCTGGGCAGACAAATGCAAGAGATTCTTATCTCCAATTAATCAGCAAGGAACAGAAGTGGAGCTGTGACTCAAGTAGTAGAGTGCCGTGCCAGCCTTGAGCAAAAAAGCTAAGCAAGAGCAAGAGGCCCACCGGTGTGCACACACGCATGCGCGCGCCTACATAATCACTATCAGTGTTATATCTGAAGACTGCTCTCTGGATACATGGAGACAATATATTCATCTTCATGGACACATCTTCTAATACAAATACAGAAACAAGGAAAACCGAATCTATGTGAAAAACAAAAGAGTACAGATGACCCCATTGCAAGCAGTCATGAAACACTCTTTGTAATTTTTTTTCAAAGTCAAAGTTTTCTTTTAAAATTGAAGATATAACCCCAGTATTGCCAGAAAATTGAAAATACGTGATACCAAATATATGCATACACACAATATTTGCATTTTTTAAAAATTTAACAATGAAGAACATACATTTAAAAGGGCTGGGAACGTGTCTCAAGCAGTAGAGCTCTTTCCTAGCAAGTGTGAGGCTTTGGGTTCAACCTCTGGTATGAGAAAATCAAGACCCATAAATTAAAAAAAAAAAAATCAGTCTTTCAGGATATTTCACAATGCCTACACCAAAATACACAAGGAAACTTGAGATTCCCAAAGGCAAGATGGGAAAAAACAAACAACAAAAAACCAACCTGTTTAACAGGGGAGACCACTTGCTTTTTTTGGATATACCTTATACATGTGCAAATAATTCTTGAAAACTGTCACCCCGCCCTCCCACCTCACCTTTGACCTCCCAAAGACAGGTCAATGAACAAACAGGACAAAAGGAAAAGAAAACAAAAACACCAACAAAGGGGAAAAAAACAACAACACAAAACACCTCGTTTCCATTTCCCGGAGTCCACGCCGCCGATCCACGCGCTATGGCGCGATCCGTGGGCCCAGGCGCCGCGCCCCGGGACCGAGCGCCCCACGGGCCCGTCCGGGCGCGGGTTCGTCTAGCCGGCTCTCCGGCCCCACCCTCGGGCCCCGCTCCGTGACCTTCGCCCTCCGCTTCGGACCCGGCACGTCGATCCGGTCCGGTCATCCTGTCTCCGCACTTTATCGCCAGCCGGGTCCGGGGAGGGGGCGGGGCGAGCGCGGAGCTGGGGCCCGGCCCGCCCGCCCGCCCGCCCGCCAGGCTCGGCTCCCGCCGCGCGAGAGCGCCGGGTGGGGACTCGCAAAACCCGGAGAAGTGGATCGTGCGCGCGGTGTTCCGGACTCACTGGCAGGAAGTCGGGACCAGGGCCCGCCCGGGGGCCGCCGAGAGCTGGAGCCCGAGCGGGAGCGGCCCCAGGCCCAGGCCCAGGCCCAGGGTGAGCGGGTGCGCAGGCCCGAGCGGCTCGGAGGGGTCACGTGGGCCATCGACACCCCCCCCCACCTCCTCCACCCCCCTCCCCAGCCGCTATCCCGACCGGCGCCGAGGCCCCGCCCTCCGCCGCCAGTCTCCTAGCAGCGTCGTGACGCGCACGCGCCGGGGTGCGGGGCCGCGGGGCCGGGAGGGTGTGGGGTCGCACGCGCGGTGTGGGGGTGGGGGTGGGGATCGGGGACGCGCGCCCGGCCCGGGCCTGGTCCGGTGGTCCCGGGCAAGGCCTGGCGCTGGCTGGGGCTCCGCTCCCGCCTCCCCTCCCGGGGTTCCCGGCCCTCCTCCCCCCCCCCACCCCCACCGCACTCCGGGTGGAATGTGTGTGGAAAATGGAACCCGGCCATTCTATTTTAAGAGTTTGTTTTTGAGGGAAATAGGAGGATATTGGATGGTTCTAGAAACCCGATTGAAAGTATTCTTCCCGGGCACTGACTTTGTAAAAAAAAACAAAAACAAAAACAAAACCGTTTTCCTTCTCTAGAGCCTCGAGCACTTAAGATCACGTGTAAAATAAGTTTTATATGTAGATATGCATAGTGGGGTGGGGGGGGGTCCGGGTGGGGGGGACCCCGGGCAGGTGCACTATATCATATATATATATACACACACACATATAGTGTGTGCATATATATTATACTATAGTATGCTCTGTGATATGTATGATGTAGCGTATATATTTTATAATATATGTTTTTCTGACCCACTTTATAGGGGTTTTGTAAGATGAGGTGAAGAAATCAACATTGCCTGGCATGAAATAAGCACTCCATTAAGTGTGGCATAAAAATAGCTCCCGTCTCTCTCCGGGCTTGTGGTTTTTGAGTTTAAAGAGTCTGACTGTGCAGTATCCCGCCTCCGGTTTCCTCATGTGAGCTGTGGCAGAAGGGTTTCTTCTACAGTCCCTGTAATGTCTGATGCTTTAACAGCCCAAGTGAAGGGCAGTAGATGAGAGGCCAGAGCTGATGAGGGTTTGTACTTCCATGTGTGAGGAGAGAGACTCCTCTGTCTTTTTGAAGAGCCTGGTATATATAAGTAGGGTCGTGTCTCCCCCGTTTCTTTGAGGTCACTCCCTGGGACGCATTTTATCACTTGGACTTTATTAATGTGAGCTTAATGGAGGAGAAAGCCTAGCTCATTACGTAATTCTCTCAACAGGTTATTGAAGGATGTTTGTGCCAAGATCTCTAAAAATCAAGAGGAATTCAAATGATGATGTCCAAAGTAGTGCAGCCAAGAAAATTAAGGCAGAGGGGAAGCACCCTCAGTTGGACAAGGATGGAGATGGTCCGGTGAATTCTACAGTTACAGAAGGGGCCACGGCACCGGACAGGCCCGGCCAGTCGGCCAAGGTTTGTGACCCGGATGTGGCGGGCCAACCTTCTGAAGAGCCTGTGAAGTCGTTTTCCAAAACGCAGCGCTGGGCAGAGCCCGGGGAGCCCGTGTGCGTGGTGTGCGGCCGATACGGAGAGTACATTTGCGATAGGACGGATGAAGACGTGTGCAGCTTGGAGTGCAAAGCCAAACATCTCATGCGCGTGCAAGGACCGGAAGAGCCAGCCCATCTCAGCAGTCCCCAGAAAACTGCTCCAGAGCCAGAGTCCCTTCCTGCTGCCTGCTATGAGTACGAAGAGCACCCTTTATCCAGAGCCTCCGGGAGGAGCAGGTGGAAAATCTCAAACAGCAGCTGGGGATCTCAGTTCAAGGGGAAGGGGTCGCCAGGCCTATCATTGACTTTGAACACTGCGGCTTCCCTGAGGCCTTAAATCTCAACTTGAAGGAATCGGGCTACGAGGTGCCAACCCCTGTCCAAATGCAGATGATTCCCGTGGGGCTCCTGGGCAGAGACATTCTGGCCAGCGCCGACACTGGCTCGGGGAAGACGGCTGCTTTCCTCCTTCCCATTATCGTCCGAGCTTTATTTGAGGTAACTGAGTTCACCTGTGTTCTCCCAAACACCAGTGGTGTTGACCAAGTTTGATCCTTAACCATGTGAATTTTGCAAGCCAGGTCCAAGCCAGTGGCTCTTATTTGTAATCCTAGCCATTCAGGAAGCTGAGACCTGGAGGATTGAGGTTCAGAGCCAGCCCTGACAGAAAAGTCTGGGCAACTCCATCTTACTCAGTAAAAAGCAGAGCTCAAGGAGTTGGTGAGGGAGGGAAAGTGGAAGCAAAATGAGGGAGGGGGGTAACAATGTTGACAAGAAATGTACTCATTACCTTTCTTATGTAACTGCAACCCCTCTGTATATCACCTTTCCAGTAAAGTTAAATTTTTTTTTTTTTTTTGGCCTGTCCTGGGCCTTGAACTCAGGGCCTGAGCGCTGTCCCTGGCTTCTTTTTTGCTCAAGGCTAGCACTCTGCCACTTGAGCCACAGCGCCACTTCTGGCCATTTTCTGTATATGTAGTGCTGAGGAATCGAACCCAGGGCTGCGTGTATACGAGTCAAGCACTCTTGCCACTAGGCCGTATTCCCAGCCCCCAGTTCAATTTTTTTTTAAAGAGGTATATGTTCTGGGAATGTGCCTTAGTGGTAAGAGTGCTCGCCTAGCATGCATGAAGTCCTGGGTTCAATTCCTCAGTACCACATAAACAGAAAAAGCGGGAAGTGGTGCTGTGGTTCAAGTGTAGAGTGCTAGCCTTGAGTACAGAGAGGCTCAGGGACAGAGGCTAGGCCCAGGGTTCAAGTCCCAGGACTGAGAAAGAAAAGCAGAGCTGGAGGCATGGCTCAAGAGGTAGAGTGTGAGCCAGCCAAGCAAGCAAGAGGCCCTGTGTTTAAACCCTACTGCCTCCAAAACCTAAAAAGCAAATGTTTGTAACTGCGTATTGGGGCTCCTAGTGATTTTGCTTTCCATTTTACTTTGTAGACAAAACAGAATTTTCTGGAATCTTTCTTTTTATTAGGTTGAACCAGAGATCTTCCATTGAAGGTCTAAAATATTACTTTCCTTATTAAACACTTTATTTAAAACTTTTCTATTAAAAGAGTAAGCTTTTGATCTGGGAGACAGTCCTGCTAATAAGATGAACTGCAATTTATATGTCAATTAGGCCTCCTTGGATTTTGTATTTTGAAGAAATTGGCTGTTT
Source organism: Perognathus longimembris pacificus (assembly GCF_023159225.1). Lineage (NCBI taxonomy): Eukaryota > Metazoa > Chordata > Mammalia > Rodentia > Heteromyidae > Perognathus > Perognathus longimembris. The sequence goes on from NC_063171.1 coordinate 61,580,022, forward strand.
TATATCTGAATTATAACTCTAGAGCATCAAAATAATCCTTTAATGCAATCTGTAGTTCATCTTAAAGTAGTAAGCCTTTATTTGACTTACTAGTTTTTAGTGTCTAAGCACTTTCACATATAATCAGTCTAACATTTTGAGAAATTGTCAAAAGTAGATTGAATGTTCTTTACTGAAATGCCTGGAACCAGATTTTCGAGTTTTCCTGATTTTGTAATATTTACATAGACCTTGCTGGTTGAACATTCATTATTGAAAAATCTAAAATACAAAAATGCACCATTATTTGAAACTTTTGAACATTGTGTTTGTGCTCGGGGTTTTTTTGAGGAGGGTTTAAGTGTAATGATAAAGGTGATATACAGAGGGGTTACGGTGCCATAAATTAGGTAATGAGTATATTTCTTTCTGGACAATGTCACCCTTTTCCTGACTCTGTCTGAATGTCTCCTTCCCAGCCCATTCATAACTTGTATAGTTCATTTTCAACATGGTGTCTAGTGAGTACCTTTGCGTTGTCCTTTGTCCCTCCATTTCTGTGGCCTTCCTTACTCCCTTACAGACAGATAAATGAACAAACAAGACAAAAAAAAAAACCAACTCTCTTGTTTCCATTTTGAATTCATCTTGATAAATACTATTTTATATGATCAGAGACACGAAGACATTGCACCTTTGTGTTCCTCCCCTAAGAGCATCTTCCTTTGGCCTCACTGTGTGTGAAGGCCTAGAGCCCTGTATAAGTTGTCATGTCCGAGTATATTTTAGATCTAGCTTCTCCATAGGAGAGGAAATGTGCTGTTTTTCTCTCTGCATGCGCAGCATGTTTTATGACCTTTTTTATTTTGACAATTTGAGATGGGTGTTTTGGAAGAAAAATCTGCATGGGATGAGCAAAAGGTGGGAGGGCTCAATCTAGTTGGGTTCGTGGGGAAAGTTTTAAAACAGTCTTTTGTCAGCTTATGTTAGTTATGTAGGGGACATTTAATGGTTACGTTTATTTATTTTTGTGCTGGCACTAGGATTCGAATGCAGGGCCTGGGCACTGCCCCTGAGCTTTTCTCCTTAAGGCTAGCTAGCCTTCTACCACTCGAGCCCCAGTTCTACTTCTGGCTTTTTTTGGTGATTCATTGGATATAAGAATCTTCTGGACTTTTCCACTTGGGGTTGGCTACAAACTGTGATCCTCAGATCTCAGCCTCCTGGGTAGCTAGGATTATAGGCGTGAGCCCCTCTGCCCTCTTTGATGGGGAGTTTTAAGATTATGATTATACTTTTATTAGCTTTAAGTAGTTTTACAAAGTGGTGGGCATTCAACACAGCAGTTTCTAAATACAATGGATCCCGATTGATATCACCCCATTCAACAGTGCCCCCCATCCCTCCCACGCCTTCCCCTCCCCAGACTTTTCTTCTTCATGTTGTTGGCTGTGAAGGATGGGGAGCTCTGAAGTTCGCTCCTGGGATCACTGAAGATTGAGTTCACGTCAGCAGGAGCCTGCCTGGCGTTTCTGACTGGTTTTTCACCTCTTCCCAGAACAAACCTCCATGTGCGCTCATCCTGACCCCCACCAGAGAGCTGGCCATCCAGATCGAGAGACAAGCCAAAGAGCTGATGCGGGGTCTGCCGCGCATGAAGACCGCGCTCCTCGTGGGCGGCCTGCCGCTGCTCCCGCAGCTCCACCGCTTGCGGCAGCATGTAAAGGTGAGCGAGCACGCCTGTGTCCACAGGGGCATCGCAAGCGAGAGAGGCATGGATGGGATTACTCCACTCTTGAAGAGCAATGTCCATCTTAGGTAGCTTTTAAGGTTTTACCTAGGCCATAGGAAATGAACGTGGCAGATTAAGACATGTACAACCTAACTAAGAGATTATAAGATGGTAGACTGGAGAGGTGACTTGGTGGTAGAGTGCTTACCTAGCATGGGTAAGAGCTTGGCTTCAGTCCCTAGCACCATAAAGAAAAGAGAAAATATATTATATATATTAAAAAAAAACAAAACAACCCAGAACAGGACATTACAGGTTGATAATGGAACATTGGATCAGTGATTTTTAGCGTGGCCCTCCAGCATGTCAAACATGTAAAGGTGATGCGTAGCCAGCCCAGCACTCTACCACCTGAGTCCACAGAAGTTCCCCAGCCACCACACAGTAGCTACTCTAGCAGCTTGCTTTGTTTGTCTTAGAATTCTAATAGTGTATCTTCTATTGCCATTCTTATAAATTAGTGGGCCCTGGTAGCTCACACTTGGTCACTATCGAGGAGGCTGGGATCTGAGGATCCTGGTCAAAGCCAACCCAGGCAGGAGAGGCTGTGAACCACCAAAAAGCAGAGCTGGGGCTCTAGTGGTAGAGCACCAGTCTTGAGGGGAAAAGTCAAAGTGAGAAGGTAGGGCCCTGACCTCCAGCCCCAGTACTGCCACACACAAAAATTGTGTGTGTGTGTGTGTGTGTGTGTGAATGCATTGACGATGGTACCTAGTTTACAGTATTTAATAGCATACGATTGGCTGCAGTGGTTTTCACACATTTTTATTAAAAACAAAACAAAACAAAATCTCAAGCTTAAAGGTAGTAGGACAGTATGAAGAACATTTTTCTCTTCCCAAGCTTCTTGGAAGTTGTTGACTTGATATTCTGTCACCCTGTGTGCTTTTTATAGTGTGATTTCTGCAAGGATACTATCCTACAAAGCTGCAGGGTAATGGACTCCCGAGATTAAAGCGAACACATTGGAATCCCTTGGGAATTAACACTGATGTCAACCACGCCTCAGACTCTATGCAGATTTTTACACTTGTCCACTCGTGTGTTTTTTCCTTTGTAACATGAGTCTAGTTCAGAATTGTGTATTTCATTCCCTTGCTATGTCTCTCTTATTTCCAGTTTACAATTGTTTCTCTCGGTCTTTCTGTTTCTTTTTCTTTTTGTGCTGGTCTGGGGCTCAGGGGTTGGGTGCTTGTTTGTTCTCCCCCCCCCCCCCAAAGGCTAGAGTTCTACCACTTGAGTCACAGCTCCATTTCTGGCTTTCTGACTTAATTGGAGATGAGAGTCTCATGGACTTTCCTGCCCAGGCTGGCTTTGAACCAGGAACCTCAGAGTAGTCAGGATTACAGGTGTGAGCCCTTGGTGCTTGGTTTGTATCTTTTGACAGCGTATCACAGAAGAGATGCTTTGTGGTTTCGTTGCATTCAGTAAAGTGGCAAATTGCAATTTGTCTTTTCCTAGTGGTGTTATACTATACCTTTACGGTTAGTAAATATTTTGAGAGGAGTACTTTGAAACTCAACATAGTTTGTTCATTTACTTCCGTCAGTATAGACCTACAGTTTCCTAATTTACTTCCAGGATTTGTTTCAGTCCTCCAGTTGTCCCTCACTGGACAGCAGAAGCATCTTCAAGGTGGTTTCTTTGTCCTCTGTCCATCATCTTTGAGTGTTTCCTGCCTTAAGAAGCTGCCTTGTTCTGTCCTTCCCAGGCCTAGAACCTGCCTTAACCTTGGTTGCTTGGGGTTGACAGTAGTATTTAGAATCCAGAATCTGGACAGTGTGTATGCTCATTGCTTCTGTGCTGTCTGTGCCCTGGATAGAGCAAATTCAATTCTAATTGTACACAACAGGAATTTATTTTCAAATTTTCTGTGTCCATATTTGTAACGGAGATGGGGAGAAACCTGCCACCTACTTCACTTTAGGTCTTGGTTTTTCATGTGTGCCTGTCCTGGGGCTTGAACTCAGGGCCTGGGTGCTGTCCCTGAGCTTTTTATGGTTAAGGCTATGGTTTACCACTTGAGTGGTGCCAGTGCACTGTCTGAAAAAATCTTTGAAACAAAGTTCTGTTATAGAAAAAAAATCCAGAATATCTGGTGTGGAAGAAAGAGTGGTCACAGAGATAATAGTGAGCATGAGGGTAAATCTAAATAAACATTGATCAGATAAAAAACAGTCATAAGAACAGCCAGGCATCAGTGGCTCACACCTATAATACTAGCTACTCAGGAGGCCGAGATCTGGAGGATTGTAGTTTGAAGCCAACCTGGGCAGAAAAGTCCCTGAGACTCCATCTCTAATTGACTAGCAAAATGCTAGTGATAGAGTGCTAGCCAGGGAAACAACTTGAGCGAGTGTGAGGACCTGAGTTCCAACTCTGGTATCAGTAAACAAACCTTTAGAAACAATGAATAATCTGTGAATTAGGGGGAAAAAAAAAAAGGAGAACCCTGGACAATAGAAGAAGCAGGAGAATAGAGAGCAGGTATGGTTGGTGGTAAGACATTTGTCCTGATTATTCAGTAAAAGGCGATATATACTTTATTAAAGTATATAGATAAAGCATATTGCCTGGCGACGTGGTACAGGCTTGTAATTCCAGCATTTGGGAGGAGGCAGAGGCAGGAAGACTGAGAGTTCGAGAACAGTCTCAGCTACGTAGAGAGTTCCAAGCTAACCTGAACGACAAAACACATCCTTGTCTTAAACACAAACAAAAATTCAGGGGAAGAATTGCTAGAATAAAATTTTTTTAATTAAAACAAAAAGTTTTTAACTTTCCAAACCAGCAGAAGAAGGAGGGAAGTAGAAAAAAAATAGAAGGAGTAAACTCATCTGAGAACAGTTCATTTAAACTGATTGGATGCAGATCCTATAGCCTGAGATTCTGTTACGCGTAGTGATTTCCCCATCCTGTGCAGCTGAATTTACCAGATCAGTCGTAATGCCGCATTATAGCAGGCTCTCTCATTTAACCCTGCCATAATTATTGCCATTTCCCTTTCCTGGGTGAGCGCACAGATTCACCGCTATAAATGCTACAGCCGGGATTGTTTCACCAAAGAGCCCCCATGTTAAGCCCCTGCGTCACTTACTGCGTTATCAAACTCTTAAGAGACTCGAGTACCCGATTCGTTTTGTTTCGTTTTATGCCAGTAGTACTGGGTCTTGAACTCAGGGCCTCACGCTCCTGCTTAGCTTTTTCTCTTAAGGCTAGTGCTCTACCACTGAAGCTTCTACTTCTGGCTTTTTGCTGGTTAATTGGAAATAAGTCTCACAGATGTTCCTATGCTGGCTGGTTTTGAATTGGAATCCTCCTATCTCGAGGCCTCCTGAGTAGCTAGCATTGCAGGCGTGAGCACCACCAGTGCCCAGCTTCAGTCTCTTAATGTATTAGATGCCGACCTGTTTAGAGCCGAATGCCATAGCTGTTGAGCTGCTTGCAGAGCCTTCCTGGTTCCTGTCAGTCCTCCAGACCTCCGTGCCATTACCTGCCTTCCTTTCCACTGCAAGGCTCCCCGGCCTCCTAGTTTCGAGAATTTCTGACACTTTTCCTTCTGCCTGGACCACTCTCCTTGCTCACTGTCACTAATCCTTTAGGCTTGAACTTGCGCTGTAGGTCGGACCGAACAGACTCCAGTTTGACGGGCAGGTTTTCAGAGAGCAGGAACTAGGTCTGCCTTATTTCACACAGTTTCTAGTACATTCAATGAAAATAGGGTGCATGAATGTTTTCTAATTCTTAAATTCTTTTTTTTTTTTTCCAGATTATCATAGCAACCCCTGGGCGGCTTCTGGATATCATAAAACAGAGCTCAGTAGCCCTCTCTGGTATCAAAACTGTTGTAGTTGATGAAGTAAGTGTTCAAAAAACATTAGTGATGTAAGTTTATGTAATTTTTGAAAAATATATTATAGTCATATAATTTCATTGTATATTCAGGGCATTTTTCTTCCCCCAAAGGAAACAAATGCAGGGATTTTTAAAAAAGATATAGATATGGCTATTTGGGGTGCAGTACTGGGGCTTGAACTCAGGTCTTCAGCTTGTTGGGCAGATGCTCTACCACTTGAGCCACCCCGCTAGCCAGAAGTGGCTCCAATATTATTTCCTGTGTACCTGACAGTGCACTGTAATTAAGTCAAAGTGTCTTTCCCAGTGCAAAGTACACATTCTGCAGGTATAAGCTTTCCGAAACATTTGATGCTTCATATTACTTGTCTACAAAAATAAAGGAACTGGTGACGAAGTAGCTAATAATGCTTAATTAGATGGCCTTTTTTTTTTCTGTGTAGACATGGGCATCTGTGGTCTTGATTTTCTGTGTTAATATACCATGCTGGTGGTTTATAATTTTGACCTTTTGTTGTTGTTGGTGGTCCTGGGGCTGGTGGGGCTCGAACTTGGCCTGGGCACTGTCCCTGAACTCTTCAGCTCAAGGCCAGCGCTCTACCACTTGAGCCACAGCGCCACTTCCGGTTTTCTGGTGGTTCATTGGAGATAAGAGTCTCACAGACTTTCCTTCCTGGGCTGGCTTTGAACCGTGATCCTCAGATCTCAGCCTCCTGAATAGCTAGGAATTCAGGGGTGAGCCACCGGCGTCCAGCTAATTTTGACTTTGGTACTAAGGTGAAGTTGAACTATATGATCTAGTCTATCGTTATAATTATTGGATTATAGACCATCATACAGACAAGCCTGAGGACGCAGCTCACGTGCCGACTCACCGGGCATGGGCCTTCCTGCAGGCAGAGCAGATACACCTTCCCACACATCCCACCAGCAGTGCCGGAAGGGCGCGGGGCCGGGTGCTGGTGGAGGACAGTGCCCTGGGGACCCTGGGGACCCCTGAGCGGCAGCGACATGCCCGCGGTACGGGAAGGCCATGGGCTACATGCAGGCTAGGCAAGCACGCCACCACTAGGCCACGTTCCCAGCCCCGCTTTACTTATTTTTTTGAGTAGTGTCTCACCGTTATATTTGTGCCAGCTTGGACTGTAATCCTCCTGTTAATACTTCCAACACTGACAGGTACATACCAGTGAATACTGATGTCTCAGGAGCTTTTTGCCCAGGCTGGTCTCAAAACTGCGAACCTCCCAATCTCTACCTTCTGAGTGGCTAGAATTCCAGCGATTGGTTGTTTATTTTGCCCTCTGGCCCAGGCTGCCCCGGTGATGGTGATCTTCCTGAATAGCCAGGATTATAGGCATGGCCACCACTCCTAGCTAAGATTTTTTTTTTTTTTTTTTTGGTACCAGGGTTTGAACTCAGGCTCAAGCTTGCTCTGTTTGCTTGCTTGGCTGGTTGTCTACCACCTGAGCTATAGCTCCGGTCCAATGTTTTATTTTTTCCTGGCTAATTGGAGATAGAGTCTGAAGGACTTTTTTTGTCCAGCTGACTTCAAACTACAGTCCTCGGAACTCAACCTGCTGAGTAGCTAGCATTACAGAGATGAGCCATGGCTCCTGGCTTGGCTGAGATTTTAAGCAGTAATGTGTCATCATTATACTGGTTTGTGGAAATGAAGAGTAGTCTGAGTTCAGGAACACTGGTTTCCAGGAACACTGGAGCCAAAGATGATCTGAGCCGGGCCAGTGGCCTGGGATAGAGACTAAGGGAGGCGGCGCTAGTGCTGAGATTGTGGGATGAAAGGGAAGCATTGTGCTTTTGCCTTGGTGCGTTTACCCAGTTTTCTACAATGGGCATACTCTATTCTTATAAAATACCCGTATCTTGTCGGGCACCGGTGGCTCACACCTGTCATCCTAGCTACTCAGGAGTCTGAGATCTGAGGATGGAGGTTCGAAACCATCCTGGGCAGGAAAGTCTGTGAGACTCGTATCTCCATTAAATTATTTACAAAAAATAATTTAAAAAGCCAGAAATGGAGCTGTGGCTCAAGTGGCAGAGTGCTAGCCTTGAGCAAAAGAGGCTCAGGGACAGTGCTCAGGCCCTGAGTTCAAGCCCCAGGACTAGCAAAAAACAGAACAATCACCCCCACCCCCCCATTGCATGTTGAGGGGAGGCGGGCTGCGCGGGTGGCCACCGAGGCGCCCACCACCAGCACGAGGCCTGCAGAAGAGAAGCCGTGCAGTTTAGTTTTAAAAGCTGGGGCCTTTTCTCCAAGACAAAGAAGCAAGGCCTCTGCTGAGACGGGAGGGCCTTGGAGGACTACCGGGGAGCAGGGGGAGACGGGCTCTGCCCTGGGGCGCAGTGTTCTCAGTGTCCCATCCTTGAGGGCCCGTTGCCTGAGCCTCCCGTGGCAAGCACCATGGCCGCGTCTAGTGTCCTTCATATCTCGTGCACCCTGTTAGCCCTGGGGTGCCGTGTTTCAGATCGAGCGTCTCTAATCCAAGAATTGGAAATCCGCAACGGTCCAAAACATAACAGGTGTTGTTTTTTTTAAACCCCCCCCCCCACCGTGGTGAGACTACAAGTGGAAAAGGGTGTACTCCAAAACATTGTTTCCTGTGAGAAATGATAAATGGTATCTGAACTGACCTTCGGGCCAGGTTGGAAGCAGGTGCATAGGAAACCTGATGAACTTCATGATTAGACTTGAGTCTCAGCCCCGAGACACCTCATTAGGTGTGTGCAAATGTTCTAAAATGTGAAGAAACAAAACAGCCACCTGAAACTCACACATTTCTGGTTGCAAGCATTTTAGGTAAGAGAAATGCAGCCTGTTTTATCGTCTCACTTATAAAGGGAAAACCTAGGGCTTAAAACTAGTTAATTTGCTTAAGGTCATGAATGGGGCCACAGTCAAACCTAGCTTGTTGTGGTTCTGGTTTTGTAAAATTTCATAGGATAAGTAATATTAAAATAAGCATTCAGGGGCTGGGAATATGGCTTAGCGGTAGAGTGCTCACCTTGCATGCATGAAGCCCTGGGTTTGATTCCTCAGCACCACATATATAGAAAAAGCTGGAAGTGGAGCTGTGGCTCAAGTGGCACAGTGCTAGCCTTGAGCAAAAAGGAAGCCAGGGACAGTGCTCAGGCCCTGAGTTCAAGCGCCAGGACTGGCAAAATAAAATAAAATAAGCATTCAGAAATTTAAAAAGTGGGGCTGGGGATATGGCCTAGTGGCAAGAGTGCTTGCCTCGTATACATCAGGCCCTGGGTTTGGTTCCCCAACACCACATATACAGAAAATGGCCAGAAGTGGCGCTGTGGCTCAAGTGGCAGAGTTCTAGCCTTGAGCAAGAAGAAGCTAGGGACAGTGGCAGGCCCTGAGTCCAAGCCCCAGGACTGGCCAAAAAAAAAAAAAAAGAAATTTAAAAAGTGTCCACTGAGGTGCATACTTCAAAAATACACAGTGCCTTACTTTTCAAATAACTCAATATCTTATTTACTTCCAAGTTACAGGAAGCTGGATTGTATTTGGCAATCAACATAGCCTTAACCTTTATTGAGCCTTTTAATGGATATTTAGAGTACACACAGATTATTGTGGTAAGCAATGCCACAGGAACCGTCTTTTGCATATCCATGTAAGCATTTAGGTCTGCAGTTTATAAAGTTATATAAAAATTTCCTAGTTGGATGACAAGTGGCTCATGCATGTCATTCTAGTTACCAGGAGGCCAAGATCTGGGGATCAGAGTTTGAAGCCAGCCTGTGTGGAAATGTTTGTGAGATGCTTATCTCCAGTTGACCTGCAAAAAGCCAGCAGTGGAGCTGGAGCTACGGCTCAGGGGTATAGTGCCAACCTTTTTTTTTTTTTGCCAGTCCTGGGGCTTGGACTCAGGGCCTGAGCACTGTCCCTGGCTTCCTTTTGCTCAAGGCTAGCACTCTGCCATTTGAGCCACAGCGCCCCTTCTGGCCATTTTCTGTATATGTGGTGCTGGGGAATCGAACCCAGGGCTTCATGTATACGAGGTGAGCACTCTTGCCACTAGGCCATCTCCCCAGCCCTATAGTGCCAACCTTTGAGCAGAATAGCTAAGCAAGGACTTGAGGTACTGCGTTCAGTACCTTGTAGCAGCGTTAAAAGAAAAACAAACCCACAAAAAACAAAAAAGCCAAACCATATATTTTTCTGGGTAAGAGTTTATCCTTGTTTAGTGTCATTTTTTACATCAGTCTTGTCTTGGTTGGTGTCAGGCCCACCTCACTTTGCAGTGCTTCCGTTCTAGGCGGATACCATGTTAAAGATGGGCTTCCAGCAGCAAGTGCTGGACATTCTGGAACACGTCCCTAACGACTGCCAGACCATGTTGGTTTCTGCCACAATCCCAGCCAGCATAGAGCAGCTGGCCAGCCGGCTCCTGCACCGCCCCGTGCGAGTCCTCGCGGGCCAGAGCAACCTGCCCTGCCCCGCCGTGCGCCAGCTCGTCCTGTGGGTGGAAGACCCCGCCAAAAAGAAGAAGCTATTCGAAATCTTAAACGTGAGTCAGGAGGCAAAGCGGGCCCCCGTGGTCGCCGGCTGGGCGCAGAGAACGCCTTTCAGATGCAGCTTTTAGAGGAGTTTAGCCTAGACGGTTAATAATAAGCTGCGTTAGATCTGGTGATCAGATAAATGTTCACGTGTGAAAACATGTATAATCGAAGAGTTGGGGCTTCATTTGTGTGAAAGTGTTTTGTTCCGTTTTGTGTGCTGGTCCTTTGGCTCGAACTCAAGGCCTGGACACTCTCCTTTAGCTTTTTTTTTTTTTTTTTTTTTTTTTTTTGCCAGTCCTGGGGCTTGGACTCAGGGCCTGGGCACTGTCCCTGGCTTCTTTTTGCTCAAGGCTAGCGCTCTGCCACTTGAGCCACAGCGCCACTTCTGGCTTTTCCTGTATATGTGGTGCTGGGGAATCAAACCCAGGGCTTCGTGCTGCATGCTGAGCAAGCACTCTACCACTAGGCCACACTCCCAGCCTTTAATAATCTCTTGTTAATGATTTTAAGTATCTTTCTGGTTTTCAGGATAAGAAACTCTTTCAGCCTCCAGTGTTAGTATTTGTAGACTGCAAATTAGGAGCAGATCTGCTAAGTGAAGCTGTTGAGAAAATCACAGGACTGAAAAGCACCTCTATGCATTCAGAGAAGCCACAGATGGAAAGGAAAAACATACTGCAGGTCAGACACTCACGTTCTGTCCTCTTCTCTTTCCCACAAATCTGTTCTGTCTCATTTCCAGGAGATGCCATATTATGAGCGAGTTTGTGCTTTGGCTTGTGGAGTGGGTATTTTGGGGGGAATTGGGGTTTGAACTCAGAGCCTCATGCTTGCTAGGCAAATGTTCTAATACTGAGCCAAGACTCAACTTCCTTTTTTGTTATTTTTATTAGTTTTAACTTACTAGTTGTTATTTTATTTATTATTATATTATTTTCTTTGCTAGCTATTATTATCATTATAAAGGTGATGAACAGAGGAGTTATAGTTACATAGTCAGGTAAAAAGTACATTAAAAAATTTTGGGGGGTGGGGGGCCAGTCCTGGGGCTTGAACTCAGGGCCTGGCTTGTTTCTGTATATGTGGTGCTGAGGAATTGGACCCAGGGCTTCATGTATACAAGGCGAGCACTCTACCACAAGGCCATATTCTCATCCCTCTATTGTTACTATAAAGGTGGTCTACAGAGGGGTTATAGTTACGTACGTTAGGTAGAGAGTACATTTCTGTTTGGACAGTGTCACCTCTTTGCTCACTCTCTCCCATCCTCACCCACATTTGGGCATAGTATGTAGTACCACTGCTGCATTTGTTCACCCTTTGTCCCTCCATTTCTGGGCCCCCCCCCGTACCTCACAAACAGATAAGTGAACAAAATGACAAAATAACAGCAACCAAGAATAAAAAAACAACTCTGGTTACCATTTCCTGGATTTCGTGCCGATAAATATTGTTTTATAGGATTAGAGGCACATAGGCATTGGGCCCTTGTGTTCCTCTCCTGAGAGCATCTTCCTTCGGTCTCATTGTGTGTGAATGAACGCCTCGAGCCCTGTGTAATTTATTATGCCCCGGTGTATTTTAGGTCTAGCTTCCTCATATGAGAGACAATATGTGCCGTTGGCCTCTCTGAGCTTGGCTTTACCTCGCTTAACGTGTTTTGTTCCGGGTCCATCCATCTCCCTGAAAATGACATAGTATTATGCTTCCTAACGGCTGTGTAAAATTCCCTTCTGTATAGGTGCCACATTCTTTTGGATCCACTTATGTATTGTAGGGCATCTTGGCTGTTTCCATAACTTGGCTGTCGTGAATAGTGCAGCAGTGACCATGGGAGTGCAAGTGTGTGTGTGGCATCGTGGCTCGTGGTGTTCTGGGTAGATGTTGAGGACGTGCTGGTTATTTTTGAGACCGGGTATTACTGGATGCCCGGCCACAGTCCGCCGACTTTAGGTTCCTCATTGTAGCTAGGATGACAGGTAAGCACCACGATGCCCTGCTTCTTTGTATTGAGTTGGAGTCCTAGCCAGAGGCCGGGGATTTACACTGGAAATCTACTCAGGAGACTGAAATTGAGAGGACTGAAGTTTGAAGCCAGGCTAGGCAGAAAAGCCTCCAAGATTTTCATCTCCAATGAACTCACAAGAAGTCAAGCTGGAGATAGGGCTCCAGTGGTAGATCTCTGGCAATGAGTACAAAAATGGAGTGGAAGACCCTACATGTAAGTCCCAGACCAGCAAAAATAATGAATTAGGGGGGCTGGGAATACGGCTTAGTGGTAAAGTGCTCGCCTTGTACACATGAAGCCCTGGGTTCGATTCCCCAGCACCACATATATAGAAAAAAGCCAGAAGTGGCGCTGTGGCTCAAGTGGCAGAGTGCTAGCCTTGAGCAAAAAGGAAGCCAGGGACAGTGCTCAGGCCCTGAGTTCAAGCCCCAGGACTGGCCAAAAACAAAAACAAAACAAATAAACAAATAATTAGGAAGTAATACATGTGTATGCACAAACACATACCTTCAACACTGAACAAATCGGAACTATAGAAAGCCACGTGAGCGAAGTGCGGCGACTGACTGCACTTGGTTGCTTTTCTTTGGAAAGGGCTTGCTGGACGGAGACTACGAGGTGGTGGTGAGCACGGGGGTTCTGGGACGAGGCCTTGACCTGGTCAGCGTGAGGCTGGTGGTGAACTTTGACATGCCTTCCAGCATGGACGAGTATGTGCACCAGGTAAGCCTCCCCCCCACCCCCACCCCCCGGGTTCCTGAGGGCTTGCGTGGGGGCAAGAGTGGTCGGCGTGCTCTCGGGTGACACAAAGCGGGCCGGGAGGCAAAGCGTGAGCTCCGGGGCACCCACCTTGCGAGCTCTGGGCTCCGAACGTCAAGCCCAAGAAGACCACCCAAAAAGTACAAAGGAGTCTTCTATCATTTCGCTGTTAACATCTATCATTTATGTATGCAAACAGTTTCGGTTTCAATAGCTACGTGTGTGCCTGAAATGCGTTAAAAAACTGGAGGTAATTTAAAATATGAGTTTAAAAAGACTGTAGGCACTATTTATTTATCTTTCTTCTTGTTCTTTTATTTTTTCCCATGAGCACATAGTCATCAAAGAGAGCCTTGTTTGGAAGGATCGTGTTAAGTTGCTATACTTGGCCGAAATCAAGTTGATCCTTCTAAGCATTTGTTTTTTTTAGGAATCTTGTCTCCATCTCCTCTCGTGTCCTTGTTTGTTCTTCTCTGTCACCCCCTTCAGTGTCCTTTCTTTCCTCTGCTGCCAGAGACAACAGTGGCTTCTCTTTCTAGCCTCAGCTGCCTTTCTTCCCTGGGCATCCTTCCCTGGGTGTCGTTTCCAAACCCCCCAAGCAGAGCTTCCCCATGGGGTTCTTAAGACTCGCTCACCCTGCCGCAGGTGCTTCAATCTCTGCAGAAATGCTTGATGTCTGGAGCACACTGCTGCCGCTCGTGTTGCCTTAGACTTGAGGCTACAGTGGGACTCGAGTTCTCTCTCTCTCTCTCTCTCTCTCTCTCTCTCTCTCTCTCTCTCTCTCTCTCTCTCTCTCTCTCTCTCTCGTGCCAGTGCTAGAGTTTGAACGCAGGGCCTGACTGCTGTCCTTAAGCTTTTCTGCTCAGAGCTACTGCTCTACCACTTGAGCCACAACTCCATTCCCAGCTTTTTGGTAGTTGATTGGTGATAAGAGTCTTACAGATTTTCCTGCTTAGCCCAGCTTCGAACCACAATCCTCATCCTCCTGAGTAGCAGAGATTACAGGTACGAGCCACTAGTGCCCAATTACTAGTTGTTTTTTTTTTTTTTTTATCTTTTTCCTCTTTCTCTCACTTACCTGCACACCAGGACACTGAATGCCCCCAGAGAGATTTCCCCAAATACCTGAAGTCCATTTTCTTTCAAACGTTTAATAAGTTTGGAAGGAAATAAGATAGAAGATAAAATCTTTTTCCATCCCTTTCTACCTAGACGTGGTCACCATGGTAACAGTGCAGACAATGTCAATACAGATATACACACCACATACATACGTACCCACAGTTCCCTGCACACAGGTACAGATACACACAGGCACACTTACCTCACGTGTGAAAAGGCGACCGTGTCACGGCCACTGTTGGTAGCCTGTCATACTAAATGTACCCTAGACACCTCTCCATGTGAGTGTGTCACGCGGGTAGCCTACTCCACAGCCAGGCTTGCTAAATGTTTGTGTGTCTTGTCCTGTTTCAACACCTGCAAGGTTAACAGGTTGTAGGAATGTACTATTGTTTGACACATTATTGACTTCTCTCGTATTTGTTATCAGATAATACTGCCCTATGCACCATAGTAGCACCTCTTTGTGCCTCCTTTCTCATGCATATACATGGATACACACACACACACACAGTTAAAATATATGTTCGTGGCAGTCCACTAAATTGACTTCACAATAGTTTGATACATACCTCAAAAGATACTGTCAGCGGTGTCGATCAGTGGTGGAGTTCATGTTTAGCCTGCAAAAGATCCTGGGTTTGATTCCCAGCATAAATACATACATACATAAAATTACCTGAATGAACATTAATCTGGATAAAATGGTTTGTTGGGGGTTTTTTTGCCAGTCCTGGGCCTTGGACTCAGGGCCTGAGCACTGTCCCTGGCTTCTTTTTGCTCAAGGCTAGCGCTCTGCCACTTGAGCCACAGCGCCACTTCCGGCTTTTTCTGTTTTTGTGGTGCTGAGGAATCGAACCCAGGGCTTCGTGCGTGCGAGGCAAGCGCTCTACCACGAGGCCACATTCCCAGCCCCTAAAATGCCTTTAAATGCTAGTCTTCCTTTTCCTTCTGGTGGCATGGAGATGTTCCAGTGCCTTCTGCACGGGTCCTTGCGTTTCCTTGCAGGTGGGAAGAGTGGGGCGGCTGGGCCAAAGTGGAACGGCGATTACGTTCATCAATAACAACTCCAAAAGACTCTTCTGGGACCTCGCGAAAAGGGTGAAGCCCACGGGATCCGCCCTCCCCCCTCAGCTCCTCAACTCCCCCTACCTTCATGAGCAGAAGAGGAAGGAGCAGCAGAAAGACAGACAGGCGCAGAGCGACCTGGTCACGGGCGCCAACCTGATGGACATCATTCGGAAGCACGATAAAAGCCGCGCTCCTAAGTGACCTGCTCGGCCACTTGCGGGCCTTGTTTTCTGCGTGGACAACAGACTTGCCCCGAATTACTGCTCTCCGCTGAAAATGAGAATTAACACCAAACAGAGAACTCTTTGTCACAAGAGTTTTTTAAATTTGCTAAGATTTACATCGGATACTGTATTTATTTATCTTCCTGGTTCTCATACATCAAAGGCAATTTCAGAAGCTATATTGTTAAATAAAATACTTTTTTCCCTCCTTTGAGCAAGTTTTTTTTTTCTTTTCTTTTGTGTTTAAATAATCTTCACAGCCACTGTCAGGCCCAGAACTTTCCACACCAGAGCATCCCAGTCACAAAGGTGCTTCTTAAACTCCCATCACCACAGTGCTGTACGCACGGCACTCTCGAATTGTGGTTGTGGCAATATTATCCCAGAGTAAATCATCGAAACTGGGAATCAGAGTCAGACTGCTCTAAAACAGGTGTACACGGTGTTTATATTCTTCAGCTCAATTAACTGATTTTTATATATGTCATACAAACTGTTTATCAGAGTGTGATGTTAACCCTGCTCTCCTGTTGCGCTTGCGTGTTCACGCTGTTGTGCTGCGTCCACACGCGGCTTTAACGGCTGGGTGGGAGGGTGGCCCCCGTACATCTGTGCTCTCCTTTCTTTCAGACCGGCCACAGTGGGGGACCTGGGAGAGCATGGCTCGTGTTTCACCGATGCTGACCCTGAAACCGGCTTTAGAGAGCCGAGGGAGAGTTTTCTCCCACGGGAGCTCTGGTCTACCTAGCATGTCAGACTTCCCCTTCTGTGACGTAAATCGCAAGGGAGGAAACCTGTGTTAGCTCACACTGCCAGAGGTTTCAGCTCATCATGGCGGCGTGGGGAGCGGCTCACATCATGGCAGCCAGGAAGCAGAGAGAAGAAACGAGGATGCTGCGCTTTGGGGCTCTCCTTTGCCCCTCTTATACCACCTGGCTGCCTAACCAAGGAGGTGACACCCCTCACGCTCAGAGCAGGTCTTCTGCCACGTTATTGCTTTCTGGAAGTGCTCTCACCGACGCCCCCAGAGGTGTGCGCTCCTAATCTCCTAGATGCCTCTCCATCCGATCCGGGTGAAGGCAGATTGTTCATGTTGTCTCCATCCCAGGGCACAAGCGAGCCAGAGGCTCCCCCAAGTGTATATGAGCTCCCCCGCGACTCTGCTTCGCTCTGTCTCTGGGTCTGTGCTCATTGTTGAGTGGCGAGTGTGTCGGATTGCAAAGGATCAAGGTCCCAGAGTCCTGTAGCCAAGATGAATTGGAAGACTAAAGTTAGAAGCATTAACACAGCGCTTCATGTGTCCTAAGAAGGTGATACTCTTTACTAGAGCAGAGAACAGTCTCGTCGTTTCTCTAGGGGTGGTGACGGTAGGATCAGGGTTTCAATTCAGAGGCTGCTCACTCCGCGGCCAGTCTGCCACTTCAGCCCTACCCCTGGCCCGGAGGGCAGATGTTCACTCGACTCAAACTTGTTGATAAATACGAGTGGGATACCCAGAAAAATCAGGGTACTTCGTGAATCAGCACTTATAGGAGACTTGATTGAGGAAAAAAAATAGGGGCTGTTGGGTAGATGAGAACTCACCGGTTGTTGTAATTTGCTGGCAGTTAGACCTCTGCTCCTGACCTCTCAGCTCTGTTCTGCTGCTCTTGTCTTGTCCTTTATGGCACCGGGGCTGGCTGGCTGCCCTTTGGGAATGAGGTGGTGGCGATCGATAGCTCGTGATGAGAACTGACAGCAATGGGGCACGAGGTCCGCTGTGCAGGAGGCTGCCAGTGCCCTCCCTGCCGTCTCCCAGCTCCTCATCCTGCTCTTCCGCTTCTCCGCACCCCAGCTGTTGGCCTCTCGTGTCAGCTCTTGTCCAAGGTACTGTGATGTGGTATTTTTTTCTCTCACTTATATATTTTATAGACCTGATATTAAACTGTAAAAAGAACTATGATGCTACCATTGCAAGTCTTTTTTCCCTAACTAAAGCTACTACTTTTTGTTTGTTGTTGTTTTTTTTTCTTTTCTTTTTGTCAGTTATAAGACTTGGACTCGGGCCTGGGCACCGTCCCTGGCCTTTTTCACTCCAAGCTAGAGCTCTACCACGTTGAGCCACAAGGCCACATCTCTTTTTTTCTCAGCCTCCTGAGTAGCTAGGATTACAGGCATGAGCCACCGGCACCCTGCTTAAGACACTACTTTTTTGCATGGTCTTAGTGTCTCATGTCTGTAATACCTAGCGATGGATGAGGCTTGAGATCTGGGAGAGGGCAGTGTGAAGCCAGCCTTGGCAAAAATAAAAATCTCCAAAATAATCAAAAAGCAGGCTGGAGGCATGGCTCAAGTGTTAGAGTACCCACTAAGTGAGCAAACTGAACAAGCACAAGGCCCCGAGTTCAACCCCTCATAATTGTTAACCTGATTAATTAATAAGTTAAAAACTAATTAAAAATGAATATCACTTAATGAATGAAAGGACAGAAGTTATAAAGCAAAAAGGAAGGACATGCCTCTAGAGTAAGAGGAGCTATTTCTTCCTGAGAAAGAATACCGGTATACTGTATTAGAAATTTTGAAGCCAGGCACCGGTGACTTACACCTGTAATCCTAGCTGAGATCTGAGGATTGTGGTACAAAGCCAGCCCAGGAAGGAAAGGCTGTAAGATTCTTATTTCCATTAACCACCAAGAAGCTGGAAGTGGAGCTGTGGCTCAAAGTGGTAGAGCACTAGCCTTAAGCACAAAAGCTTGGGGACAGCACCTAGGCCCTGAGTTCAAGCCCCATATACTGACAAATAAATACAATTTTGAAATAGATGTTTGTGCAACTTTAATTAGCTGGAATGAGTAATCATGTAGATCAAATCCATTTATTTTACTCCCCCACTAATTGTATTGTATTAACTTTTAGACTGCCTTATTGCCAAATCAAAGCATGTCTTTCATATATTAAATGCTTTAATTATAAGTGGCTTTTAGACTCTGGAATATTCTGTGCCAATTTAAAATAGCATTTAGTGACATTCTACTAATATAATACTAAGAACATTTGTCACATCAGAATTTTTTCAACATATAAAACGTTTTTCTCTTGTGATTTCATAATGCTACCAAAAAAGCCTGCACAGTGTCACGTATTTATGATTCACGCTGGTCCGTTTGATTTGCTTTAATGAATCTAAGCTGGATCCACCATTGCATTTTCTGATAAAACTGTACTCCTTTCTTCTGGTGGCTAGATATTACTCAGTGCTCGTCCGTGGGGTTCATATGAACACAGTCCATATGTGGACTGCCCTGTTGTATATTGCACGCATCACAATCAACACAAAGTTTGTGCCTTTGTCGGAGGTAGGATTCAAGAAGAGACAAGTCATCTAAGGTGACTTTGCTGGCAGCCTCAAGTCAAAGAACTCTAGACAGACAGGACTTCTTTGTGGCATCCGGGCAAGCTTACAGTGACCCTGAGGCTCCAGGTTAAAGTGTGAAAACCAGCCAGAGATAAGGAAGCGCAGCTGGGCTGCAGCGCCCGCGGTTATTTTATAGTTATAACACGTGTGGCATGTGTGCGTGTTGTTGGACTAAATTTACAAATAAGACATAAGTCTACTTTTGCAGTGGTTTGCAGAAAAGAATTTTAAAAGTGAACTTTAACTGTGGAATAGCGCACATACGTTCTTTATTTTTCTCATGTCGTCTCAGGGAGATAAATACTTGGCAATGCCGGGTTCCTGTGGTACAGCCCACGAGTGTTTGTTGGGTTTTCTTAAATTAGGGAAAATTAATGACTATTTCCATCTTTTGCTGGGCTTGCCTGTAAAATAAGATTTGCCTTAAGGTTCTCTGAAGTCTTTTGGGGGTCGGGGGTCAGTCATGGGGCTTGAACTCAGGGCCTGGATGCTGTCCCTCAGCTCTTTTTGCTCAAGGCTTGAGCTCTGCAGCTTGGAGCCACAGCTCCACTTGCAGTTTTGAGTGGTTAATTGGAGATAAGAGTCTCTCAGGATTTTTCTGCCTTGGCTGGCTTCCAATCGTGATCCTCAAGTCTCAGCCTCCGGAGTAGCTAGGATTACAGGTGTGAGTCACCAGCGCCTGCCTGAAGTCTTAAATCTGTTTGCTATACTTCATATTTTTAAATCCCTATCTGTATACATGGAATTTGGTTTAGAATAACAAGTGCTGGACGGAGTAGTAAGGAGCAAGATTAGTCAGAGACAAGAGCTGCCCTGTAATCTAACTACTCAGGAGGTGACACCTTCAACATAGCCTAAGGGTAGTTTGTGCAACTTGTTTCCAGTGCTTGTGTTTCGATGGGGGACTCACAGTGATTGGGGAGGGCTGGTCCTGAGGAGAGACTTAACTCTTTAAGTCCCCTTACACTTCAAACTGGTCTACAGTAGAAATCCCTGCCATGCTTTCCCTAGTGAATTTGTTTATAAACTTCCCTATCACTCTCACTACATTTGCACTGGCCTGAATTCTCCGCTTGCCCCTCACGCGGATCAAGGTTGTTAGATGCACTGATTTTTCTGGGAGCCATCTCATGGCAGGTTTAAGGTGTAGAATTCCCCATGGATCCCCATGTCAGTGCACACAATGTGTGGGATCCTGGGACATCAGAATTTGGGGTTCCAGGTTCCAGATGCTTCATCTGTGCGTGTCACCTCCAATCTCAGCCTTCTACTCCTTCCCTAGCTGAGTCATCTTGAACTTAGCACCTTCAGTGAAGTCACCAAATTTAGCATCTTCTGGAAAGAGTTGACTTCTACTTTCCCCACTTCCCCCGTCCACGCTGCTATCCTGGCCTCCATCTCTGTCATGCAGGACACGCAGGACATGGTGATTGTCTTCTCCCTTGTGTCCAGATCCGCGGTGTCACCAAACCCTGCTCGGGTGTAGGGTCGCCTCTCCAAGGCACCATCTTGCGTCTCAGAATCGGCCATTCTAATTCTGGATCCCTCTTGCTCCCATGCATTCCCTGGCAGGGGAAGAGTTCTAAGGTGAATTTCATGGCTTCTCTGTTCTCTCCATGCTCAGAACCCTTGGCAGGTCCCTGCTGAAGCATCATCGGGCCGACTTGTCTAGCTCTCTCCTCTGGACCCCACCCCCACCCCTGCTGCCTGCTCAGAGCACTGCCACCCAGAAGCACACAGCCCTGAACACCCCGCAAGGGACTGTGCGGCGATCAGGACTCGGACTCGGTGGGAAGAGGCGAGGTTTCGCTGAGGAGCTCTCTGGATGAAAGGAAACCAGGGAATTTGCTCCTGGAAAGCTCATTTTGAACCCCAGTGCTATTTGCTTGGAATTCCAGAGCGCCGAGGGGCTGGGTGGGAAAGCGGAGCTGCTGGGAAGTGCGTTCGGAAAGGATGCTGCGTTTTACAACTCACCATCCTGTGGTCATGGATGAAGCGGTGGATAGCATCAAATTCCATTCAGTTCTTTGGGAAGAGGAAGGTAGATTTAGAAATGTATGTTATGATTCTTTTTTTTTTTTTTTTGGCCAGTGCTGGGCTTGAACTCAGGGCCTGGCCTGAGCACTGTCCCTGGCTTCTTTTTGCTCAAGGCTAGCACTCTGCCACTTGAGCCACAGCGCCCCTTCTGGCCATTTTCTGTATATGTGGTGCTGGGGAATTGAACCCAGGGCCTCATGTATACAAGGCAAGCACTCTTGCCACTAGGCCATATCCCCAGCCCAAGTATGTTATGATTCTTAAGACATTTGAACAATCGGCAATTGATGACTTTCTTAATTGAGAAACTATACAGAAACGTTTTGATTGAAAATAATGTTTCCTAACTGAACTCCAAGAAATGGAAACAGCAAAAAAAGAAAAAGCAAACAAAAGGCTTTCCCACAGAGACTGCATTTTTGGAGGAGTAGCCTATGGGAGGAAGAGAGCTGAGGGACTTCTATTGTATGTTCTTTTTGTAAGGCCCATCCGGGAGGGCTCCATACAGATGCCCCCCACCTGTTGAAGTCTGCGCCCAGTATCTGCGTTACCCAGGTAACTGGCAAACCTGGAGGCCGTTACCTCCCCCTTCTCTGAGGTCACATCCAATCCACCTGGCCATACCTCCCTCCTTTCCCTATATAATCCGGCTCAACGCAGTCCCCGCTCTCTTTCCTTTTCTACTGTCTCTTGCTCCCTTTCTTTTTCCTTTTCTTACTCTCTCTTGTTCTTTCTCTCTTTCCTTTTCTCTCTTGCTCCTTTTCTTTCTTTCTTTTTGCCAGTTGAGAGTGCTAGCCTTCAGCAAAAGCAGCTCAGGGATGGTGCTCAAGCCCTGAGTTCAAGCCCCAGGACTGGCAAAAAAAGAAAAGTAGCAAGAGAGAAAAGGAAAGAGAGAAGGAACAAGAGAGAATAAGAGAAGGAAAGAGAAAGGGAACAAGAGAGAATAAGAGAAAAGGAAAGCGGGGACCGTGTTGTGCCGGATTATATAGGGAAAGGCGGGAGGTATGGCCAGGTGGATTGGATGTGATCTCAGAGAAGGAGGAGGTAACGGCCTCCAGGTGTGCCAGTTACCTGGGTAATGCAGATACTGGACACAGACTTAAACAGGTGGGGGGGCATGTGCTTGGAGCCCTCCTGGGGGTGGGCCTTACACTTTTAAAATACTGCTTCGGTTGTTAGTGTCTTATGGATTGATTTAATAAGTCCTTTTAATGCTTTGGGTTTGAGGATGTGTAGCAAGGACTTACAGCCTACTTTTGTTAAACCACATGAAGTCTCTATGTGGGTCTGCATATGCCCAATAGCCAGCTAAAAACAGAATAAAAGTATAGCTTCAGCCGGGCACCAGTGGCTCAAACCTGTAATCCTAGCAACTCAGGAGGCTGAGATCTGAGGATTGTGGTTCAGGCAGACAAATCCAAGAGATTCTTACCTCCAAGTCACCAATAAAAAGATGGTAGTGGAGCTGTGGCTCCAGTTGTAGAGAGAGCTAGCCTTGAGTGAGAAAGCTAAGGCCCAGCGCCAGCCCCTGAATTCAAGCCCCAGTCCCCCTCCCCCCCCCACACCAAGAAAAAAAGAAAGAAGGAAGGCAAGAAAGAAAGAGAAAAAAAGGAAGGAAGGAAAGGAAGGGGATATGGCTTCTTTCCCTCCATTTTGTATCGTGTGTGTGTGTGTTTGTGTGTGTGTGTGTGTGTGTATGTGTGTGTGTGTCAGTCCTGGGGCTTGAACTCCGAGCCTGGGCACCATTCTGGAGGGTGATTTTTGTTTGTTAGTTTGTTTGTTTTTGCTCAGAACTAGGATTCTACCACTTTGAGCCACAGTTCCACTTGCAGTTTTCAGGTGGCTAAGAGGGGTAAGAGTCTCATGATCTTGCCTGGGCTGGCTTCACACTGCAATCCTTAGCTCTCAGCCTCCCGAGTGGCTAAGGTGACAGGTATGAGCCACCACAGCCTGGCTTGGATCTGTCTTTTTTGCTGCCTTAAATTTGTGAGTCAGATTCCTGCTCAAGTCTGCACGTAGCCATGTTCATCGTTTAAGGAATGTTCACGTAGAGCTGGGCACTGCCCTTCCAGGCTGAAGATACCAAGGTAAGAGGAACTGAGGGGTTGCAAAGGCCCATCCATCCTGGTCAACAGGGGGTGAACCCTGGTGTTCAGGATATCCTGTGCTACTGCCCAGGGCTGCCATTCTCTCTCTGTGGCAGCCATCTTGAGTCACAGAGTCTTGGCCCACCAGCTCCCCTACGCATTAGCCATCATCCTTTCCTAACAGGAACTAAATTGCCCGTCAGGAGCGGTGAGGCTTTGCCAAGCCTCCTCTGTACGGGCGTGAGACCGAATGGCCACAGTTTGACCAAGATTCCTTAACCGTGCCTCTTGCGCTGGCTCCAGTCCTGCAGCGCGTGGTGTCAGGACCCCAAAGATGGGGCTGGGCACCCCGGATCCCCCTGCAACTCCACGTGTGGAAATGTTGACTACATTTCTTTCTGATCTCACCATTAATTTGCCCTTTGATTCCCGGGACAACATATATTTAGAAGATAGGGACTAAAAGAAAGCAAAAGAATCTGCTCAGGGATGTTCCCCCCACCCCCCACCCCGGTTCCCGGGTTTCGAATCCAGATGTTAATTCACATTGGAATCATAGAGCGTTTGGGTGCTAGGTGCCGGGAGCTGTCGGAAGGTGAGTTTGGAAGCCAGGGCGAGGCTTTAGGAGTGAGCCTTGCAGTGAGGGGAGTCAGCAGGTAGAGACCCCAGTTTGCTGGGACTGCTTAAGTTGGGCCTAGGACCTTCCAGAAACACGCAGAGGAAAGTGGCCATGTGTGTTTTGTAAGGAATGTAATTTTATGAGGCAAGATAGCACTGGGTGAAGAAACAGTTGATATACTTGAAGGCTCGCTAGTAAATGGGAAGTGCTACATATAAAATTATATATAATACATTGAAACTGCTAGCAAATTAAGACCCTGGGCAAAAGCAAGGGACCCTACTTGGAAAAGAAAAGTCTAGGAGCGTGACTCAAATGATAGGGACCTGGGAAGCATGAAAATTTGAGTTCAAATACCCCTAGTACTTCCCGATGAAGAGCGCAGAGAATAAAATTATGACCATTATGCCCCTAACAGCTATTTTGCTTCTGTACCTTTGCTGGCTAACCCATGGGGAAGTGGAGAAAGACCAGCAGCCTTCCTATAGCTACTAACCCCCCACCCCCCCACCCCTCCCATGCATCTGGCCAGGGACGTGATTAATTGTCCGCACCCGGAGCCCACTCAAGGTTGGACATGACTAAGTGTCAGCTCTCAGACCCCGGCCTGGACCCGGGCACCGCCTGGCTCCAGGAATGTGGCTACGTGACCACTCCTGGAGGCCCACCCCCAGGGTTAAGGCGGGAAGACCCAGGCCAATCCTGAGGCGACCGGTAAACTAGGGCAAATGTCAGCCAATCGTGTACTTGTACCCGGGGGTCTTCCTCATCTTCCCTCATCTTCCCTGTACTTGTCTATAAAAGCTGTGCTGGAATTGTGCTTGGGGCCTCTCAGCGTCGCTGACAATGAGTGCGCAGGGGGGACCGGGTTCGAACTCGCAATAAAACGACCCTTGCGGTTTGGCTTTGACTCTGGACTCTGATGGTTGTCTTGGGGGGCCTTAAAATCTGGGCATTACACCGAGAGAGAGTCGAGGAAGGTAAGACTTGAAAGCAGTTTAATAGCCCAAAGGGTGAGAGTAATCACACGGATTACTCCGTTAACGCAATCAAGAGGGGAGGGCAGAAGGCAGGCGAGGGGCAGAGGCGAGGACCGGGGAGGGTTGAGCTAATTGCGCGCTCTCAGGTAGATTCGGGTTATTATCCACCATGAGAGGCTAATGATTCAATTAATTCTAAGATAATAGACTCAGAGTTTCTGCCTAACTAACAATAGGCACCATTTCTCTGACAAACGAGAAAGAACTATTGTGCAACTAAATGTAGCGAGCGATTCTTTCAGGCCTTGGCCGTGAAGACCACATCTTGGTAGCATAGGTAACCTCTCCTGGCATCAAGGAGTACTGCTCTGTGGTGATTAACCCGTTCCATCCTCACAAGAACCCTGTGAGGACAAAAAGCCAGATGTAGAGCTGCGGCTCAAGTGGTAGAATGCCAGCTTTGAGAGAAAAAAAGCTAAGGGACAGCACCCAGGTCCCGAGTTCAAGTCCCAGTACCGGTGTGGGTCAGAGAGGACCAGCCCCTGGCTGGATGACTTTGTCATCGTCACCATTCAGATCTGAGGGGTTCCCTCAACACACACAAGTCAGAGGCTGAACTGGGATCTGACCCTTAGCGTGTGTGTGGGCCCTGGCATCGGGGTACAGAACCACACCCTGGCTCGGTTTGGGTGCACATGTGACACCATGACTCT
Organism: Perognathus longimembris pacificus; assembly: GCF_023159225.1. Lineage (NCBI taxonomy): Eukaryota > Metazoa > Chordata > Mammalia > Rodentia > Heteromyidae > Perognathus > Perognathus longimembris. The sequence continues at coordinate 61,605,198 of NC_063171.1, forward strand.
CACACGGGCATTGGGCATTCTCCTGTCTCCTCGAAGCGGGGACCATTTCCTCTGTTGAGCAGCAAGGTGGTGAGAGCTGGAGGAGGAGCTGGCTGGCTCTTTCCTCCATCCCAACTCCCCCTGCCTTCGCCCCCTAAGTGCTGGGGTCACAGGCCATTGCCACCATGTCGGATTTCTTTTTTTTTTTTTTTTCTTGAAAGAACAATTATATGTTCTATTTGGGTAAATTATACATGGTAGGGTTTCGGGAGTTAAGAAATAGGAACTGACGGTAGTTAAATGCTATGTGTCAGGTAAGCATACTACCTCATTTAATCCTCACAAGAGCTCTCTAGGAGAAGCACTCGTATCCTTTACAGATGCGGAAACCGAGGCCAAGCCCTTGGATCAAGTTTCCCAAAGCCATTCAGCTAAGTAGCAGAGCCAGAACCCAGCCCCAGGCAAAATGTGCTCTAGAGTGTCATTCTAAAAGAGGGGATGTGCGTCCGGAGTAGCGCGCGCACCGTATTTCCTGGACTATAGTAAGCCACGCCAGAACCCAGCCAAAGCCCTGCGACCCCCTGGGGACTTGATCAGCCATCTTCGGGTCTCAGCTAATCACCTCCGTCCACCTGACCCCCCCCACCACAAAGATGGCTCCCAGGTTGACTGACCCGCCCAGCCCCGAAGGTCATCACCTTCCCTGGTCTCTGAGGCCTCAGTCTCTCCAGTCGCCCTCAACATGTGGCTTTACACGGGATGCACATCTGGGGTACAGAGGCCTGGGCTCAAGCTCCACTTTGTCATTCTCTCATGGAACAGATGCCGTCATTGTGGTTAAGCACGGGCAGGTGTAGATACTCAGCCTGTGGCTCTCAGTCGGGGAGAGGCCCAGCAGCAGGCCCGTACTGCAACCTCACCAAGCAAAACCAATACCAAGTGGGGCATGGCGGCGCACACCTGGAATCTCGGCACTCGGGAGGCTGAGGCAGGAGGATTATGAATTTGAGGCCAACCTGGGCTACCAAGCAAGACTCTTGTCTCAAAAAGAAACCAGCCATGCAGTAGGAAGAGGTGTAAGGTGCCATGGAACAGGGTTATCTTTGCTCAGAGCAGTGCGGGTGGAGGAAGGAGGGGTACAGAGAGAGAGTGGGGGTACAGTGAGGAAGGGAGCCCCATGTCCATTTCTCAGTGAAAACCTTTCTCTTCCCAAGCAGAGGAAGCAGGACCCGGAGTGGATTCCTTCGGAGCAGGGCGGAGGACTGGATTTAGGAGGAAAATGTGTCTCCCTTCTCCCAGCCCCCAGGCAATGAATAGAGACAGAGGAGCTCAGCTCCAGAGGCCAGGAAGTCCCTCCCCCCCCCCCCCCCCCCCGCCCGCCCCACCCCAGCGCTGAAAAGCAGGCCCCCTATCCTGCCCTGCCCCTGGAGCCTGGTTCTTTCTCATCTCCCCATCCGGGCCCCTTTTGTCCCCAGGGAGGAAGCTAGGTTTACAGAGGACCCTGTGCCCGGTGGTCAGGTGCTACATTCCAGGAATGGACCAGATTGCCAAAGATTGGACTGGTGTCGGAAAACAGGGGCAGAAAGGAGGCTAATGAAATTCAGTCGCACAAAGAGTAAGGTCAGGCTTTCAAGTCGAGTCCCTAAAACACTGCAGGGGAGCCTGAATAGGTAGAATTGCTGAACACAATGAGGAAAGCACCCTTGGGCCAGAGAATGATACCCAGAGTTTCACTGCAAACTGGGGAGTTCCTTCTAGAACGAGGAAGTAATGGCTTCTCTGTCATTGTTGTGTCTCATTTAGGACCCTGAGTGCCAGCCTGGGTGTATAGTTCCCCCCCAGAACAAACTGCGTTAGAAGGAGAAGAGGGAGAGGAAGGAGGGTCGGTCTGGGCTCTGAGCATGCCACCCTCATCTAAGCAGACATCTCTCCCTTTTTCTGAGCTCAGGATACCCAGAATCATCTCTTGCCTCAGGAATCAGAAAGAGGCCTCCACAATTCTTTAAAGGCCCATGTTGTCTTTCTGTTTTACAGATGTATATTGATTGTTCTAGAAAGCCTGTAGATAGATGCGTTACAGGGAGAGAACCTTGTGTTTAAGTAGAGAGGATGGAAATGGAATAAATTTGAAGTGAACATTAACTTGAACCCAGTCACATCTATGTAAGATTTGTTTGGTTTTGTACCAGTCCTGGGGCTTGAATTCAGGGCCTGTGCTCTGTCCCTTAGCTTTTTTGGGGGTTAAAGCTGGTGCTCTACCACTTAAACCAAAGTTCCACTTCTGGCTTTTTGGTGGTTGATTGGAAATAAGAATTCTAGACGCTTTTTCTACCTGGGCTGGCTTCAAACCTCCATCCTCAGATCTCAGCTTCCTGAGTAGAGAGGATTACAAGTGTGAGCCACTGGCGCCCCGCAAGAGATCAACCCCAGGCCCAGGACCAGGGCCCCGGGATGACAGAGCTCCATCCGCTCTCCTGCAGCCCCGATGCAATTCTTTGTTTGGTTCGGGTGGATCTGGGGATTGGACTCCGGATCTGCCGGTGCTTTCTAGGCAGGGACGCTGCCACTTGAGCAACACCTCCAGTCCCTTTTTGCATTGGTTGTTTTCCAGGTAAGGTCTTGCTTTCGTCTCCTGCAGCCTGGCTGCAGTCCTGGCTGTGCTTCTCCCTGTCACCGACCATGACAGGTTCTCACCGCCCCGCGCAGCCCTGGTGCCCGGCACGCAGCCCAGCCCCGTCGCACTGGTTGAGTCCCTTGGACTTTTATGGCCAGGTTGGCCTCAAACTGGGATCGCCTCACTTTCACCTCCCAGGAAGGTAGAATTACAGGCCTGAGCTACTGAGCTCCATCGGAATACGATTCTATTACGAGGGTCTACATATACTTTGAACTCACATCTGGAGAACCTGTTTCCTACTGAACATGTAAGGAGAATCAGGGGAGAGAGAGCGAGCGAGATTGAGAGAGCTTTATATCGGTCCTGCCATTAGGCACTTTACATGTGCTTGTTCTGAGTAAAACATGTACCGAATCTGAAACCAAAGAGTCAGTTCTTTCAACAGTTGTCTCTTGATTATTCCTTGGAGAGATAACATTTCTGATGGATTGGGTTAAATAAACATTGCAGAGCTGACCTCCCCAGCATCGTGGCTCTCACTGCTTTGAAGCCTGGGGTGCAGCAGCTTTTGGGGGGGGGGCAGAGGAGACTGGGGTGGGGGCGGGGGCCCGGGCCGGCGCTTGCAGTCCCCTTGTGAAACGGATGAACGCGGCCCTTGTTTTCGCGCTCCCTCCTCGGGGCCCAGCTGCGGCCAGGCCGTCGGGGCTGAGCCGGTGGCGCGCGTGGCACGGTCAGCGCTGTTTGAGCTGAGCGGGCCTCGTGCCGTCCCGGTCACCCTCGGTGTTCAGCACAGAAGACAGACAGCACCGGCCTGGGCTCCTCTCTGGGCCGAGGAGACAGAGGCTTGCTAGAGCGGACACTCAGCCCTCTGTGGCTCCCCGGGCTGCTGCATCTGGGGAGGGGGGGCGGAGGGGGGAGCCCGGCTCTGATGATGGATCTCTTACCCCCCCCCCCCGCCCCTTCATGAGTCAGAGCACTGACTGTGGTCTAATTTTTTTTTAAAGTAATAATAAGGCTTATGTCAGCGAGTAAAGGCCTGTGGATGGGTGTGGAATTATTCATGAAGCCACAGACTGTAGACACGATCCCTCTCTCCATTGGGAGGGCTGAGCTCCTGTAGACTTCTCGTAGTCCAGGTGACTTTTTACTGGGCAGCGACCCTTTCATAATCATTTACAAGAAAAGCAATCCTTTGATAAAACCCTTTTCATATGTTTTTTTAAGATTTATGATTTTTATTATGTCCAACATAGGAGTGAGGAGACCATGGGCTTGGTGAGACTGAATTAGAAATGCAGAGAAACTGGAAAGAGGAAATCTAGGTAGAAGCGACTGGAAAAATATAGACAATAGGCAACAAAGCAAGCTTTATATATATATATTTTTTTTCATACAATGTTTTTCTTATTATATAGATTTTTATTGTTATTCTAAAGGTGATATACCTACGGGTTATAATCACAAAAGTCAGGTAAACAATCACCCTTTCTCTCACTTTCTCCCAGTTTTATGTGTTTGTTTTTTTTTTTAAAGGAGAAACTGTCAGGCTGAGATTTGAGGACAGAGATTCAAAACCAACCCGAACAGAGAAGTCCATGCTATTCTTGTCTCCAATTAACTACCAGACAGTGAAGAGGTAGAGCACCAGCCTGGAGCAAAAAAAGCTAAGTTAGAGTACAAAGCCCTGAGTTCAAACCCCAGTATCAGCACAAAAAAAAAAGGAGAAAAATCATTTAAATGAATACACAGTTTAAACCAAGATATAAAAACAATAATAATATTTTTTAAAGGAGGTTGTGCTGATAATCCTAGCTACTCAGGAGACTGAGATCTGAGGATTGTGGTTCAAAGCCAGCCAGGGCAGGAAAGTCCATAAGACTCTTATCTCCAATTAACGACCAGAAAAACATAAATAGTGCTGTGGCTCAAGTGGTGGAGTGCTAACCTTGAGCTGTCTTGCTCAGGGACATTGCCCAGGCTCAAGAAATTAACCTTGGGGCTGGGAATATGGCCTAGTGGTAGAGTGCTTGCCTCGTATACATGAAGCCCTGGCTTCGATTCCTCAGTACCACATATATAGAAAAGGCCAGAAGTGGTGCTGTGGCTCAAGTGGCAGAGTGCTAGCCTTGAGCAAAAAGAAGCCAGGGGGCTGGGGATATAGCCTAGTGGCAAGAGTGTCTGCCTCGGATACACGAGGCCCTAGGTTCGATTCCCCAGCACCACATATACAGAAAACGGCCAGAAGCGGCGCTGTGGCTCAAGTGGCAGAGTGCTAGCCTTGAGCGGGAAGAAGCCAGGGACAGTGCTCAGGCCCTGAGTCCAAGGCCCAGGACTGGCAAAAAAAAAAAAAAAAAGAAGCCAGGGACAGGGCTGGGAATGTGGCCTAGTGGCAAGAGTGGTTGCCTCATATACATGAAGCCCTGGGTTCGATTCCCCAGCACCACATATACAGAAAATGGCCAGAAGTGGCGTTGTGGCTAAAGTGGTAGAGTGCTAGCCTTGAGCAAAAAAGAAGCCAGGAACAGTGCTCAGGCCCTGAGTGCAAGGCCCAGGACTGGAAAAAAAGGAAGGAAGGAAGGAACTAACTTTCTGGGGCCAGAAACACATGGACACGAGAGATGAAAGATCTCGCCAAGGTTTCCTTCTGCACAGAAGAAGGGTGCGTAGCACCCACCCCGCTGGGCAGGCACCCGGCTCTGCTTGGCTTCTGTCTCAACCCAGCTGGGGAGGCTGCCCCGCGTCTCTGGCAGGGGTCTGGCTCTTGTTCTGTTCACATTGGCTACCAGAGTGATGAGGTGACCCAAGGAAGTCAGAAAGCACTCCGGCCCTCCGTGAAAACCTTCCCACGGGGGCGGGGGAGGCTTGTTTGCTTTTAACCCCATTCGTAAGGACTCATACCCTTGACATACTGTCTGTTTACAAACAACACAGCTGACAGTTTGAAGTCAAGAAGCCAATAATTCCAGGAAATAGAAGCATCAAGAAGCAGAAGTACAAAATGGCGACCGGTCACAAGATGGCGAGACTCTAGTGTGGCAGAATAGACTGCTTTCTTTCACAAGGACCTGAGTCCAAGCCTCAGCATTAGCACGTGCGCATGCGCGCACACACACACACACACACACACACACACACACACACACACACACAGCACCGAAAGGACCTCATTCTTCATCACAGAAGGACATTCTAGACTAGTAGTAACCTTGAGCAGTAAAACTTTTACAAACTGCTGAGCACTGATGGCTCACACCTGTAATCTGAGTTACTCAGGAGGCTGAGAGATCTGAGGATCATGGTTCAAAGCCAGCCTGGGCAGGAAAGTCCATGAGTTTTGTATCTCCAATTAACTATAAAAAAAAAAAATCCAGAAAAGCAAGCAAGCTAGCTAGCTGGGAGTGGAGCTGTGGCTCAAGTGGTAGATTGCTAGCCTGAGCAAAAGAGCTCAGGGACAGCACCCAGGCCCTGAGTTCAAGCCCCAGGACCCACATTTAAAAATATATATATACCAAAAAATGTACATATATATATATATACACAAATTATTTAGGTGCTAGCCGACTGACCCATATGCATTCCAAACTCTTCCTCCATGATAAGTCTGATCATTCTTGGAGGACAATTCTCACTGTAGTCAGAGGAGTCCGTAGCATGTTTGGGTAGGATGTCAAATATCACCTTGGGCCATGGTGTTCAAGCGCAGTGGGGAGAAGACCCCCAAAAAGAGGGCAGAGCTGGCCTTCCAGAACAATCCTTCTTGCCACACAAGCTTTCTGTTAGGCCTTAGGTAAAACTCAACTACCTGGAAGGCTCTGGGACTGACAGTCATTTTTAAGTCTTATTAATCTTCCCTGGAATAAATCCAGCATAATTTGAAGAGCAGAAGCACACTCTGTAATAGCACTCTAATCCCCGAGTTAATTCATTTATATATAAAGAGGGATTATTCAATATAATTGCTCCTTTTTAACATTACTGACAGGAGTCTTTAGATTGTTTCACTGGGTAATCAACAACTGAATTGGTAAAGACCTGAGCAGCCAAGACCAGAACACACACCATAATCACATCCCAGTACAGGGCGCCACGCTCTTGGTCAAACAGGTATTTGAATGTAGAAGGAAAAGACAAACTGTACCAGATCGAAACTCCCTTCCTGCTCATCCAGTTTAACTCTTGGGTCACAGAAATGTGAGGAGCAGAAAGAATCTTTGTGGAAACAGCTGCTCAGGGGAGGGGTGCAGTGCTCAGACCGCGGTGATCCATCTCCCAAGTTCCCAGCCTGGCTCTGCTTTTATAAGGCGTGCACCATCCAGCAAGGTGCTTGTTTAGAAAATTGGTTCCTCCATCTGTAAAACAGCAATAACCACCACCGCCCCTAGGATTACGTGTCTTGAGCTAGCAAAGGACTGAATGCCCTTGCTAGGATGGTTTGGTTGGCAGGAGAGGAGATAGCAGGAAGAGAACTTGTCTATGGCCCCTAGGTGAAGTGTACTTGCTTATCTACAGTCCCTAGATCTCTGTGGGAAAAGAGCGTCTCAGCTGCACCTACAAGGTTGGGAAACAAATCTCACAGTTTGCTAACGTTTGTGATGGGGCGTGGGAGTGCACACCTGTAATCCCAGCCTTGGAGTTTGGGGTGAGCTGTGCCGCACAGCAAGCTCTTGTCTCAAAAAAAAAAAAACAACAAAAAACCCAAGGGCTGTGATTATGATTCCGTGGTAGAGAGCTAGCTTACTATGAGCCAGGCTCTGTGTTCCATTCCAACTACTGAACGACAAACAGGGACCTGGAAATAATCTGAGTTATCTTTATTCTCGAGACCATTAGTTAGCGTGAACTAATCATCATGCTTTGAACCTTACCTACTCTAAAGGGCTTCACCGGTGTTGGCTTGGCTATTGAATGCTTTTGTCATGTTTCCCTTCAGTTTGTCTCCCTCTGGTGGATTTTTGATAAAAGTGCTCCCGATGACTGTACGGATTGTTTGGCACAGGTTTTGCTCAAGTTAACGAGTTCAGCTGTTGGTTTGGGGGGGTGGTAACCACCGGTAATCGCAGCTACTTGGGAAGTGGAGATAGGATCGTGACTGGAGACCAGCCTGGGCCAAAAAAAGTTGGCAAGACCCTGTGTCAAAGAACAAACCAAGCGTGGTGGCTCATGCCTGTAATCCCGATCAGAGGGGAGATGTAGGTGGGAAGATCTCAGCATGAGGCTGGCATGGACACAAAGCACAAGACACTGTCTGAAAATAACCTAAAGCAAAAAGGTCGGGGCCTGACTCAGATGGTTGAGCACCTGCCTAGCAAGATCAAGGCCCTGAGCAACAAGAAGTTGAAGAACAGAGAAGTAAAATAATGAATAACACCTTGTTCTCTCTCTCTCCCCCTCTCCTTCCCTCTCCCTCTTCCTTCCTCCTTCCCTCCCTCCCTCCTTTCCTTCTTTTCCTGAGGTTTGAACTCAGGGCCTGGGCAATGTCTCTGGGCCTCTTTGTGTGCAAGGCTAGCATTCTACCACTTGAGCCACAGCACTACTTCTGGCTTTTTCTGCGTAGTTTGTTGGAGATAAGAGTCTCGTGGACTTTTCTGCCTTGGCTGGCTTTCAATTGCGATCCTCAGATCTCATTTCCTGAGTAGCTAGGATTACAAGCGTACGCCACCGGTGCCCAGCGGACACGCTGTTCTTTTGACTCTTCTCTCCCCAAATAACTATTATTTCAGTAAGTGAAACTTGCAAACAGGCTTGAAAATATATGCCGTTCAATTTTTTAAATTTATTATCTTCAAGTCGTTGTACACAAGGGTTTCCATTTCAATGTGCATTCATGTGTATAATGCAACTTCACAGGAGTGGCCCCTTCTATCGTATGACATTTAGTTGTTTGTTTATTTTTGTGTGTGTGTACTGGGGCTTGAACTCGGCCTCGCCCTCTCACTTGGCATTTTGGCTCAAGGTTGGTGCATCACCACTGAGCCGTGCCTCCACTTCTAGCTTGTTGCTGGTTAATTGGAGCTAAGAGTCCAATGGATTTGTTTGCCTGAGCTGGCTTAGAACCTCAATCCTCAGGTCTCAGCCTCCTGAGAAGCTGCTATTATGGCCGTGAGCCGCCGCCATCCAACGCTATGATCGTTTAAGTAGCTGCTGTGTGCACAGTCGCAATGCATACACACCACCTGACACACCGGCGGCCTTGCGGTTGGAGAAAGCGCCCAGTTCCAAAGTCCAGGAGGTACTGGTCACTTGACTGATGGGACCAAGGCTGAAAAACGCAACAGAGAAGTGTCTGGTGGTTTGCTCTACAGAACTTGCACTGGCTAAATTGTCGTTTTCTAGACTCCCTTTTCATTCGAAGTCTGTATTTCTTCAAACTTTAATCAAATAGGTACAAAATAGAGATTAGCACAGCCTTCCCTTAGACAGTCTTGCATTGTTCTCTGCTGCTTTCTACTAGGGCTCAGTGAAATCCACTACAAAAGGACTCACTATTTCATCTTGCAGCTATTTCTAGGGATTAAAATCATAATCCACATCCTTCGTGGGGTGCGCCATTATCATTATGAAGGCAGAGCCCATCAGTGCCCGAGCTCCGTTCCTCAGCACCAGCCTTGAATAGGGCTTTTCTTCGTGGCAGTCAGCATTAGCGGAGCATGAATCCTGAGCCAGGGCCCACGCCAAGCACTTTGCAGACATAATCTAGTTTAATCCTCCATGTGAGTCTTCGGGGTGGGGTGCGCTCATCATCTGTGATTTCCCAAGGCAGAACCTGTGTCACTCGGAGGTCAAGTGGCTTTCTCTGCTAGTCAGCTCTGGATAGGATTTGCAGAGGAGAGCACCATCTCAGTGGGAGCGACTTGAAAGATCAGAATCCCTCTTGAGTGAGCTGGAGGGGGCTCGTGGGTGGCCCTTCAGTTTGTGGAGTATGCATGCACCCTGGCCTTGGAATTGAACTTGGAGTTAGCTGAGACAGAGACAGAGACAGAAGGCAGGAAGTGCAGTGGCCGGTGATGGATTCCCTGCCAGTTGCCAGGAAAACCGGGGTGAGAGCGCCACCTAGAGCTCACGGTCTGCGGGGCAGGCAGCCCCTGGGCTCAGAGACCAGGCCTTGTCTGGTGCTACTAATTTATAATCACTGTGTAACTTAAGTGGGCCTGAGGTTATAAGCTGTCCTCATTTTTAAACGTCCAGTGACCCTTTGAAATTGGAAATTTGGACTTTTTCCAGTTGAAAGCTAAACACAGAGAGACAATACTCCTGAGAACAGTTTTGATTCATGAAAAAAATATATTTTTAGAAAGAAGTAGTTTTGGTTACATTCCTTGTTCAAAAGGGATGAATATCTTTATAGCTCTTCCAATACACTATCATTCTCCTTTCTAGAAGGGTATTTATTAAACTTCTACTCTATACCAGGCCTTGTACTAAACACAAAGGATATACTCAAAACAGCTACGACCCTTGATCTCATGCAGCATTCCAATTTGTGACCCTAGAAATATATACTTTAAATTTTGGTACAAATTCATAACACCCCAAAAAAAGAGATTTTTTTTTGCTCATACTTATTTTTTAAAAAAAATGTATATTTAAGATCTGGATGTTTGTATTTGTATGTATGTTCATATGAATTGTTTGTGTTTGTGAGGGTATCTTTACCCAATTTATAGTTTATTGACCAACTTATTTTCCTTATAAAAATTAGAATAGATTTTTTTACACTTCTGTATTATTTTCCCAGTTGCCATAGGTTTTATTATTATTTTGAATTCTCCTGTGCTTGGGTTTGTCAGTCTTTTGCCATATCTTCTTTTGATTTTAACCAAATGGGCATTTCCCTATAGATCTAGTATTGCATTTTACTTTCTGACAGTTGCCCCGGATAGCTGGATTTTAGGAAGATTTTCAGAGTTTAATAATGATTATTACCCATCCAATTTTTCATTATGGTTGAAGCTACTCCTGGTTCTCTTTTCGTCTTTCAAAACCTTTTGGTTGTCTGCACTTACTGCCCATTACCATGTTGTGACTCTGGAATATGTATCTGCCCCAAATCCTTTTCATTTAGCTGGTTCTTCTTCATAATCTATTCCTTCCAGTTTTACTGAAACCAGATTAAATCCTATTTCTGGACACCCCCCCCCCCCCCAACTTGCTGATTGTGTGATCACTCACGTTTACCAATGAAAAAAAATCTCGCCTCTCATCTATAAATTGGGAATCATATTGATATTTACCTCCTAAGACTTCCAGGGTTACATTTTATTTTAAAAACAACAACAACAACAAACCACCATGGAAGGCACATTTCACACCTCAGCTCCTGGCATAGGAAATAGCCATTCTCAACGTGAGGTCTCGATTGCAGGCAGCCTTTGGGAGGACAGAGGACGCTGCTCTGTTCAAGGCTTGGGCCACGGTGGCTCCTCGTCCAGTGAATCAGAGATACTAGAGTCACGCACTTTCCTGCCCCGGCTGGCTTTGAACCCCGATCCTCAGAGCTCAGCCTCCGGAGCTGCTGGGATCCCCGGGTGAACCGCGCGCGGCCCCGGGTTTCAACTGCTTCCCGTTGAAGTCCCGCCCCAGCGCCCCAGTGGCTCCTCCAGAGGCCTCGCTCCCGCCCACCGAGGCCCGAGCTCCACGCTCATTGGCTCCTGGCGTTGCCTAGGAGACGGGGCGGGACGAAGCTGGCGTCTAGCACCCAATCAGCGGCGCTTCCGGGCGCGGCTGTGGACTCACGTCCGGCAGCCAATCAGCAGGCGAGGCGCGCTTTCAAATTGCGGCCGCCGCGGGAACCGGCGCTACGGGCGGTGAGTGGCCCGGGAGGTGGGGTGGGGTTGGACGCGGGGGTCCCCGCGATGGTGGACGCTGAGGAGGGATGACACCCCTTCCGGGGAGGGGGGTGCGGCTTGCAGACACTTTCCCTTCGGAGGCCTCTGTGGCGTTGGCGGGGATCCCCCACTGTGTCCCCAGGACGCGGCCTGAGAACCCCGAAGCCGACTCGGGTCCGCCCGGCCTCTCCCGTGCCCGTCCGGGGTCCCCGACTCCGTGTCCTTGAGAGGCCCCTTCCATCACAGCCCTGGAGGGGACCCGATGGAGCGCAGCAGGGCCTTGGGGCATTGGGCGACTTCCTTTTCCTTGCATCCTTCCTTGAAAGCTGCATTGATCTGTGTGAAGAGCAAATGGTGTTCGGTTGGAGCAGAATTTCCAGAACCCCTTTTCCTCTTCAGATTCATTTCCGCACGGGCGGATTCTGTACTTTTAGTTGCTAGTTTGACGGGAGAGGCCAAGCATGACCTGAAGATCTGTGTGTTTGATGATGACTGTTCCTGTAACACCTTCAAAGATCTGCTGTACAAATGAGCTTCCGTCCTTCTGTAGCAGTGCTCCCGGGAATAGTTGAGTCGGTGTGTCATTTCCTAGGCACAAGGGGTTTGTGAAGGAAAAGACTAGTTGTTAAAGAGCTGCCCGGGAGCCTAGTAGCCTAGCCACTCTTGGAGGCTGAGATCTGAGGATTGAGTTGTGAAGGTAGGCAGGCAGGCAAGTTTGTAAAACTTTTTGTCTCTAATTAATGGAGGGGAGGGAGCCCGAAGTCTGTGACTCAAGTGTTTGAGCGCTAGCCTTGAGCAAAGGAGCTCAGGGACCGCCCCCCAGGCCCAGAGTTCAAGCCCCAGGGCTTTAGCTGTCACCACCATTCTCTTCCTTTAAAACTTCATTGCCTAATAGATAGTGCTGACCGTTACCTGGTGTAGCTTGTTGCCTGATGGAGGGCTGGGAGTCTACCTCTCCTTGAAGGGGAGGCCAAGGCGGGCCTCCAACTTCTACCCCTCCTGCCTTCACCTGACACTGCAGGTGTGCACCCCTACACCTGGCCACTTGCCTAATCCTGAATCGCTTTCCTTACACAAGCAATCACTTTATACTACTTAAAGTCAGCATACTTATTCGTGAGTAACCTGCCTGGTGACAGGGATTTCGTTCTAGTATTCAGTGAGTGTGTGTAAAATGCTTTGCTTCCAGACCCTGGTTTAGGTGCGTGAGTTTCCTTTAGTCCTCAGTGTGGCTGTGGGGGTTCACACTCAGTAACCCCAGCTACTCAAGACAGAGGATTGGGGAGGAGGACGGCAGTCCAGGACTTAACCTTGGACACAAAGCTCAAGACCCGTCTGAAGAACAAATGATTGTAGAAATGTCTGGGATGGTGGCATAAATGGTAGAGTAAGTACAGAGTCCTGAATTTAAACCTCAGCACCACAAAACTACAAGAAAACAAACAACAACAAAAAACCAACAAAGTTTTTTAACATTGGATTGTTATGCTTTGTTTTGTTTTGAGGCAAGTTGCACTTTGTATCCCAGGCTAGCCTTGAAGTTGAGATTCTCCTTGCGCATCGTCAATTACAAGTGTCTATCACTGTGCTAGGCTTTCACTTCTACTTGATGTATGTCTTTGATGCATTTGCAAAGATAATCTATGTTTTCTTCTAGGCTAAGGGAAGGTCTGTAGTATCTTATCAGAGTGGATCCAGGCAGGAACTATTTGTTGAGTGCTGACTTGAAGGTGTGTCATGCCTGGCAGCTTGGAAGCGGTATCTGAGCTGGGGATTGTGACTATCTGAGCTGGAGATTGTGGCTGGAGATTGTGCACCTCTGGGAATTTACTCTGAGTGGGAGATCCTCTCTGAAAGTTGATGCAATCTACTTTTGTTTGTTTGCTTCTTTACCAGATATTTTCAAAACGGATATGAAATGTCTAGAAATCAAAAGAACACCCAAAGAAGGGCTTAGGTTCTTCACATTCTTTTAAAAAAGAACTTGCTGCCAAGATGTCAGTCCAGACTCCTCCCAGTAGAGCCGCTGGTGCTCTCCTGAAAGTGCCTCCTTCCCAGACCAGCGCTTCGCTGAGTGCTCCCAGCCCGCCGGAGCTGCGTTCCAAGCCGGACGCATCACGGTGCGAAAACCGAGACCCAGTAACGACACCTGCCAGGAAAGTCAGAGACATCAACAGCACTTACGTTATTTCTGCCTGTAACAAGTCAGGAGATCTGCCCTTTACCCCCGACCCTGTGGGGAAACTGAGTCTCCAGAGGAGGGTTACGCGGAACAGAGAGTCGACTTTCCTCGGGAGTGAGTTGGGGGACACAACTGGACCCGCGGCGGAGGCTAGCCTTACGTTGCAACGTCGTCGGGGTGCCAGGACAGATGGTGTGCAAGGGTGGCGGGGAACGCCGAAGGTGGGCAGCCGGGCCGGGCCGCAGGGAACTGGGACAGACATGAAGATGGTAAGTAGCAATACAAACCCTTCTGTCGCCTCCTCTGAAAGTTCCACCAAAGACTCAGACGCCATCGATGAGAAAGGCAAAGACGCCCTTTCTGCCCCGGGAGGGACGAGGGACGCCGTGGCCCCGACGTCCTCCAGCAGAAGCGTGCCCATCAGTTCCCATCGTGGAAGTATCGGGAAGGATGTCGCCGACCATCCCCACACGCTCGGAAGCCTGGAGAAAAGAGCCCCTGTGCCACGCACCCCCGGACACAAGTCTACACCACAGCACCGCCTGCCTCCGCCTAAAAGCCCGGCTGCACCCGCGGGGAAAGGCAGGGCGCCCAGCCTGCAAAGGCCCCAAAGCGCTCTCCTTGCAAGTAAAAGGGATGTGTCCCAAGAAAACACGCTCCTTCCCGAGGGCACAACTGCGGTTGTGAACAACGGCTCCACAGAAGCTGACCCCTTCAAAGTGGAGAACAGTCAGGTGACCGTGGCTGTCCGAGTGAGGCCCCTCAGCAAAAGGTGCCGTTTCGCCTTCCGTTCATTAGCTAACTTTTTCTGTGCTGGTACTGGGGCTTGAACTCAGAGTCTTTTGCTCTGGCTCAGTTTCTCTGCGTAAAACTAGCTTTTCCCCTCCACTTATGCCACGCCTCCACTTCCGGCTTTTTGCTACTTATTTGGAGATAAGAATCTCTCAGAATTGTCTGCCCAGGCTGCCTTTAAACCGTGATCCTCAGATCTCAGCCTCCTGAGTAGCTAGGATCACAGGCGTGACTCAGTAGGGCCTGGCTTATTAGGAACTTCTAAAACTCTATTAAAATATGAAAGATTAGCCTGGGACATCGTCCCGGCCCAGAGTTCAAGCCCCATGACCGACCAAAAAAATAATTAATTAAAAGTGAAGTTTAAGTGTTTTGAGGGAGAACATTTAGTGGTAAGGATACTTATGGATTAACAGTGATGACAACCAGTAGCCCAAAGAGACTTAGCATTTAAACTTCTTACCTTTAGCTTGTTGAAACTCTTTTATTTATATTTTAGTCTGGCTTTAATCTAGATTTGCAGCCCCCGCGTTTCCTCATAACAAAACGAGGTTTGCCGATTTGTACTGAAGCATAGAGGTTGATTCTGGTCAGTGGGATGTAACAAGGTGTGGTTAAAGAGAAAGCAAACAAGGGGGGGGGAAACTTTTGTGAAAGTGAGTTAAATTTTCTGGACAAAAAAAATTACATTCTATGTTCTCGGAATATTAGCACTGAATCTTATAGGAACGAATATTTTAGAAACCACTTGAATTAAGTTTTCTAGTTTTCTACATTAAATTCCACAGTTCTTTCACCTTAGAGGACTTACGCCATTTAACTCACATTGAGGTTCTTCTGTTCTGTGGGAATAGGACTCACAGTAACTTGACTTTTTCCTTCGCTCTGCTTTTCAAAGAGAGCAGATGGAGAAGGCAATCCAGGTCGTTTTCATGAACGGAGAAGAAATCACCGTGGAGCATCCCGACACGAGACAAGTGTATACGTTTTCCTACGATGTTTCCTTCTGGTCCTTTGATGAACGCCACCCTCGCTACGCCAGCCAGACAGCCGTGTATGAGAGGCTAGCAGCGCCTCTCCTGGAGGGAGCCTTCGAAGGCTTCAACACCTGTCTCTTCGCGTATGGTCAGACCGGCTCTGGAAAATCCTATACGTAAGTTGCATGGCACACCCAGCCATCCGGCCTGGTAGATAGAAAGGACGTGGTTGTGAAGCCACTCACGTCAGGATGCGGGGCTCACCCATTATTATCTACCAGCTCCGCAAACTTGGGCTCCACCGGACCTCTGGACTTCAGTCTACCCCAGAAATGACTTGTGTCTTTGGCTCCATTTTTACTATAATTGGTATTTTCTGTATAAGTGAAGCCCCGAGAGGGTGTCTTATAAGTATTATTGTGACAGTTAACAGGCATCTTTAGTGTGGGGTAAACCTAGCAGCTTAACATCTGTCCCGTGTTAGAAGCTGTGAGCAGTTGTTAACTTACTGGGTAAAACCTTACCAAAAAAACTTCGTAACTTGTGGTGAGGATGGGGACTAAGAGAGGAGGGAAGGGGTGACACTGTCCAAAAAGAAATATAATCTTTACCCGATTTAGGTAAATGTAACCCCTCTGTATATCACCTTCATTACAACAGCAGCAACTTTGGGACACTTGGATATCTGTCACTTCCTTATATGTACTTTGCCTTATATAAGTACTTGATTTCCTATTTCAAAACGGTGAATTTCAAAACATCAGAAAGGACTCGGACCGTTTCCAATGCAGTGAAATGATAATGTGTGCTAGAAATACCTGGGGATGTAGGGGTGCCACGTAGGAGTAGGACACCAACTGGAAAGGAACTCAGCAAGGCAAAGTTCACTGTGCCAAAAACCTGGCAAACAACCGACAGAGCAGACAGGCTGCTCCCTTTTCCTCCCTAACACAGCAGGTCCCGCCCCTCTGCTCACATTGGCTGAGCTCAGGTTCACCCTCTGCAGAGGGGTGTGGCTTAATTAACAGGATGTAGCTAAAATTCCAGGAGCTTCAAACAGGATGTCTTGAAGTGCTCAGGGAAAAGGATGCTACTAAAATTAACAAGGGCCAAACCACCTGGCCGGAGCAGGGACCTATCAGGAAAGGGCTTCTCTCCAGACTAACAGAGGGAAAACGAGCTACTGTGATAGATTCTTTGCACGTGTGTGAGATGAAGGGGGGGAGGGGGACCCAGCTCTGCCATTGCACATCGTGTACAAGCATGGAAGGGCCCCACTGTGCCCCATCAATGTGCTCCGTTACCAAGCGCCGATTACACATACTGAAAGCAACGTCAAGGCGTCTGATGAGCGGCGCTGTGGTAAAGGAAGCAGGTCGAATGTGCACAGGAGCTAGCCTTCCTGGAGCGCTTCCAGTACTGCAGATGCTCCGTAGAGGCATTCTGTGTTCTGTGTCCACCCTCTGAACAGAGGCTCTGCTCTTCCCATGCTGCGGACGAGGGCGTTGAGGTTTAGTGAGGCCCAGTGCCTTGTCTGGGGTCACCGAGCTAGTAATTAATTGGTGGAGGCACGTCTTAGGCCTGGGCAGATCTGATGCTCATCTATTAACGGTGAACTTTTAAGTAGTAGCTCGTCCTATGATCCCTACCTAGCCCATTTCCCCCAAAAAAGAGTTTCTTAAAATGCCCTAAACTAATGAGAGAGAAAAACTGGGAGAGAACAAGGGTGGGGTGACATTGTCCGAAAAGAAATGTACTCATTACTTGACTTATGAAACAGTAACCCCTCTTGTACATTACCTTTATAATAACAATTTAAAAAAATGTTGAAACAAACTCATTTTCCCCAAAGGAATTTTTAAAAACTAATCCGTATTATTTTCTCCTTATTCTTAATGAATTTTTCAGGATGATGGGATTTAGCGAAGAACTAGGAATAATTCCAAGATTTTGTGAAGATCTTTTTGCCCAAGTTGCCAAAAAGCAAACTCAAGAGGTATGTTCAAATCCAAATCAGAGTCATAACTGCTAAGTTATCAGCTGTTATAGAAGAAGCCAGGTGCACATGGCTTATTCCTGTAATGCTAACTACTCAGGAGGCTGAGATCTGAGGATGGCGGTTTAAAGCCAGCCTGGGCAAGAAAGTCCTAGATAAGACTCTTGTCTCCAATTCACAACCAAAAAGAGCCATTATTAGTACGGCTGTGGCTCAAGTGGTAGAGTGCTAGCCTTAAGCAAAAAAACTTAGAGACCAGATGCCCAGGCTTAGAGACTTAGATGCCTAGGCCTTGAGTTCAAGCTCCAGGACTGGCAATAAAATAAAATAAAATAAAAACAAAAGAAAGATCTACAAGATACTGGTCTCAATTTCTTCTTCTTTTTTTGTGTTGTTTTGGTTTTGGTGCTGTCCCTTGGACTTGAACTCAGGGCCTGGGCACTGTCCCAGAGCTCTTTTTGCTCAAAGATGCTCAATTGCTTGACCACATCTCCACTTCTGGCTTTTTGGGGGGTAGTTTACTGGAAAAATGAGTTTCAGGGACTTTCCTGCCCTGGCTGGCTTTGAACCATGATCCTCAGATCTCAGCCTCCTGAATGGTTAGGATTGCAGGTGCGAGCCGGCGGCACCTGGCTCGTTCTCAATTCTTGGTCATGTTCTCCTTGGAATGCTGGTAGGGGAGGGTGCTGTCTAAATTCTGAAGCGGTTCTTCCTGGGGGGGGGGCAGTCTCCTCGTGTTCTCCATCTTTCTCTTTGTTGTTCCTTTTCTTCACGTGTAGTGTGGCCCATGCCGTTCCATGGGCCGTACGTGTGTCGTAGGTTTGCCATGTGTGTCACCCATGTGTCTGCAGTCAGGCAGGCACTTGCTATAAAATCTCTTCTGGCGATCCCAAGTCAGTTGGTCAGCAGTACATCCAGCCTGGGAACTTAGTACTGGTACACTTGATATACTTCCTAAGGGAAACTGGGAAAACCGTATGCTAGATTTGGAGGTAGGGTTAAAAGATCCACTTCCTGTAGTCTCAGAAACACCAGGGTAATCCACTGAGTCCTACACAAATTCAGATCGCTGTGATGTAACATTGTCTTAGTTCTTTTGCTGTTGTTAATAACAAAACGCAACAGACTGGATAATTTGTAAAGGAAAAATATTGCTTAGTATTGGGAACTGGAAAGTTTTGTGTCAAGACGCTACCCATACGCACTTGCCTATCCACACACATTGTCACTGGGCACTTAAGAAATGCATATTGGGTTGGCTTAAAATATGGCTTGAAGTTAATAAGAAATGGAAGGGCCTTTTTTGTTGTTCATAATAAAATATATTTTATTGAGATAAAATTCTCATAACAATGATTTTAAAGCGTACAATCCTGTGACATTTAACAATGTGACTTAATTAGCATCTCTATCTAGTTTTCTATCCAAAGTTTTCCTCACTTTGAAAGGAAAGCCTGAGCCCACTAAACAGTTACAGCCTACTATTTTTGCTTTTTTAGTGTGATTTTTTTTTTTTTTTTGCCAGTCCTGGGCCTTGGACTGAGGGCCTGAGCACTGTCCCTGGCTTCTTTTTGCTCAAGGCTAGCACTCTGCCACTTGAGCCACAGCGCCACTTCTGGCTGTTTTCTATATATGTGGTGCTGGGGAATTGAACCCAGGGCTTCATGTATATGAGGCAAACACTCTTGCCACTAGGCCATATTCCCAGACCCTTTAGTGTGATTTTTTAAATTGTAAAGGTGATGTACAGAGCGGTTACAGTTACATAAGTCACATATTGAGTTCATTTCTTTTTTAACAGTATCACCCCTCTCTCCTTTTCTCCTAGTTTTTTTCCTCCCAACTCCCCTCCCACATAAGTTGTATGGTTCATTTCCAACATAGTGTCTAGTGAGTATCACTGCTGAATTAGTTCACCCTTTGTCCCACCATTTCTGTGCTTCCCCTTCCCCTCCCCAAATCAGATACATTTACATACAAGACAAAAAGGTACAGAAGCCCCAAACTGGGAAAGAACAAAAACCACAAAAAGTAAAATAAAAAAACCCCTCTTGTTTCTAGTTCTTGGAGTTAATTTCGATAAGCATCAGGAGCCTTCATGATCCTCTCCTAAGAATACCCTCCTTGTACCTCACTGTGGGAATGTTTAGAGTCCTGTTTAATTTATCATGTCCAAGTGTAATTTTTTTTTGTCTTTTACTATCCATTGAGTTTACTTGTAGAATTATAGGCACATTCTAATGATTACAAATGAGGGAAACCATGCAACCTATGTTTCTTTGGGTCTGGCTTACTTAATATAAACTTTCCAGGTATTCCCATTTCCTTATGCATGGGGCAGTGCCATTCTTTCTGATGGAAGCATAGAATTCCATTGTGTATACATATGTACCACATTTTCTTGATCCATTCATCCACTGAGGGGCATCTTCAACCTGTTACCTTTTCGCTCCACCTTCTAGCAACTACTAATGTTGAATTGACCTATTTTGGCAATTTTATATAATGAAATCATGGCACATGTCAACTTTGGTGTCTGGTTTCTTTTACGGAGGATGGCGTGTAGGAGGTTCTTCCATGTTTTAGCTTATATCAGTACTCCGTTCCTTTTTGTGGCTGAATACTCTTCTGTTATATGTTATTCCATGTTCCCATCCTATGGTGAACATTGGGCATTCACATTTTTCTTTGAAAATTCCCAATGTGTTTGGCTGTAGAATAGCAGAATTGCTGGTTGTATGCTATATCTGTATTTAATCTTTTGAGGAAATACCAGTATTTTCTACCGTGTCTGTATCAGCTGCATACTAGTGTTGGAGGGAAGTTTCAGTGTCTGTACAGCCTCTCGTTTGTTCGTTCATTTCCTCACTCACTGTAGCCATCCTGGTGGTTATGAGGTGGTTTCTCATTGTGGTTTTGATTCACATTTCCCTCCTGATGGTAGGAATGTAATTAGACATGAACTTCATAAATGATGTTTCGGGTACTTCTTTCTAAGATGCACATCTTTTCTAGAGAACTCTTTATTGAAGTCCTTTGCCTGTTTTTCTTTTTTTTAAACTGGATTGATCATCGAGTTGTAAGAATTCCTTTTAAAATAAATTTTGTGAGCCGGGCACTGGTGGCTCACGCCTGTAATCTTAGATACTCAGGAGGCTGAGATCTGAGGATTGCGGTTCAAAGCCAGTCTGGGCAGGAAAATTTGTGAGACTCTTATCTACAATTAACCACTAAAAAGCCTGAATGTGGAGCTACGGTCAAAGTGGTAGATCACTAGCCTTGAGCACTAAGATGTTCAGTGACAGTGCCCAGGTCCTGAGTTCAAGCCCCAGGACTGGCAAACAAACAAAAAAAAAAGAAATTGTGCCAATACCTAGATTTGAACTCAGGGCCTCACATCTTGTTCAGTTTGCTTCCTTTTTGTTGGTTATTTTGGAGACAGAGTGTCCTGAACTTTTTTTTGTCCAGCCTGGCCTTGAAACTTGATCTTCAGGATATCAGTCTCCTAAGTAGCTAGGATTATGGGTGTGAGCCACTGATACCCAACAAGAGTTCTTTATATAACTTGGATATGACCCATTTCAGGTATATGACTTATAAAACACTCCAAAAAATTGTTTCTATTTCTGCTAGGTCAGCTACCACCTTGAAATGAGCTTCTTTGAAGTCTATAATGAAAAAATTCATGACCTTCTGGTTTGTAAAGGTGAACATGGTCAGAGAAAGCAACCAGTAAGTTTTAAACAACTCATTGTTATTTGCTTTTCTTTTTTGTTTTTATAAAGGTGTATAATTATGTGCATTCTGGACACTTTGGCTTAAGTTTTTACTAACATGCTTTTACTGATAGCAAGCGCTTGAGATCGCCAATGCAGATAGTGAAAGTTTTTCAAACTTTATATTTTTATCATAGAACAATGTATTTCAGTGGATTGTTTATATGATGTGCTGTAAATAGTCTGAGTAGACTTTCCACTTTTTAAAACCTTTCTGCTTTTTCTAACAGAATTGTTTTAATTTTGCAAAGGAAATTTGCAGCATATTAAATAGCCATTTAAAGTGACTTTCTTTGCCCAAGGTCATGCAGTTTACCATGACAAAATCAAGAAACTCAAATAAATGACATTGTCTTTTATGACTTTGATGGTGTTTTAAAATTTCTGGTCACAAAGGTTAAAATGCCAGTGTAAGTTTTTTTTTTTTTTTTTTTTTTTTTTTTTTGGCCAGTCCTGGGCCTTGGACTCAGGGCCTGAGCACTGTCCCTGGCTTCTTCCCGCTCAAGGCTAGCACTCTGCCACTTGAGCCACAGCGCCGCTTCTGGCCGTTTTCTGTATATGTGGTGCTGGGGAATCGAACCTAGGGCCTCGTGTATCCGAGGCAGGCACTCTTGCCACTAGGCTATATCCCCAGCCCCAAAATGCCAGTGTAAAAGGGAAGAAAAATATGTCTGAAATTTTGTTAATATATTTCAGAGAACTTTAAAGGCATATAAATAAATAGGTACTATAGGATGTAACTTAGGAATAAAAACTAGTAATACATTGATGTGAAGAATGTTGTATATTGTGCATGTATCAATGGTTTGGGGTGTAAAGCAGTTTCTTTGTAACATTCAGGTTTGCTTTTGTAGTTCTTTGTATTTATTTCTGGGTATTTAACTCCAAGTATAGAAGTGATGCTCGTATTTGCCTTTTCCAGCTGAGAGTGAGGGAGCATCCCATGTCCGGACCCTATGTTGAGGGATTGTCCATGTAAGTGTCTGGCTCAGCAGGAGACGTGGAGAGAAACCACTGCATATCATGTGTGTGGGGGCGGGGGGGTTGGGGGTTGGGAGAGACCACTGTGTAGAGTGAGAGCCGGGAGGAGAAACCACTGTATACTGTGAGAAGACCACGCCAGCTCTTTACAGCCAGGGGACCAGTTAGCTGTGGATTTTTATGTTTGTTTTTTCATAGCATCTAGTATAGTACATTGATTAAACTGAGAATGAAGTAAATATTTGCTCTTTCTCCTTTTTACTTTCTCTTTCCCCATTAAGTCGAAATCTTCTTTTAAATCTGATTTTTATACCTGTTCCTTTAAGTTGAAAAGTGAAGAAGGGAAGGTGGTTGAGTTGCATTTTTTTTTTTCTTAATTTGCTGGTACTGAGCTTCAACTCAGGGCTTCAGTTCCTGACCTAGCTTTTTTACTCAAGGCTGATTGATGTTCTACCACCTGAGCCAACACCTCCACTTCAAGTTTTTTTGCCGGTTAATTGGAGAGAAGAGTCTTTTAGACTTGTCTGCCTAGCAGGCTTTGAATTTTATCCTCAGATCTCAGCCTCCTGAGTAGCTAGCATTATAGGCATGAGCCACTGGAGGTTTCTGTTTTAGTCTTTGTTGTTGTTTGTTTGTTTGTTGGTGTGGTGGGTGGTGGTGATGGTGGTGTGTGTGTGTGTGTGTGTGTGTGTGTGTGTGCTCATGTAAGTGCCAGTCCTGGGACTTGAACTCAGGGCCTGAGCTTTTGTGCTTAAGGCTAGCACTCTACCACGTGAGCTGCACTTGTGGCTTCTTTGGTGGTTAATCCTATCTTTGGAGATAGGAGTCTCCTGAACTTTCCTGCCTGGGCTGGCTTTGAATCGCCATCCTCAGCGCAGCCTCACGTGCATAAAAGCCTTAAGATAGAGCTTCTGACGGCGTGATTTATCCTTGAGTACTGTAATGTTACAGTGCTAAGGTGCTTCATTTTAAAAAGTCATACGTTTTGATGAAGTACAAGTATCATCTCACCCCCTGCCCTTTAAGAAGAGGGAAAATGAGGGGCTGGGAATATGGCCTAGTGGCAAGAGCGCTTGCCTCATATACATGAAGCTCTGGGTTCAATTCCCCAGCACCACATATACAGAAAATGGCCAGAAGTGGCGCTGTGGCTCAAGTGGCAGAGTGCTAGCCTTGAGCAAGAAGAAGCCAGGGACAGTGCTCAGGCCCTGAGTCCAAGCCCCAGGACTGGCAAAAAAACAAAAAAAAAGAATAGGGAAAATGAAGTGCGGGAGTGTGACTCAAGGTCAAGCACAAGGTCCTGAGAGCTAACCCCAGCACCACCACCAAAAGAAAAGAAAGTAAATTATGGGAATGTTTATGAATCCGCCTTTGGTATGGCTAGAGTAATTATGTTTTGAAAGATTACTGGTTGATGAGAATAATGCCAATTAAATTGATTTTTATCTTTTTACTTCTTAAAAATTAGGAACGTTGTCAATTCTTACTCTGATATCCAGGTAAGACTGGTTGCATTTTGTCTTTTTTAACGAGGTAGAGCATATCCTGGGTATTTCTAAGACTGTCTCTCCATTGCTGTTGGCATGAGTAAGGGGTTAGTCCTGTTAAGGCTTTGTGAGCTAGTTTTGTAAAGCTTTGTCAACACAATATAAGAAATTGTACAATTCACTGTATGTTAATGTGAAAGAAATGGCTCCTGAATTGAAAATAAACTGGATATCACGTCACCCTTAAGAGTTCTAGGAGCAGATTGTTAAGAATATTATTTCCTGATCCAAGTGACCAAACAACAACAACAACAAAAACCCCACAAATAGCCCATGGGGGGGGCTATACGTTATTAAAAGAGAAAATATTTATTAGTTTCATCTTATAAGCTAATTACACACTGTACCTGCTACAAACGTGTGTAAGAAACAAACGTGCTTTCCTGACTTTGTTGCTTCTTGGCTTTCTTTGGCTGATGGGTGAGCATGTCTGAATGGCGGCGTCCCTCTTTGTCTCTCCTTAGAGCTGGCTGGAACTGGGGAACAAGCAAAGAGCCACTGCGGCGACCGGCATGAATGACAAAAGTTCCCGCTCCCACTCTGTGCTGGCCCTGGTGATGACCCAGACCAAGGTGCTGCGCCGTTGCCTACTCGCTTAGGAAAGACAGTGAAGACATTTCTTCTATAGTTTAATTCTTTTTTTTTGGGGGGGGGAGGGTCTAAATGTAAAGGTTAAAAATATAGTCATGACGGGCTGGGAATATGGCCTAGTGGTAGAGCGCTTGCCTCGTATACATAAAGCCCTGGGTTCGATTCCCCAGCACCACATATACAGAAAATGGCCAGAAGTGGTGTTGTGGCTCAAGTGGCAGAGTGCTAGCCTTGAGCAAAAAGAAGCCAGGGACAGTGCTCAGGCCCTGAGTCCAAGGCCCAGGACTGGCCAAAAAAAAAAAAAAAAAAAAAAAAAAAAAATATATATATATATATAGTCATGAAACTATGTAGATATAAATGGATTTCAGGAATATATAGTTACTTTGAATAACTTTGTATATTTGGCAATATATTGCCATTTTAAAAACTGGTACTCATATTAATTATATCGATATATGATAATGTCAGTAATCTATGGTCCTTATGCAGTATTTGGTAAAACATTAGAAAATAGAAGACTTTACAATTTAGCCATAGGTTCCACTATTCAACCCTCTGTCTTATAATCACAAATTCAGAAAATCTCTAGCAATTTCATGCCATTAAAATTCTAGGCAGGAGCTGGGGATATGGCCTAGTGGCAAGAGTGCTTACATGAGGCCCTGGGTTCAATTCCCCAGCACCACATATATAGAAAACGTCCAGAAGTGGCGCTGTGGCTCAAGTGGTAGAGTGCTAGCCTTGAGCAAAAAGAAGCCAGGGACAGTGCTCAGGCCCTGAGTCCAAGCCCCAGGACTGGCCAAAAAACAAAAAAAAAAATGGATGCTTTGAAATTAAACCATTTGTTTGTAAGCTTGTGTATGTCTCCCTCTTAAAGACACAGTGGCAGCAAGTCATAGAGGACCAAATTCTCCTAATATTATCTTTCTGTAGACGGAATTTGTGGAGGGGGAAGAACATGATCACAGGATAACAAGCCGCATAAACCTCATAGATCTGGCCGGCAGCGAGCGCTGCTCCACAGCCCAGACCAGCGGGGACCGGCTCAAGGTACCGACGCGCTCTTCCCACGCTGGCCTCAAATTCTAGGGCAATTTGTCCGAGAGCTTGTAAGTGAGGATACGGTAACGACACCCGCGCACCCCTTTGATTATTGCTGCGCTACTCACCATAGCCAAGTTACAGACGCAGCCCAGATGCCCTACGACAGGTGATCAAGGAAAGGAGACCCATGCCCGCAACAGAATTCCATGCATATATCAGGAAGGATAATATTACATCATTTGCAAGATAGACCTGGAAAAAATGATGTTGTAAACTCAGTCAGGCTCAGCGAGACAAATGGCATATTTTTCTCTCATATGTAAAAGTTAGGTCTAAATTATAAACAAATATGAAAACGTATACCAGGCCATATACGTGTATACACAGTGAAGCCGACTAAAGTATAAAGGGTGGGGTCCAGTGGCGTAACTCCTTTGAACAGTTAACCTCTAGTTTAGCCAGGTGAATACCAAGAAGCTGAAACGTGCCTTGTGTGAGGGGTGGGATCCAAGGGAAGGGGAGTGGACAAATGGAGAGAGGGAGGGGGAGCGAATGCAGCCATGAAACTCAATCTACAGATGTGAAAACATAGCCCCGTAACATGAGGGGTGGATGGGGTTGAAATAGAGGAGGGGGAGAATAAAGCAAGGGCGACACTGATTGGGATGCATTGTACTTAGAAATTGACATGTTGAATGGCAACCCCTTTGTGTAACTACTGAAAATAATAATAATAATAAAATCTGGGTTATAAGCAATTCTTCTGCCTTAGCCTCCCAAGTAGCTAACACTACAGGTATGTCCCGGTGCCTGTCCTTCCTTTCTCATCTTGATGAGATTTATTTAGGAAGGCACTACTTTTTTTTTTTTTTTTTTTTTTTTTTTTTTTTGGCCAGTCCTGGGCCTTGGACTCAGGGCCTGAGCACTGTCCCTGGCTTCTTTTTTGCTCAAGGCTAGCACTCTGCCACCTGAGCCACAGCGCCGCTTCTGGCCGTTTTCTGTATATGTGGTGCTGGGGAATCGAACCTAGGGCCTCGTGTATCCGAGGCAGGCACTCTTGCCACTAGGCTATATCCCCAGCCCCAGGAAGGCACTACTTTTATGAGTACAAATGGAATTACATATATGTGTAGTATATATTGCATTGATGCATACACATATAACCATATAATATATACTTATACGTTATGCATCTATATGACTATATATAATGTGTATATTATATATGTAATACAGATAAGTACATAGTTACATAGCTTGTGATTGCATCGCCGAAAGGCTTCCCGATACATACTTTTTTGGTTATGATTACTTTTCAAGGAAAGCTGAATACATTTTGAGTCATAAGAAAGTTGGTAGTGTAGGGAAGAATGTATGTAGTAATCATATGTGGGTAGATATCTGCTTTGCTGAATCCCTTTGTTGATGAGAAGCAAAAGTATTTTTCTTTTTCATCTTGCGTACAGGAGGGCGTGAGCATTAACAAGTCCTTGCTAACTTTGGGAAAGGTTATATCTGCACTCTCAGAACAAGCAAACCGAAGGAGAGTTTTTGTTCCCTATCGCGAGTCTGTTCTTACGTGGCAAGTATCTTTTGAAATATAAAGAACTATACAAAATAGGACTGGAGGCATAATGCAAGTGGTAGAACACTTGCCTAGCAAGCATGAGGTCCTGGGTTCAATCCCCAGTAGGATGCGCGCACACACACACACGTACACACACACACACACACACACACGTGTACACGCAAATTATATAAAATACAGTGAATACTATGAATGAGGAAAAGCTGATTTCTTACAACTTTGAATCAGAAAAGAAGTGCTTATTAATGTGGATTCTAGAAACAAATTACCTAGATATGTGTGTGTGTGTGTGTGTGTGTGTGTGTGTGTGTGTGTGTGTGTATATTCTAGTACTGGGGCTTGAACTCAGGCACTGTCCCTTAGCTTTTTTGCTCAAGGTTAGCGTTCTACCACTGGAGCCACAGCTCCATTTCCAAAGGTGACTAGATTTGAATCTCCGATTTGCACCTGATAAGCTCTGTAACTTTGAACAATTACTTCATGGCCCAGCCATGTTTCCTTACCTGTCAGATAGAAATGGGATCAATCCCTCCCTTCTGCTATGAGCATCTTAGTACATAAAGTATAGTACATGAGCATAGAGAACTACTCCTACGTCTAATTGTGTCCGTTACTAGTGCCTAACATGCCCTGGTGTACAAAGTGAAATTCAGGTATTGTGTGTGCCTACCCCACAACACCTGCCACTTAATGCTTAGTGCTTTTCGCTAGTGAATATAGGTTTTATTCCTAATCTGTTACAGGGGCACATTTGACATTCACTGAGAAGTGTTCATATAGAGAGATGGTCCCCAATTTGTAATGGTTTAGCATATGATTTCTCTACCACGGCGGAGATTGTGCTTTGGCGTTTGGTTTCTTTTCATTTCTGGGACTGGTGATGTGCTCTAAGAGATTCTGATGCTGGGCAGCAGCACAGAGCCACCGACCGCCCTGTGAGCCTCGAGCGGGCGGGCCAGCCAGCGGTGCGGGGAGCCCCCGCCAGGCACGAGACCAGGGGACAGAGAAAACCTGCTCTCTAGCTGTGCCATTGTGTTGCTAAGCGGGTGAACTAGTTGCGTTCAATACTTTTTTTTGTCAGTCATGGGGCTTGGACTGAGGGGTTGGGCACAGTCCCTGCGCTAATGTGCTCACGGCGAGCACTCAACCGCTTT
The DNA here is from genome assembly GCF_023159225.1 of Perognathus longimembris pacificus. Lineage (NCBI taxonomy): Eukaryota > Metazoa > Chordata > Mammalia > Rodentia > Heteromyidae > Perognathus > Perognathus longimembris. Next base: position 61,633,250 of record NC_063171.1, read on the forward strand.
GAGCCACAGCTCCACTCTCGGCTTTCTGGTGGTTAATTGGAGATAAGAATCTCAGGGGGACTTTTCTACCAGGGCTGGCTTTGAACTGTGATCTTCAGATCTCAGTCTCTTGAGTAGCTAGGATCCTAGGTGTAAGCCATCAGTACCTGGCTTTCAATACATTTTTAAGTTGCATTATTATTTTTCTTTAATTTAATTTATTTATTTATTTATTTATTGCTGGTTCTGCACCTTGAACTCGGCCTGGGCCCTGTCCTTTTGCTCAACGCTAGCACTCTATCACTTGAGCTACTGCACCACTTCTGGCTTTTTCTGTGCCTAATTGGAGATAAGAGTCTTCACAGACTTTCCTGCCTGGGCTGGCTTTCAACCAGGATCCTCAGATCTCAGCCTCCTGAGTAGCTGGGATTATAGGCGTGAGCCCCTGGTGCCCAGCTGGCTTATGTTATTTTTAACTTACATGGGCTTTCTCAGGGTGAAACCTCAGCTTAAGTCTGGGAATATCAGTGTGCTGTGGTGTACCGCCTGGAAACTTGCAAGGAAAGGACAGTTATTTTTCATACCTTTGGAAAATTAGGACTACCGACATTCATTCTTCACTACTAAAAGTCTGTTTTCAAAGCTCATACCTTTTTTTCCCCTCAAAAATAAAACTCTGCAAATAGTACAATACAGATTTTTTTTTTTTTTGCTTATGCCTCTTGTTTTACTGAGTCGCTCTGGAAATAGGAAGATCAAGGCATAATCCCTTCCCTTTGCAGCTGGCAATCTAGGAAGGAAGAGCTGACTTTCTACTATTTGATGGTTAACTGTGATTTATATGCTTCTACACAGGTCATGGTGGCATTAAACAATAGAGAAAGCTGGAGAAAATATTGTGTTGTGAGTGCCAAAATGATTGAAAATGTATTATCGAGCTAGTAGGGTATAGAATAGGATTTTAGTTGCTTTCTAGACAATACTTTAATTAGATTGTTGTAGAAATAAAGGCTGATGATAACTTCTACTCTCAAAGGCTCCTTAAAGAAAGTCTGGGTGGAAATTCCAAAACTGCTATGATTGCTACGGTCAGCCCCGCATCCAGCAACCTGGAAGAAACCTTAAGCACGCTCAGATATGCTAGCCAGGCACGCTTGATCGTCAACGTTGCCAAAGTCAATGAAGACGTGAACGCCAAGCTAATCAGAGGTACGCTTTTTTTTTTCTTCTCAGAACCTAAACATTATTTTGGCCCAGTTTAAACTTACACATTAATTCAGCCTTAAAAGGAACAGTCTTAACCAAAGCAAACATTTTTTTTTCAGCCATATCTATTTATGATAGATTTTAGTCATACATAGTGATGGAGGGAGATAGGGAGAAGGACAGCAAGACAGAAGGACAAGTCAGTAGTGAGGGGAGAAAATAGCGTAAGACCGCAGCAAACAGCAGGAAAAGAGGAAACAGCAAGCACACAAAACCTTTACATCTGAGCACCAGTGGCTCACATCTGTAATCAATCCCAGCTACCTAGGAGGCCTTTGCGATTTGAAGCCAGCCCAGGCAGGAAAGTCTGTGAGACTCTTATCTCCAGTTAACCCCCCAAAAGGCCAGAACTGGAGCTGTGGCTCCAGTAATGGCCAACCTTGAGCAAAAAAAGCCAAATGAGAGCCTAAGGCAGTTTGAGCCCTAGCAAACACGTACACCGCCCCCCCCACCCCCAGCAACAAAAGTTTACAGACTTAGCCACAGACACGTAAAGCTCCTATTTTCGTTCTTGGTATCCTTCCTTCATTTCTGATCTATTAGTTCTACTTTTTGTTAGCTCGTTCTTAACTAAGGATATCTGACCTTGCGTTTCTAGCACAGGCCTAATTTCATTTGTGCCAAAGACTGGTCTCTTAGGATAGAGTTCAGTACCTGCAAGGAATCTCGCTTTGCTGTACTTCGTTTTAACTTTGCTCTTTGTCTTTGGCCCTGTTTAGCTGCAGAAGGCAATGGAATCAGGGAAACATATGTGTTCTCTGTCATAACTCATTTTTTTTCCCCTTGGGATCCCTTCTATTTCACAAGGGCAAATGCTTTCCTTGAAAACAGCCATTCTGGCTGGGCTTAGTGGCTCATACCTAGAATCCCAGCATTTCAGGAGGATCAAGTGGTTCAAGGCCAGCCCAAGCAAGTGAGTGAGATCCTGTCTCAACTAGCCATGCATTCCGTGGTGACACATCTGTAATCTCGGATAGACTGGAGGCCTGGGTAGGAGGATTGCTGGCCATGAGGCCAGCCCCTGCAAACACATGACAACCTTTCTGAAAAAGGATCTAAAGCAAAAGGGGCCGGAGGAATGGCGTACAGGCGTACGTGGTGAAGGGTCTCCTAACAAGCACAAGGCCCCAGGTACAAACCCCAGTACCACAACAAGCAAACAACACAAACCAAGCCAGAGTTCTGAACTCCAGCTTGAAGAGTCTTCTATCTTTCTTCCACGTGTCTTTATGGGAGATGTTCGCCTAAGACAATTCTGATCTGTCCCAGTGTGATTAACGGTGGCACACACTTCTGCCTCACAGAAGTGTCACTTGGATAGGACACATCGTTGTCCGGCTGACGAAGGGAGAATTTATTACTATGGGAGCGCCTTTTCAGATTAAGGTGTGGTAGAGCTTTGTAGATCATGTTAAGTAAAATACGCTGATTTCGCTTCATAGTCTACTTTTATTAAGTGTCACATATTTTTAAATGCCAAATGAAGTGAAAGATTGGAGCATTATGCCTGGTGTCAGAAGTCAGCACACATCAAGTATTTATTTCTTTTCTTTTTTTTTTTTGGCCAGTCCTGGGCCTTGGACTCAGGGCCTGAGCACTGTCCCTGGCTTCTTCCCGCTCAAGGCTAGCACTCTGCCACCTGAGCCACAGCGCCCCTTCTGGCTGTTTTCCATATATGTGGTGCTGGGGAATCGAACCGAGAGTTTCATGTGTAGGAGGCAAGCACACTTGCCACTAGGCCATATTCCCAGCCCCACATCAAGTATTTATTAAGCATGCATCTTTTTACAAATGCTTAGAATTGAAAGCAGAAATTGAAAAGCTAAAAGCTGCCCAAAGAAACAATCGGAATATTGACCCTGAACGATACCGGCTCTGTCAGCAAGAAATAACATCTCTGAGGCTGAAACTGCACCAGCAGGAGAGAGACATGGCAGAGATGCAGAGGTGAGATACTGCGTGGTGTGCGCTCTGGTGAGTCGGGGGAGGGGTCCTCTTTATTCTTTATGCTGGTCCTAGGCACTGTCTCTTAGCTTTTTCGCTCAAGGCTGGAGCTCTACCACTCGAGCCATCGTTCCACTTCTGGCTTTGTGCTGATTAATTGGAGATAAAGAGTCTCATGGACTTTGCTGCCTGGGCAGGCTTGGAACTGCAGTCCTCAGATCTCAGCCTCCTGAGTAGCTAGGATGACAGGCAGGAGCCGCCAGCACCCAGGCTAGGAGAGACCTTAGCAATGAGATGCTGAATCTTTCTCCTTCCCCTCCATTCGAGCAGAGCAGTCTGCTTTCAGACTGTTTTGTTTTAAAGATTGCTGCGGAGTTCCCAGGCTGCCCCGGTCCTCTCTAGATTCTCAGTGTTACTTATTTGAGTGCTTTAACTCTATTATTTTGTTTGTTTTTTTTTTTGTTTGTTTTGGAAAGGATATGGAAAGAAAAGTTTGAACAGGCTGAGAAAAGAAAACTTCAAGAAACAAAAGAGTTACAGGTATCACTTCAACTTTATAAACTGATGGGGAAATAAAAACATAAGCAAATAGGCAAGTTTAACTCCTCAAATGTTTTTCGTATGCTGACAGTTACAAAGCAGTGCTACGGCAGAGGCAGTTTAAAGAGTTGTTAAGATCAAGTCGGTGGCTTCTTAGAGCCCATAGGTTTGAGAAATTAAAATATAAGCTAAATATCTTGCTACGCTCACTTTGGTTCCACATGTTTGCTGAACATCATCTGTGTTATGCAGGCACGGGGCAGGCCGAGGTGGGTTGACCCGGTTCTAGCTCTCAGAGCTCGCAGTCAGAAGGCTGAAATACGGTGCCACCTGACTGGATAGAACCTGTGGAGCTGCCATTTTTTGTGAGAAGTGGCTGAGCAGTGGCAGTATCACAGGGTTTGTCCTGTTGCAATGAAATATATATAAACAACAGAGAAGCAGGAGAGAGGAGGGATAATTAGCTTTCAGCAGGGTTGTTAGCAAGGAGGACCTCAAAGAGAGGACACTAAGGGTTTTGTACAAGGAATGGGAATTTACTAGACTAACAAAACCAAGGTTTGCTAAGTGAAGGAACACCAGTGTTTAAAAGCGGAAAGGTACTGCACGGCTTAGGGGATATTGGAAGGATGCAAGGGCTTCAAAGAGTTAGAAATTAAATCTTGGAACAGTGTAGACTAGAGAAAGATGTAAGATTCAGGGAGAGCCTGGATTTTACATGGAAAGATGTGCCCTGAGCTGGCATGTTCAGTAGCTTCTCTGGTAATACGTGAAAGATGGGTTTGAGCATGGAAGATAGGAGTGCCTAGCAAGTCCCTGTCTCAAAACCAAAGCCCAGCCCATGGCTGGTGGGGACAGGTGGTAAGCCATCAGAGGAAGGAGGGGGAGACTGGGAATGGCCAGTTCTGTTTCAGAAGAGGTGAGATTTGAGGTGGGCCTTGAGGGTCAGGTAAGATTTCAGTAAAGAGAAAGAAGAAAGCATTGTAGGAAGGAGAAGAGCATGAGAGAGCAGAGGTAGGAGAGTTTACTGAGTTCTCGGAAGAGGGTGTATGGATCAGTTCGGTTGGAATAGCAGGATATCTGAACTCATAAGGAGATACAGTTTGAAAGATAGGATGACTTTAAGAACTTGATTTCCAAGCCAGAGAAATAAATTTATCCAGTGGGAGGTAGAAAGCCATTGCGAGTGTTTGACCAGGGAGCAGTCATTTTGAGGGTGCCCTTCTGAGAGAACTCACATAGTATAAGATGGACGATGCGTTAGAAACATAAGAAAGGGCTAGCAAGGTGACCCAGGAGGCCCAGCGGCTCTGACTTGAGTCAGTAAAGGCCTGAAGTATGATAATGAGATTGAGCATGGAGCCGGGAGAAATGGCCATTCGAAAGACCAGGGAGAATTAGAATGGACACAGCTAGGCGGTGATCGGTTCATGTAAGGGTGGACAGCGGGCAGTGAAGGACAAAGAAAGGTCGACAAACTCTGATCAACTCACAGAGACCTCACAAGTAGAGAGTCTAGGAAGCCTTCAATTTTGCCTAAAAATACATTAATTGGGGGGGAGGGGGCCTTGAACATGCTAAACACACACTACACTGAGCCCCAAGAAGCCTTGAATTTATCAGGACTCCATGTAAATGAGCTCCGTTTTAAAGATCATTCATTTCAAGTGAATTTAATAATTTCATGCTGGGGTCACAATTTATTTAATATCCATAATTTTTGTGTTTTGTTTTTGGTCTGACTTCTACCAGAAAGCCGGAATTACATTTCAGATGGACAACCATTTTCCAAACCTTGTCCATCTCAGCGAAGACCCGCAGCTGTCCGAGATGCTGCTGTATGTGATCAAAGAAGGAACAACTACAGTGGGGAAGTGCAGACCGCATGCAAAGCATGACATTCAGCTGTCCGGGGTCTTGATTGCTGACGACCATTGGTGGGTTGAGGGTCTGAGGTGCACCTGCGTGTACCAGAAGCTTCTGCGTCTTGTTAATGTGGGGGCCTCCTTCATAGGCTGATCCTTTGCTCTACTTCTTCAAATCTGTCTTCTAGTCAGGAGAAATAATTCTTTTTAAAAATGTGTAGTCATTTATTTTCATTGATTAGTTGGAAACTTTTAAAGAAAATTGTTACTGTAAAGGTGATGTACAGAGAGGCTATAGTTACATAAGTCAGGTAATAAGCACATTTCTTTTTGAACAGTGTCCCCTCGTCCCTCGTTTTCTCCTGGTTTTCCCCTCTGACACCCCTTCCCACCCACAAGTTGTGGAGTTCATTTCCAACGTAGAGTCTAGTGAGTATCACTGCTGCGTTTGTTCATCCTGTGTCCAACCATTTCTGTGTTCCCCGTGCTCTCCCCCGAAAAGATTACCTAACATTCAAGACAACAGGTACAGAAGGCAAACAGCAACAGAGCCAGGAAAAAAAAAATTAAAGCAAAATAACACAAACCTCTTGTCTCCATTTCTTGGAGTACAGTTCTTGAGTGTTTTATAAAGACAGTTACTGTCAGTGTAAGGTAGGATGTAATGGTCTCTCTGTTCATTCCTGATCTGACTCCAGGGTAATTTCTTTTCTTGCAGTTATAATGATGAGCGTAAGATTGAACTTCTATCTCTTTAATATAGCAAAACTTAGGGTTGGAGTGAAAAATTAAAAATTTTAAATTTTATATGTTATTGGAATGGTAAAGTTCGTAAATTGTTTTGGTTCTATGTTGTGGGTGTTTTTGTTTGCCTGCTTGTTTGTTTGCTGGCCCTGGGGCTTGAACTCAGAGCTTGGGTCTTATTGCTTAGCTTTTGTGCACAGCTAGTGCTGCTCTATCTGTGCCTGAGTCACAGATCTACGTCCAGCTTTTTGGTGGTTAATTGGAGATGAGAGTCCCTCACAGTCTTTCCTGCCTGGGCTAGCTTGGAACTGAGGGCCTCCTGAGCAGCTAGTATCACAGGTGTGAGCCACTGGTGCCTGGCTGCGCTGTGTCTTTAAATTTTCTCTATGTTCATGGTCTTTTCACTGCCGCGAAGCATTCCATTGTACATACCTATCTCGTGTTAGTACAGTCTGTGTACTTTGTGGATAGGCATTTGGGTTATTTGTAATTTTCTGCAACTACAATATTTGTGTGTATTCTTGTTCATAATTCCTGACAAAAGTAGAGTTTCTTTCTGCAGAGCAGTTTTTCCTACTCCTGTTAAAGTTATTAAGCTTGTCAGTTCACTTATGGGAAGCCATATCCATGTTTCATACTTTTTTTTTGAATTTTTGTCTCCTTTTTTATTTATTTATTTATTTTTTTTGGTCGGTTGTGGGGCTTGAACTTTGGGCCTGGGCACTGTCCCTGAGCTCTTCAGCTCAAGGCTAGTACTCTACCACTGGAGCCAAAGCAGCTCTTCCGGTTTTCTGGTGGTTAATTGGAGATAGGAGTCTCATGGACTTTTCTGCCTGCGCCAGCTTTGAACTGTGATCCTCAGATCTCAGCCTCCTGAGTAGCTAGGATTACAAGCATGAGCCACCAGCATCTGGCAAGAGTTGTGCTCTCTCTCTCTCTCTCTCTCTCTCTCTCTCTCTCTCTCTCTCTCTCTCTCTCTCTCTCTTTTTTGAATTACTTTCAAAATATGCACAGTGAAAATTCTTCCCTACCAGTAGCAGATAGAATTGGCTAGAGGCCAGGCTTTTCTTTTCTGGAAACTCCTAAATCTAGTTGAATGAAAATATAATATTTTTTAAGTCTTTGTTGCTATAAACAGACACCAAAGGCAGTAATCGCCTGAGATTATTTCATTTTGCCCTTTTCTTGCCTTTTAGAGTGTGTTGCGGTTGTAACTCTGTGCTTCTTATTTGTTACAGTATGATCAAAAATCTGGAAGGGACAGTGAGCATTATCCCGGTTGGGGAAGCAAAGACCTACGTAAATGGAAGACACATCTTGGAGTCCACAGTGCTGCGTCACGTACGGTCCCAGGGGCTGCGGTGGGGGAGATTACCTGGGAAGGCACAATGCATCTCATCCTCAAGCCTTGCTTTTCTCTTTTGTGAGATAAGGAAGTTCTCCTGGTGTGTGTGTACACACGCATACATCCATGCACATGTGCACATGCGGGTATACACGCATACACACAGTAAGCATTTACCAAAAGTGAGTTGCTATGCTTCTCATTAATAGTATTAGATTATCTTGAATTGTTGAGCTAATTGATTTTTTTTCCCTTATGCTGAAGTTTCCATTCAGAGTCACCTCCAATAGCAAATATTTTTGTGTGCTTTAGGGTGATCGAGTGATTCTTGGTGGCGATCATTATTTCAGATTTAATCACCCAGTCGAAGTCCAGGAAGGGAGAAAGCCCTCCAGTAGAGATACTCTTGCAAGTGAGGCTCCAAAAGACTTTGAATTTGCCAAGAATGAGTTACTGGTGGCACAGAGATCTCAGTAAGTAGTACAGTTGGTGTGGAGCAAGAAGCGTACGAGGGCGTTTACAGAAGAGATGGCCCCACTGTACGAAGCTCAGTGGTTGACACCGCCTTCCGTGTCCCTACGATCATTTGTTTAACAAATTCTTTCTTACTAGGCATCGACTTTGTGTCTATCACTGTGCAAAATGCTGGATATAAAAAGAACTAGAGGAATTCATCATCTCATGAGCTGACAGCTCTCACTAGTGATGTCCTGTGTAGTGTAGAGGTATACAGGTGACCCCTTGTCCTGACTGGGGGCCACTGGGGGCTTATTGGGGTCCCTAGAGTAGTGTCTCATGAGAAAATGAGGTGTCATCCCGAGGCAGACTGGGAGATGCCCATTTGCTTTGTGAGATGGTGAAGTATACGTAATAAAGGGCTCAAGGAAGTGGAACTGTGGCTCAAAGTGGTAGAGGGCTAGCCTTGAACAAAAGAGCTCAGGGACAGTGCCCAGGCCCTGAGTTCAAGCCCCACAACCACACAAACACACACACATACTTGCACACTCGCGCGCGTGTGCGCATGTGCTCAAAACTGTGGGTTGCCTCTTAAGGAACAACTGAAGAACTGCCGTTAGGTATAAGACACTCATGATTCAGAAGCACATTGTGAGAGAAGGCTCCGGCCCCCGTGCTGAGGGGAAGGCTTAGCGGAAGGCTTAGTGCTCGGAGCAGCTAGGTTACAGGCCGTGACTTCAGTTGAGAACAGTAAGTATGGTGTGGCAGGGTAGCAGAGAAAAGTAAAGGAGACAAAAGCTCATTGAATACAGAGAATGACAGGAGGAGGAATTAAGAATGACTGTGTCTTTTATCTTTTAAAAAGCCTAAATGTACTTTTTCCATCCTTATTTTTTTTTTTAAAAGATGCCACTGTCTCCCCCCTCTGCCCCCTTTTGGGAGACAAGCTCTAACTTTGCAAGCCAGGCTGGCCTCCAGCTCCTGGTCCTCCTGCCTCAGCCTCCCAAGTACTGCAAGGGGGAACATGCCTGGCTCCATTTTAGCCTATTATTATTATTATTATTATTATTTTGGTGCTGGTCCTAGGGCTTGAAGTCAGCGCCTGAATACTGTCCTTGAGCTTTTTTTGTGCAAGGCTAGCACTCTACCACTTGGGCCACAGCTCTGCTTTTGGCTCCTTTTTGTGGGGGGGAGGGAGGGAATGGTTAATTGAAGGTAAGAGTCTCATAGACTTTCCTGCCTGGGCTGGCTTTGAACCACAGTCCTCAGATCCCAGCCTCCTGAGTGGCTAGGGTTACAGGTGTGAGCCCTGGCACCCAGCACTTTAGCCATTCTAAAGTGTGCAGTTCCCGGCCCTTGGTGACTCGCGGGGTGGGGCTACGGTGGCCGTCCGAGTCTCGGTGCCCACCCTGACGCTGTCCAGGCGGCGGTGTCTGGTGTCTCCTCCTCCCCTGCCCCGGCAGCCCCCCCCTTCTTCTGACATTCTTTCTTTCCTCAGTAAAACCGTGAATGGCGATTTCTTTTGGTTGTAGCATGTCCTGACAGATCAATTTTACCGGGAAGAAAGAAGCTATTTAGCTTTCTGTTTACCATTGACATTGTTTTCTTGTATGTTGAGAGGTGACAGTTAATATTTTGACTTACCAAAACATGAAATTAGCCATTTGCCAGTGGCCCATGCCTACAATCCTTTCTGCTCAGGGGAAGATCTCAGTTCAGAGCCAAGCTGAGCAGACAAATCTGAGACTCTTATCTCTGACGGAGAAAAGGCCAGACATGGAGGTGTGGCTCGCAGAGCATGAGGCCCTGAGTTCAAGCTCCAGTACTGACACATAAAATTATTATGGATGGTTGAAAATGTGGTTTAGTTTCTACTTCATCAGCTCTTGTAAGACATGCTTTTAGGGTCATTTCAATATTTTCCTAATGTATGTAACACAAAACACAAATGAAAAAGTATTGCTATATGAAGAATCATTGTTGGTCTAGCCATTGTTAGTTTGAACTAAGATACCCTACTCTTGTGTTAACTACAAGTACTTCAGTATCTACTAGAAAATATTTTTATATAATTTTCTTGCTTTAAGTATTAGAAAAATATGTCCACTTAAATATCAGACAATAGTAACTAAGGTGGAAGTAAGCAGATTTTTAACCTGCTATATTTTTTGTTTATAGAGAAATTCTAGCTGAGTACCAGTGGCTCATGCTTGTGATCCTAGCTACTGAAGAGGCTGAGAGACCTAAGGATTGCAGTTCAAATCCAGCCCAGGCAGAAAAGTCCTAATCAACAAGCAAAAAGCCAGAAGTGGAGTTGTGGCTCAAGTGGTAGAGCCACAAAAGCACAAAATCTCAGGGACAGCACCCAGGCCCTGAGTTCAAGCCCCAGTACCTGCCAAAAAAAAAAAAAAAAAAAAAAAAAGAAAGAAAGAAAGAGGGGGAGAAAAAGAAAAGAAAAGAAAAGAAAACTTGCAGAACACATTTGGTTTATTATCAGCAATCCTATCTTAAGGTTTCATTCTTTTCAGTGGACAGTCGTGTGGCGTGATTAGCCGTGCATCCTATTAACCTCTTGCTGTACTTTGCAGACTCGAGGCAGAGGTGAAAGAAGCGCAGCTGAAGGCAAAGGAGGAGATGATGCAAGGCATCCAGATCGCCAAGGAGATGGCTCAGCACGAGCTCGCCTCTCAGAGAGCCGCGTACGAGAGCAAGATCCAAGCCCTGGAAGCAGAACTGGTAGTGTGCGGAGCCCCGGGTGCCCTGGGACGGGTCATCGTGTCCTTAGAGGGACCGGAGGAGTGTCGGGGATTAGAGCCGGGGCTGCCGGGAGGCTGGGCCCTGGCGTTTCTCCTTCAGAGGCGAGTTGACGGCGGGGAGAAGGAGCCGGGCAGCCAGGCGCGGGGCCCAGCCGTGGCGCTTTCCCGGCAGCCTTGCGTTGCCACACGCCCAGGTTAGAGTATTCCTAACTGGCGACTGGTGACTGGTGACATTTACTTTTGGTTCCATGAGCCAACCTGAATGAAGCGGGGAGGCTTCGGGCCGGCGTTTCTATTGGTCATTTCTCCTGCTTTGATGAGAGAAAGGGCCTGTGGTACTTTGGTGCCGTTCTATTTTTGAAAAACTGTTCTGGCCTAGAGTTAGTTTTTTATTAATGTTCGTTACAGAGGGAAGAGTCTCAAAGGAAGAAAATGCAGGAGATAAATAACCAAAAGGCGAATCACAAAATCGAGGAATTAGAAAAGACGAAGCAGCATCTTGAACAGAAAATATATGTCAACAAAAAACGACTAGAAATGGAGACTCTGGCTACAAAGCAGGTAATTTCCTTTTATAGCTCACTTGCTGCGTTCTGAGGAGGAACTGGGCTTGTTTTCCTTGCTAAGTGTATGGCGCCTTGACAGGAAAGAGCCTCCTCTAGATCCCCAGGAGAGAGAGGCTCTTCTGCCTGAAAGCTTGTCCCCTCGCCTCTACACTGAGGTGCCTGGAGGCCGAGCTCTGTGTCCCCCCCAGCTCCGTCCCCGGTTCTCCTCCCTCCGTCTGTCTGTCTTCTGTCTCTTTGTGTGGGTACCCGGGCTTGAATACAGGGCTTGGGTGCTCTCCTTCTTGGCCTTTTCTGCTCAAGGCTGGTGCTTTACCCCTTGAACCACACCTCCACGTCCAACTTTTTGCTGGACTGTTCTGCCCTGGATGACTCTAAAAGGCTATTCTCCCATCTCCGTTTCCTGAGTAGCTAGGACTATGGTCCCGAGCCCCTGGTGCCCGGCTCTCGTTTCTCTTCTTCATGTCTGTAAGTGCTCATGATAACGTAAGCAAGGGATGTGGCACCGAGGAAGTGGAGGTAGACGCAGCTCTTGTGTTGGGGCACAGGGCAGTGGGGGGGGGAGGTGAAGCCTGAGCGGCCCCTGGAAGAGCAGCAGGCAGGCTGCTCCCAGGAAGCCTTTGATGCGCCAGTCACAGTTCATTCCTAATCCTCCGGTACCAGATGCAGCTCCGGGCCAGGGGCGCCATGAGCTGCCTCCGGAGAAAGCCGCAGCGGCTTCACGCTTGGGAAACAGTCTCTGTTCGTGGGCGGCTCTGAGTTATTTGTGCCAACTAAAGTTTTTGTGGACTTTGATTTTTTTTTTTTTTTTTTTGGCCAGTCCTGGGCCTTGGACTCAGGGCCTGAGCACTGTCCCTGGCTTCTTTTTGCTCAAGGCTAGCACTCTGCCACCTGAGCCACAGCGCCCCTCTGGCCGTTTTCTGTATATGTGGTGCTGGGGAATTGAACCCAGGGGCTCATGTATACAAGGCAAGCACTCTTGCCACTAGCCCATATCCCCAGCCCCTGGACTTTGATTTTTTTATGACAGTAGTTGCCACTTATTAAGATCTTAACCTATGCTAGCTTTTTTTTTTTTTTTTTTTTTTTTTGCCAGTCCTGGCCCTTGGACTCAGGGCCTGAGCACTGTCCCTGGCTTCTTTTTGCTCAAGGCTAGCACTCTACCACTTGAGCCACAGCGCCCCTTCTGGCCGTTTTCTGTATATGTGGTGCTGGGGAATTGAACCTAGGGCTTCATGTATGGGAGGCAAGCTCTCTTGCCACTAGGCCCAGCCCCTATTCTAGCTTTCTTTAGCCAACAAATCTTCTTGAGAATGTCCTTCTTTAGCCAACTGCTCCGCGCCCCCCCCCCCCTTTTTCTAAAGTTCTTTAATTCCTAGGAAAGGGAAGAAAGATTAATCTGTGCTATTGAAAGTTTCAGATGTTGGACTGGGGATGTGGCATCCTATTTAGAAATTTCAGCTGAGCGCTGGTGGCTCATGTCTGTAATTCTAACTATTTAGGAGGCTGAGATCTAAGGATTGTAGTTCAAAGCCAACCCAGGCAGGAAAGTCCATGAGACTTTTTATCTCCAAAGGAAAAAAAAGTCAGAAGTGGAATTGTGGCTCAGTGGTAAAGTGCTAAACTTGAACACAAAAGCTCACCGATATCACCCTGACCCACAGTTCAAGCCCCAGTACTGGCACACACACACACACACACACACACAGAAATGTACAAGCCATTTTTAAAAGGTCTTTTATGTTTAATAGAGCGTGTTCAGCATGTGTGCCTAATGAAATGAGTATTTTAAAATCATATTCAGTTGTAGTGGGACTATTACTAATCAGTTTAAAATTTTTTCTTTATATGCACATGTAAGGCATGATTTCATGGGAAATGCGTAGATACGAAAAGCAACAAATCCATCATCTCACTCTGACTTTGTAACTTTTCTCTCTGCATCTCCTCACGTGTGGATCTGTACCAATGACTGAACATCGCTTAGGCCTTAGCAGACCACAGTGTCCGCCACGCAAAAATCCTGGAGGCTTTAGAAGCTGAAAAGCAAAAAATTGCTAAAGAACTACAAATTTTGCAGCAGAATCGGACTAATAGGGATAAACTGTTGACAGGTGAGTAGGATTGATTTAGCAGACACTTTTAGTTACTTGCCTTATTTATAATATGATTAATAAGATGTCAGTTGCCATTCTGCACTCAAAATGCTTTATTCTAGATGTTGCTGACTTTTCTATATGCGACTATATTTGTGTGGATGTTTATTTTTAGAATCTATAGACTGAATATGTCTCCTGAAAATGACAAATATTACATACTCCATTTAAGAAAACCAGTAAGTCGTCCTCGTTAAAGCACAGGACGGAGCAGTCATCACTGGAGTCAGAGAAGGGCAAGGGGGAAGGGAGCAGAGCAATTCCTCAGGACGGCTAGGGTTGGAAAAGGTGAAGGGACTTGGGGAGGGGAGGAACCAATAATAAAAGGATGGCTGGGATGCTTGCACACATGGAAAATCATGGTGCATCTCACTGATTTGTACAGTGAGTATGTTAATATAATCGGGAAAATGAAATTTTAGACAACATTGTTTTCCTGTCTATTTTATTATTATTTTGTGCTGCACCTGGGGCTTGAACTCGGCACCTCGTGCTCTTGGTTTTTCCCCCTCAAGGCTGGTGGCTCCGCCTCTAGGCTTCTGCTGGCTGATTGGAGATGGGTTCTCAGACTTGTCTGCCCAGACTGGCTTCAAGCCCTATCCTCGATCTCAGCCTCCTGCCTAAGCTACAATTATACTGCGCCTGGCCCAATTTTATTTTTTTGTGTTGCAGAATATTTGGGGGGAAAGTTAAAAAGGATTATGTGTCTGTATGCATAAGGCCATTATATCCTTAACCTTACTTTAAAAAGAAATTAGAAAAATTAAAAAGAAGTCAGAAGAAAAAGTCTTAGATGTTATTTGGGGAAAAAAAATTGCCTTTGGTGGTTCCTTGGTATACTAAAACTTTTCTTAAGTGTTTTTTTTGTTGTCGGTTGTGGGGCTTAAACTTAAGGCTTGGGCATTGGCCCTGAGCTTTTTTGCTCAAGGCTAGTGCTGTATCACTTTGAGCCATAGTTCTGCCTCTAGCTTCTGGTGGTTAATTGAAGATAAGAGCCTCAGGGACTTTCTTGCCACGGCTGACTTTGAACTGCAAGCCTCAGATCTCAGCCTCCTGAGTAGCAAGGATGACAGGGCCCGAGCCACCGCTACCCAGCTTATGCTAAAACTTTCTTTTTTAATCAGAAGTTTTCTTCCATCTCTTCACAAGTGAGAGACCCCATTTTAATTTAAAGAATATTTTTGTTTGTTTTCGTTTTGTTCGCTTGATTGCTTTTGAGACAGGTTCTCACAATATAGCTGAGCCTGGTTTTGAACTCATGATCTCCTGCCTTTGCCTCTGAGTGGGGAGGATTGTGTACCACACCCACTGGCTGGGGTATTTTCTTGTCCCCGTGAGCTCTGAAGGGAAATCACTCCGCTCTTACGCGCAGCCCAAGTGCTGGTTAAAACCACTTGCTTGCAGCTCACGGTGTGCTTAAATCCTCTCCATGCCTTTGTGTTAGTTCAGCCCAGCTGGAGCTCCATGAAACTCTCGGTGATGATCCAGGAAGCCAACACCATCAGCAGCAAACTGAAAAAACGTTACGCTTTTGGCAGGTGAGCGCTTCCTGACGGCCCTGACTTTAAAGCAGTTCTTTGTTTTAAGAGGAATTGCTCTATACGGGTGTGTTGTTTTGGTTTGGTTTTCCTTTTTGTAGTTTCTTTACAGTCTTATCCGCTGGGCCTGCTAGGAAAGGGTTGCTATGTAGATCGCTAGTGCCACTTGGAGGCTCGGCCCTAACGTCCTCGTGCATTTTTAACTTACAAATAGAACAAGTGGAGTTGTCTTAGTGATTTACTGGTGAGTGGGTGTGTACCTGTGTGTGCCCATGAGCATGTTAGTACTGGGGCTTGAACTCGGGGATTTAAGCTCTTTATTTAGCTTTTTTCACTCAAAGCTGGTACTCACCACTTAAGGAATTCTTTTTTTTTTTTTTTTTGGAACTCTAGTTTTCCTAGGTAGCCTAGGCTGGCCTTGAACTCATGATCCTCCTGTTTCAGCCTCCTGAATGTTGGGATTGCAGTCATGTGTGCCTTAATTTAGTTTGTTCGCTTATTTGCTTTTGTAGGCTGCAGGGGATTGTACCCAGGTCCTTGCACATGTTAGGCAAGCACTCTTAACTACTGTGTTCCAACTCCAGCCCTGCATGCTGGTCCTGGGCCTTGATCTCAGGGCCTAGACACTGTCCCTGAGATTTTTTTTGCTCAGGGTTAGCATTCTACCATTTGAGCCACAGCTCCACTTCTGGCTTTTCTTCTGGTGACTAACTGGAGATAAGAGTCTCACAGACTTTCCCGTCCAGGCTGGCTTTGAACCATGACCTTCAGATCTCAGCCACCTGATGGGCTAGGAATACAGGCGAGAGCCACCGGTGCCCAGCCCTGCATGCTTTCTTAAAGGAAAAATAAATATACCGTTTAAAATGGAAAGAAACTTGCTTGTGAACTTATTTTTGTATAGTACATATTAGACCTGCTTGTTCCTCCAGTATAACTGCTTAGCAGTGGAGGACATGAGGAGCATGCTGAATTCCTATAGAAGTTGTGTGTCTCCAGGCAGCTGTTGGTATGAGCTGGCAGATATGTCGTAGGAAATACGCTTTGGTTTGATTTTTCTTTCAGAGACCATGCATCTGATAAGGGGCGTTCGGATACTTCTATCCGGGTCCGAGACTTGCGGCTCGGGATCTCAACTGTATGGAGTGTGGAAAAGTTTGAATCTAAACTTGCAACCATGAAAGAACTCTATGAGGTTTGCAGAATTACTAAAGTCTCTATAAACTGCTGAAAAGAAATACAAAAGTGTTTCAAATATAAAAGCCAACCCATCATGTACTTATTCAAGACAGTATTAACCATTACATATATTTACTTTTGCTTGTAAGCAGCAGTTTATTGATCTGTCTTGTGGGGCTAGAGTTTGTTCCTTGTGCTTGCTTGCTAGGCAGGTGCTCTACCATTTGAGCCAGGCCTCCAGTCCTGTTTTTAGCTGGTTATTTTCCAGGCTGTTCTAGAATCAAGATACTTCAGCTCTCAGCTTGCCAAGTAGCTAGGATTAAAGACCTGAGTCACTAGGGCCTAGACAGTTATGACTTAATCTGAAGTTGTTTTTTTTTTTGGCCAGTCCTGGGGCTTGGACTCAGGACCTGAGCACTGTCCCTGGCTTCTTTTTGCTCAAGGCTAGCACTCTGCCACTTGAGCCACAGCGCCCCTTCTGGCCATTTTCTGTATATGTGGTGCTGGGGAATCGAACCCAGGGCCTCATGTATATGAGGCAGGCACTCTTGCCACTAGGCCATATCCCCAGCCCCCTGAAGTTATTTTTATACCTTCTCCTGTTTCTCTGTGTGTGGGGACGGAGTGGGGTTGGTGTGGGGGTAGGTCCTAGAGCTTACTTAGTGCCTGCGTACTGTCCTTGAGCTTGTGAGTTCAAGGCTAGCATACTACCACACTACCACTTGAGCCATAGCTCTACCTCCAGCTTTTTTTTTGGCCAGTCCTGGGGCGTGGGACTCAGGGCCTGAGCACTGTCCCTGGCTTCTTTTTGCTCAAGGATAGCACTCTGCCACTTGAGCTACAGCGCCTCTTCTGGCCGTTTTCTAGATATGTGGTGCTGAGGAATTGAACCCAGGGCTTCATGTATATGAGGCAAGCTCTCTTGCCACTAGGCCATATTCCCAGCCCCTACCTCCAGCTTTTTTGGTGGTTAGAGATAAGCAACTCCTGGGAAGTGGTGCTGTGGCTCAAAGTGTTAGAGCGCTTGCCTTGAGTGAAAGAGTATGGGGACAGCGCCCAGGCCCTGAGTGAAACTCCATTACTGGCAAAAAAAAAAAAATAAATAAATAAATTATGATACTTCTTTTTTTTTCAGTTTATCTATTTTCTTTCTTTTTTATTCATTTCTTTATTATCAAAGTGATGTACAGAGCGGTTACAGTTTCATATGTAAGGCAGTACATACATTTCTTATCCAACTTGTTACCTCCCCCTCATTTTTCCTCCTCCCCCTCCCCCTTTCCCTCCCCAAATGAATTGTACTGTTGGTTTATACCATATAGTTTATCCATTTTCTATCTCTTTCCACATTATCATTTATTATCTCTCTTCAAATTTTAAACTACAGTACTCTTCCTAAATTATGATACTTCTTAAAAAAAAAAAAATGCTATGGACTTTCCTGCCTGGGCTGGCTTTGAACGATGGTCCTTAGAGTTCAGTCTCCTAAGTAGGATTTGAGGCATGAGCCACTGGCACGTGGCTCTCCTTTCTCCTTTTGGGATCCCAGGGCTCATCCCGAGCCTCCCACCCATGGGGCACAGGCCCTACTGCCGAGTTCCCCCCTCTCCCAACACTCCATCTCCGCCTTGCCACATTAGCCTACTTGTGCTTTATGTTTCCTGTCTCTTCTCAATTGTGATTCTTATCTTTAAACCAAGTTCATTGTTTTTTAAGTATTTGCTATAATCCCAAACACTCTGTGATTATTTTTTTTATTTTATTTTTTATTTTTTTGCCAGTCCTGGGCCTTGGACTCAGGGCCTGAGCACTGTCCCTGGCTTCTTCCCGCTCAAGGCTAGCACTCTGCTACTTGAGCCACAGCGCCCCTTCTGGCCGTTTTCTGTATATGTGGTGCTGGGGAATCGAACCTAGGGCCTCGTGTATCCGAGGCAGGCACTCTTGCCACTAGGCTATATCCCCAGCCCTCTGTGATTATTTTTAACATGTCATCAAGATTGTGATTTTTTTAAAAAAAAATGTTCTGTAATTTTGCCAATGTTATGTTTTGGATGTAGCGGAATAGTTAAGCTTCTCCCCTTAGTTGCTAAACATTTTTTTCCCCACTGATAACAATGAAAACTATCTTTTTCCCTCCCTTAGAGTAATGGTATTAACAAGGGTGACGATGTATTTTGTGATCCCGAAGATGAGTGGGAACCTGACATTACAAACACGCCCGTGTCTTCACTTTCTCGAAGGAGGTAAAGATGTGGTTGTTACTCTGGAGGGGCGTGTATGTGTGTGCGTGGGTGTGGGTGTTGATATGTAAAACTATCACGTGTATTATGTGTGCACATATTTGTGTACACATATCACATTTTATCTAAATGTCTAATTTACTTAATTTATTGTCATGATGGCTATATCTGTGATGGGAACCCTGAACCAAAAACGGAATAATACAGTAGTGATTAAGCTATAGCATAGGATATGACAATGTTATGTGATAGAGAAACAAAACTATAGTTCATCATCCCAGTTTTTTTTTTTTTTTTTTTTTGCCAGTCCTGGGGCTTGGACTCAGGGCCTGAGCACTGTCCCTGGCTTCTTTGTGCTCAAGGCTAGCACTCTACTCTTGAGCCACAGCGCCACCTCTGGCTTTTTCTGTATATGAGGTGCTGAGGAATTGAACTCAGGGCTTCATGTATAGGAGGCAAACACTCTACTACTAAGCCACATTCCCAGCCCCCATCATCCAAGTTTTATGAGCACCTTAGAGCAGCAGAAATTTAATTTTCTATGAAGAAGGCAGAGTATTACTTTAAACTTCTTTCTCCAGAACTTGGCATATCCCGTGACATTTTACTGTAAGCTGTAGGATTTTAAGTGTAGTCAGGTCAGTGTGAGCACCAGAAAGGAATAAATCATCCTGCTAGAAGACTAGTAGATATGCTGTGCATTGCTTGTTAATTAACTTAAAGCGTAGAGACTAATATAATGCCTGGATGTTTTTTAAACAAATTGTGGTTCCACTTGGACCTCGGGCGCTAAGATTGTGGAGGTGAAGGGGTCTGGAAAGGTATGGAAAGCCCATACAGTTGCGCCCTTTAGTTAGCTAAGCAAGTATTTCTGTGGTGACTACTGTCTACTGTGTCCTGAAAGATGAATGAATGCACGCACGCACGCACGCACGCACGCACGCACGCTCACTCGCTGCCTTCGTGAGCGGGAGGCAGGGCTGGAGCACGTCGCCGCTCTGGGTCGGGTGACAGGCTAGAGCGAGAGGGCTTTGCTCCCTGAGCTGGGACGAGGCTCACCTTTTGAGCGCGTTTGAGGTTCCAGGACACCTCAGCGCTGTCTCCAAGGCTGGAACCTTGAGGCAGGGTGGAGGGGTCGACACTATTGGCTCATTAGCGGGCGCGTCCTCAGGATCAAGAGCGTCTGGGAAGCCAGATGTGGGGCAGCCTCCCTGCCGTCCCCTCACGTGGGAGGCAGGGGTAGGAGTATCGTGAGTTCAAGGCCAGCCTGGGCCTGCACAGCAAGACACTACCTTCAAAATGAAAAAAAAAAAAAAAAAAAAGATGGCTGAATGCTTGTTAAGGCACGGCCTCCTTTGGCACTTACCACAAGCCTGGGAGCGCGGGCTTTCGTCGCCATGCTGCCGATGGAAAAACTGAGCGTGAAAAGCGGTCAGGAGACTCGCCCCAAGCTGCTGCTGATTGGGGGAGAGAGTTGCCACTCAAAGATGGCTGAGCCCACAGCTCCCAGTGTTCTCACGTGAGCTATCAGCTGTCCCAGAACCTCCCAGCTGTACTGTTTTTTATTCTTAAAAATGCATCAGAAGGGGGCTAGGAATATGGCCTAGGGGCAAGAGTGCTTGTCTCGTATACATGAAGCCCTGGGTTCGATTCCCCAGCACTACATATATAGAAAATGGCCAGAAGGGGCGCTGTGGCTCAAGTGGCAGAGTGCTAGCCTTGAGCAAAAAGAAGCCAGGGACAGTGCTCAGGCCCTGAGTTCAAGCTCTAGGACTGGAAAAAATAAATTCATCAGAAGGAGTGGCATTAATCAAGATGCATTGTACTCACAAACTGACACATTGAATTGAAACCCCTTTGTACAACTCCTTAAAGATCATAAAAAGGTCGGCAAACACTATTTTAACCAGAAAAAAAACTTGTATCGTCTTGTGCTGCCTGCAGTTCGAGATCCATTTGAGTTATCAAACTTGGTTAGACCTCTTGTTGCTTCCAACCATGCTTACTTAAATTCATTTTGCATTCTCAAAGAGGTGGAACTATGTTAGAGCAAACATTTCTTAGTATTTCTGCGTTACCTGCTATGTGCTAAACTGCTAAGCTGCAGTCAGAAATCACTAGGACAAGCTGGGTGCTGATGGCGTACACCCATCATCCTAGCTTCTCAGGAGTCAGACCTGAGGATCATAGTTCGAAGTCAGCCCAGGCAGGAAAGTCCATGAAACTTATCTCCAGTTAACCACCAGGAAATCAGCTTTGAGATACCTGAGGCAATTTATAAGAATATAAACTTCTCCAAGATTTAAAACAGACCAACAAACTCATTCAAGAATGACTTACGAATTCCTTTGGATTTTAGGATTTCTGGTTTCTTTCTGTTTCCATTATAAACAGGTATAAACTTAATGTCCTTAGAATTATTTATCATTGTATGAGCAGTAATAACTAATTGTTCTAGCCAGGCACTGGCGACTCATGCATGTAATGTTAGCTAATTAGGAGGCTGACACGAAAATCTCAATTCAGAATTAACTCATCCAGAAAAGTCCAGTTAACCGGCAACAAAGCTGCAAGTGGAAGCATGGCACAGTAGTAGAGCACCAGCCTTGAGGGTAAAAGCCAAGCAAGACATTGAGAACGCATCACTCCCTGTGGCGTGTAAGGACAATGTCTCAGTGTTTGTTCTCCTCAGGAGCAGATGTTTGCTGAAGAACAGGAGGATTTCTGGTTGTCTGCAGGACTTACAAGTCCCCCTGCCTCCGAATCTGCACCCTTCCCGGTCATCAGGTATTTGACCCCCTCCAGAGCTCTGCAGTGGGAGACAGGCACCAAGTCCCGCCTCGGCCATCACCGCCCCTGGCCTTGGGAAAGCTGCTTCCTTGCCTAGGTGTTTCCCTTGTAAAATGAAGAGGTAGACTGGGTGGTTTCTTCACTTGTAAAATCCTGGGCTCTGTGCCCTTTTAGTAGAGCGGCCGCTTGAATGAGAATGACATTTGTGTTCAGCAGTATGGGGAAGGTTATTTCTTGATAAGTCAAAGAAGAAATTATAGCAGGTTATGCATTGCATACCATGATTTGTATTATGTCTGTGCTTGCAAATGAGTAAGATCTCTCTGCTGGGCTCTCGCCTAGAATCCTAGCTGTTCAGGAGACTGAGATCTGAAGATTATGTTTCAAAGCCAGCCTGGGCAGGAAAGCCCTTGAGACTCTGATCATCACTAGACTAGCAGAAACCCACAAGTGGCGCTGTGGCTCTAGTGATAGAGCACTAGCCTTGAGCAAAAGAAGCGCAAGGACCACCCAGGGCCTAATTTCAAGCCTTAGGACACCGCCCCCCCCCACACACACACCACGCACACACAGTGACTCTCTAGATGGACGTAATGCCACATTCCTATAGTCTGAGCTGCTTCCGGAGGCTGAGGCAGGAGCCTCACTTAACGGCCAAACCGACAACATCGCAAGACCCCGTTCCAAAGAAGAACTTCCTGTCAGCTATCAGTAGATCACTACGGAACAATAAGAAAGAGCAAATGGCTGACTCACACAACAACTCGATTGAAACATAATGTTGAGTGAAGTGAAAAAGAGGAATAGGGGGGGAAATTCTTTAAGCTAGGCACATGAATACCGTAACTCTCGTAGAAGACTATTGTCATGCCTCCTCATCATCACAGTAATATTAATCCACAGTTAGCTTATTTACCACTTTGGATTTTTTTTGTTGTTGTTGCCAGTCCTGGGCTTGGACTCGGGGCCTGAGCACTGTCCCTGGCTTCTTCCCGCTCAAGGCTAGCACTCTGCCACTTGAGCCACAGCGCCACTTCTGGCCGTTTTCTGTATATGTGGTGCTGGGGAATTGAACCCAGGGCTTCATGTATACGAGGCGAGCATTCTGGCCACTAGACCATATCCCCAGCCCTCACGTTGTCTTCTGGATTGGACAGTGCTCAGAAAATTCCCCTGTCCTGAGGGCAATCTTCCAGAGACATGCTGCCTGGGCTACAGAGAGGCCGCTGGCTCGAGCCTGTCTTGATTGTGGTATACCTCTAGAAGAAATTAACACAGGCATTTCTTTTTATATAGTTTTAGATAGCACGTTGTTTCCTGCTTTTCTACTTTATGAGCAAGTCCCGTTTCCGGTGTCATTTTATTTAATTGCCATTATTTTACCGGTTTATAATACTATAGGAGTTAGAAAAAATTAATCCCTACCAAAAGCAAATAAAGAAGAGAGCCAGCCAGGTACTGGTGGGTTGAACCTATAATCCTAGCTATCAGGAGGCTGAATTCTGAGGAGGGAGATTCAGAGCCAACCTGGGCAGATCAGTCTGGAAGACAGCTAACCAGGAAAAAACTAGAACTGGATGTATGCTTCCAGAGTAGCAAACTGGAGCAAAAAAAAAGCTCAATGTAGTGAAATTGAGCTGGAGCTCAGAAAAGGAGAGTAAGCCGCTGGGGTGTATGGGTTTTCTCGTCACCCCTGTTGTGGTGGAGAAGCTACTCAACCTATGGGCTGCGGCTGCTTGAGGTGAGGTCATTCCTGCGAGGGTCTGTGTCCTGGGGCTGGCCTGCTGAGGGTACTGGAGTAAGAATGAATTCCTTTGAAGCCTTATGGCCCGCGATTCTATAGCGTATCTGCATTCACAGCTCGGAAAGTATGGTGTGTGACAACCAGGCATGCGTCAGGCTGTTTCCTGTTCGTGCAGGTTTAATGGAGAGATCAAGCAGCCTTTGCTCAAATTCAGCAGAACCATTTCTTCCTGGAATTTGCAAAGAACTGATTGGCTCGTCGATCGACTTCCTTGGGCAGAATTACGATGAAGAAAAAACGATAGCAGATAGCCTGATGAGTAATCTAATGAAAATCTACACTGCGCTGCTGGCCGTTTCTAAAGCCCATGAAGAGCAGGACGAGGAGAGTCAGGAGAGCTGTAAGGACAGCCCCACCCCACCCCCATCTCAGGGCATTGTGGTTGGGGGGGGGGGGATACTTGACACTGGTGGCAAACAACTTTAGAGGTTGCTTGACCGCTCTCGTGGTACTCATGTGTGTCCGGTCTTTTTTGTGTGTGCACGCCAGGCCCCGGGGATTGAACTCAGGGCCTGGCACTTTTGCGCTGATTGGCTAATGAGCTACCACTTGAGCCCATGGCTCTACTTCCAGCTTTTTTGGTGCTTAATTAGAAATAAGTTTTCTATTCAGTCTGGTTTAGAACTGAGATCCTCAGATCTCAGTCTTCTGAGTAGCTAAGATTACAGGTGTGAGCCACTAGCACCTGGCATGTGGAATCTTTTTTTTGTTTTTGCCAGTCCTGGGCCTTGGACTCAGGGCCTGAGCACTGTCCCTGAGCTTCTTTTGCTCAAGGCTAGCACTCTACCACTTGAGCTACAGTGCTACTTCCAGCTTTTTCTGTTTATGTGGTACTGAGGAATCGAACCCTGAGCTTCATGCATGCTAGGCAAGCACTCTACCACTAAGCCACACCCCCAGCCATGTGGAAACATATTTGGAGATGGTTTCTTCCACTAAATTTCATTCTTTTAAATTTTTTTAGTCTTATTTATTCCCTTTTAAAAATTATCTTTTTTTTTTTTTTTTTTTTTGGCCAGTCCTGCGGCTTGGACTCAGGGCCTGAGCACTGTCCCTGGCTTCTTTTTGCTCAAGGCTAGCACTCTGTCACTTGAGCCACAGCGCCACTTCTGGCCATTTTCTGTATATGTGGTGCTGGGGAATCGAACCCAGGGCTTCATGTATATGAGACAAGCACTCTTGCCACTAGGCCATATTCCCAGCCCCTAAAAATTATCTTTAAGCAGTTATAGAAAGGGGTTTCTACTCCACATGCCAGTCCATGCGTACAGTGCACCTCGATCACTGTCGTTTCCTTGTTCAAAGTGTTCTCTTTGGATCGAACGACGCAGTCCTTGACTATACAGATCACTTGTGCTTTCGATCAGCTTGTGGTCTTGCTCAAACACTGGTGGAATGAGTGTCTGCCTTGTACCAGCATAGCAAGGCTCGAAGATGAACTGAGACAAGAAATTAAAACACTTGGGGGCTACCTACAGTTGTTTTTGCAGGTAAATTGATTTCTCTCAACCTGTTTTTCTTTAGAGGAGAGGGTGGAGGGGACAGGAGTGGGATTTGAACTCGGGACCTTGCACTTGCTGGGAAGGCACTCTGCCACTTGAGCCATACCTCCTGGCCTGGAGATTGATTTCTTCTTTGGAGAATCTAATTGTTTGGGTAACTATTTATTAACTTTGCCTTGGCCTGTATCTTTCCCTACATTAGAACTGGGGGCTTTTCAGACGTGTTTCCTGTCTTGTCTTAAAAGTAGATTAAAATGGATTTATTGAGCCAAGGCTTCTAAGTGATTACAGAGACAAGTCCGTCTCATACTCATAGCACCCCCCCAGTAGGCACTGCCGTCGCCATTGTATTAGGCGGGGGCGGGGGTGGGGGCGCTGAGTGTTACAGAACCAGGAAGTGGCAGAGGGGATGGGAACCAGTGGACCGGACTTCACCCTCTACTCAGCTACTGTGCCGGCCTTCTGAAGGGCGTTGGGAAGAGGGGCCACGCTCTGCCCGTGCTGCATTAGTCACAAACCTGCCCACGTGGCGGCCAGGACGGTCATCTTTGTCCCCTGCTCACCTCGCTCAGGTGAGATCTGGGCTACGAGGGAGAAGCGCGATCACAGCTTGCCTTCCCTCACGTATGGCGTCTGCAGGCCGGCAGGCACCGCGGCGCTGGCCCTCCAAGGCTGCCATGCCCGCCCTCCCTCCCTCCCTCCCTCCTTCCTCCCTCCTTCCTCCTTCCCCCTTCCCATCCGCGCTGCCTAAAGAGTAGCCCTGGCTGTGTGGTCCAGCACGACAACCTTCAGCTGGCTTAGTGCATTAGGCCGCAAGCAGCAGCAGAGGAGGACGCAACATCCCTTCTTCTAAAGGAAGTTTCTGGAGATCGCCATATGACACCTCTGTTTGCATGTTTGCCAGGACTTCCTCATCTGACCGCATCTGAATGCAAGCGTAAAGGACATGTTAGTTCTTTATTCTAAACGCTTAGGTGCCCAGATAAACATTCAAGGGTTCCGGTGAGATGGAAGAAATAAGGAGTTGATGTTGAAGAATGCCTAGTCATTACTATTTCACAGACTGTATCGTATGCTGCCATCTTTCATAGCTGTAGGGCTGCCTGGTTTCTGGCTTGAACGTGTGTATGAGGAGTGGTCATTGTATCAATGGCTGGGTAATTTATGTCCTTCATATTGTTCGTCTTGTCTCTTATTCTTCTGGGGAACGGGGATCACATGTTCTGCAAGCCAGTGCTGTCCTTGTTTCCTTCCCCTGGGTGAGCTCGCGCGTCGGGTACACTGGTCCATTTTTGTCTTCCAGGGATGCTGTTCAGATATTTCATCCATGGTGAAAGAGGCCAGGAAGAAAGGGAAGCAGGTTATTCAGCAAGCTGTGAAGTATGTGGGGCAGTTAGCCATTCTGAAAGGGAGCAAGCTGTATTTCCTGGACCACAGGAACAGTCAGACTTCCGGCAGCGTCCAGGTAACGTCACCGAGGTTAGTTCTGAAAGACCTCCTGGGGGAACATGAGCGACTTCTGCAGCAGCATCATTAAACTCGGCTTCAGTTCATTTTTCAAAGTAAATTGTGCTTTCAATAATTTGGCAGTAAGGTTTAAAATAGTCTCAATGTAAATGGGTTAAAGTAGTTGGAAACACATACGTCTTACAAGCCATTAAAATCCTTTGATACTAGATGTCATGGCATACACCTGTAATCCTAACATTCAGGAGGCAGAAAGGCCAGAGGATCATGAGTTCAAGTCTAGCCTGGGCTACGTAATGAGAACCTGCCTCAAGAAAAGACGAAAATCCTTCTACGTGCTTGATTTGATGATTGCTGTCCACCACAGAGACTCTACCCAGCCCAATACATGAAAAACTAAGTTTAGAAATGCGCGATTCTAGAAACTTTCCGTAGCTCTAATTACCCAGACCAGGAAAACAAGTTAATGCTTGCAATGTCCCCTAGGGAGAATTCATGGATGCTGTCTGCGATGGTGTGGGCTCAGGAATGAAGATTCTGTTAGACTCTGGGCTGGAAAAAGCAGAAGAACTTGAACAAGACCTCTCGAGGCAGTGGGCACAGCACGAGGTGCGTCCTGCATGCACAGGACCTGACGGCCAGCAAGGCCGCGGCTCCACGCAGCCAACCCCACTGCCACAGATACATCCTAGTTTGTGTCGTGTGTGTGTGTGTGTGTGTGTGTGTGTGTGTAAGGAGGAAGATTTGGTTCCCCCTTCCCTCCCCCTCCCTCTCTCCCTCTCTTCCTTCCCTCCCCCCTTCCTTCCCATAGAGCAAATCTGAGTTGGTCTTAGGGCAGAACTCAGTAGAGGTGAAGCCAACACATACTTCAACAGAATCCTCTGGCAGAAATGAAGCTGCTCCGTAGGGGGCAGCACTGAGCAGTGCAAAAGCAAAGGATTAGGGTTCAGACTGGGCTTCTGCCATCCTTCGGAGTCTCAGGAGTTAGGACCCAGGACCTAACCTTAACGGGCATCAAATAATAAAACCTGTGGGCTGGGGATATGGCCTGGTGGCAAGAGCACTGGCCTCGTATACATGAAGCCCTGGGTTCGATTCCCCAGCACCACATATATAGAAAACGGCCAGAGGTGGCGCTGTGGCTCAAGTGGCAGTGTGCTAGCCTTGAGCGGGAAGAAGCCAGGGACAGTGCTCAGGCCCTGAGTCCAAGCCCCAGGACTGGCAAAAACAAAACAAGCAAATAATAAAATGTGTGTGAAGTTCTCAGAGCATCGACTGCTTGGTGTGTCAGTCTCCTCACTTGCTCCCATGGGGAGTTTTGCTAATTTCATCCTGTAAATATTTAAGTAAAAGGCAAATCTTGTTATAGCAGACATCAAAGAGCATGGTATTTATTGGAGAAATCGGTAGGCCATCGGTTTTTGAAAGACATTCCAGTTGTATGATTTAGATACCCTGAAGCTATTTATTTACACTTCCCGAGTCAGAACTTCAACCTTCTGGCTTTGTAGACTAGAACTTTCCCTCTTGGATTCCCATGCAGTTCTAGGATTTTGTGTTTCTAAATAATGATTTGCATAATAAAATATTCATTTCTCTGCAGGTCACCAAGCAGATGAAAGCTAGTGCCATGGGACTGATCAGATCTCTTGAAGATACCTTCTCTGAATGGAAAATAGTAAGAGGTTTTTTTTAAAATTTCATTTAGTATATATTTTATCATTCCACTTACTTCAATTAATGACTTTTAAAAAACTTTTTTATGCTTACTCAAAGAGAACTCTTATGTACGTGTTGGATTGAAGCACATTTGCTTGTTTGTAGCTACTTTGCAGACATCATTACTAGTCTTAGTAATAGAAGATTGAATAGGAATTTGTTAATACAGTATCCTTACACTTGTTTTCTTTTTCTTTGTTTTTTTTGCTACTTTCATACTTGGATTTTTTTTTTTGGCCAGTCGTGGAGCTTGGACTCAGGGCCTGAGCACTGTCCCTGGCTTCTTTCTGCTCAAGGCTAGCACTCTACCACTTGAGTCACAAGCGCCACTTCTGGCCATTTTCTATATATGTGGTGCTGAAGAATCGAACCCAGGGCTTCATGTATACAAGGCAAGCACTCTTACCACTAGGCCATATTCCTATCCCCTTACACTTGTTTTCTCTCTCTGTCTCTCTCTCTCTCTCTTTTTTTTTTTTTTTCGATTGGGCCTGGGGCTATCCCTGAACTTTTCAGCTCAAGGCTAGCACTCTACGATTTTTTGTTTTGTTTTGTTTTTGCCAGTCCTGGGGCTTGAACTCAGGGCTGAGCACAGTCCCTGGCTTCTTTTTGCTCAAGGCTAGCACTCTACCACTTGAGCCACAGTGCCACTTCTGGCTTTTTCTTTATATGTGGTGCTGAGGACTCAAACCCAGGGCTTCATGTATATGAGGTGAGCACTCTACCGCTAGGCCATATTCACTGCCCCTAGTGCTCTACCATTTTGAGCCACAATGCCACTTCCAGTTTTCTGGTGGCTAACTGGAGATAAGGATTTCACGGCCTTTCCTGTCCCAGCTGGCTTTGAACCTCAATCCTCAGATATCAGCGCCCTGAGTAGCTAGGATTACAGATCTGAGCCATTGGTGCCTCGCCCCTTACATTTGTTTCTTAGAGCTACTGGATTGGTATCTTTTAGCTTTTGGGTTTAATACTCAGTGAGTTCAAAGATTTGAAACCCAACTGACTAAGACAGATTACCTTATTCCCATGTATCGGGTAAGTAGAAAAATATAAACTAGGTGTGTTATTAGTCTTTAAAAGGAGAGTAATGACTGAAGGCATGGCTCAAGTAGTTGAGTGTCTGACTAGCAAGTAGGAGGCCTTGAGCTCAAACCCCACTGTTACCCGCAGAAAAGAAACTTGCCTTCTTTTTTAAAAAATATAATTAAAAAGATTACAATTATATAAATCAGGTTATGAGTACAATGCTTTTTTGCCAGTAGTGTGGTTTGAACTCAGCACCTGGGCACTGCCGCTGAGCTTCTTTGTGCTCAAGGCTAGCGCTCTACCACTTGAGCCACAGCGCCACTTCCGGCATTTTCTGAGTAGTTTATTGGAGATAAAGAGCCGTATGGACTTTCCTGACCAGGCTGGCTCTAAACCTCGATCCTCAGATCTCAGCTTCCTGAGTAGTGAGTAGCTAGGATTACAGGCAGGAGCCACTGGTGCCTGGCTAGTACAATGCGCGTGATCACGGTCACCTCTCCCATAGTTTTCTCCTCCATCCCTAACCTCAAGTTATGTAGTTCAATTACTACATAGTATACATTGAATATAATGAGTAAAGAACTTATTTCTGATGGAGCCTTGGGTGGAAGTAGAAAAAAAAAAATGAAGGCAATTTTTTATTTACGTATGATAAAGGGGAGGTATTATAAATTGAAGTTTTTAATTAAGTAAGTTTGTATTTTATGGTAATAGATAAGTGCATGCAACTTGCTTTAGTCCATCCTCATAGTAAGACAATAAGACCTTGATTTAAAATTCATTGCGAATTCTGTCTCTTTTAAAAAATAATTATGTTAATAATTAACTTTGGTCTTACAGAAGTTGAGTAAAATATTGGTGTGGAAATGAACTTTATTAAAAATAACTTTCTGATGATTAAAATCACATTGTTAATGTTTATTGCTAAGTAGCCTATTTTATGTATTTTTTTTAAATCTTGATTTACACAGAAAAGCTTCGGAGCTCCAGAACAAGAAGATTATAGATTCCGGAACTGCAAGAAGATGGTTCATCTTGCCCCAGAATTATTGAAGTTAACACACTGCTTAGAGAGGACCGTTCGAATGGTGATTTCTGCGCTGAGAGGTATGCACTGTGGATGGCGTGTGTCCAGAACTGTGTAGAGAAGGGCCCTGAGCCAGCTCCCCTTTTTCCTCCCTCTGTTGGTCCCTCACGGGCGGTAGTTACCTCTGCAGGAACCTGATTCCGCCTAATAGGCCTGCACGTTTGTCTGTGAACATCACTGGGAAGAACCGGCGGTGCTGGGTATGGGTGGCACTGGCCCCTATGATCCTAACTACTCAGGAAGCTGAGATCTGAGGATCACGGTTCAAAGCCAGCCTGGGCAGAAAAGTCCATGACTCTTATCTCCCATTAACCACCGAAAAGCCAGAAGTGGAGCTGTGGCTCAAATGGTGGAGCATTAGCCTTGATCCGAAAACAGCTACGGGACAGCACCTAGGTCCCGAGTTGCACCCCACTGCCAGCATTAGAAAACAGGGTGCTTGCTTGCCTAGTAGAGAAACACTTGAGTGGAATAATCCCCAACAGTGTGGACTCCCGTGTTTGTTTTGTTTTTGGCCCTCTTCCCGGGCTTGACTGGACTCGGGGGCCCGGAGCTCTTGCGGCTTCCACCCGAGGCCGGTGCTCCATCCGCGAGGCCCGGCTTCACCCTTGGCTTTTCCCTGGTCGGCTGGAGAGAGGGGGTCCCCCGGACTCGGACCCCAGATCCTCGGATCTCGGTTCCCTGGCCCGCTAGGGCACCGATGGGGTCCCTCTTATATAAAGATGCCTGATTTCCACCGTGTCCCCGCCCCGTGCCCAGGCGGCCCCGCCGACGCCGACCCCCGGAGGAGCTGCGTGGAGGATCTCTGCCGCCTGGCCGGCCGCGTGCGCCGCGCGGCGGCGGGGGAGCCCTGCGCCCCGGAGCCCCCGGGCGAGGCCGGCCTGGGCCAGCTCGACGCCCTCGCCGCCTCGCTGCTCCTGTGCTTCGAGGCCGAGGAGGGACCCGAGGTGCTGGAAGCCCGCGAATGTGCCGGAAGCCCGAGCCGCGGGGAGGCCGCCGCCACGCCGGGCAGGCCGGGCTGCAGCCGGGGCGTGCCCAAGCGCGTCCTCTCCCTGCGGGGCGCCCAGCCCGGGCCGGCCGGGGGCGGCCAGTGGGTGTGATGGCCACGCGGCACCCGGGGCGGCCGGCCGGAGGACACGGCGGACACACGCGCCCGGATGCGGGGGAGAAAGGAGAGAAGGCTCGAGTGTGCGCGTTCCGGAGGGCGCGGTCTCCCCCGTGGCCGCCCCGGGGTGGACGACATCGGCAGGACGGGAGCTGGCCTGGGAGCCTCCGCGGGCTCACCGGGCTCCTCGGGACCACGCGTGGGCTGGCCGCGCCCCTGGCTTCTCATGCTGTCAGCACCCTGGCCTGTCCATCGGTGTGTCAGCACGCTGGCACGTGCCCCGGGCCTGTCCGTTGGTGTGTCAGCACGCTGGCACGTGCCCTGGGCCTGTCCGTTGGTGTGTCAGCATGCTGGCACGTGCCCCGGTGGATCCATCAGTGTGTCAGCACACTGGCACGCGTGCCCTGGCGGGTCCGTCCGTGTGTCAGCACCGCTCTCCTCCGGAAGGGAAATCAGAACAGCCCGTGACTGACTCAGGGTCTCTAATAGCTAGGGGCAGCCACGTGGGGAAATGGCGAGCAGAGGTGTAACCGGGGCAGCTGACTCTGCACGCTTACATCTACACCTTGTCTCTTCTGAGGGGTTCACGGAGTTGCCGCTTTGAATGACATGCGTGCTCAGGGTGTGCCGTCCCGTGCCTCCCGGCTTGTAGCTAACTCCCAGATAGGGTATGGTGATGCAGTGGTGCTGTGCTCTCTGGCTTAGTACTCCCTTGAATTGCCCGTGACCCCCCGGGGCGGGGCGGGGGGGGGGGCTGAGGGGTACCACGTCCTGAAGCCCACAGCAGAGCTTGGAGACTGCTGCTGCTTTCCTCCTTTGGCTAATGGCATAGCGAAAGGACTTGTACATGATTGGCTGGAGAGTGAAGATCTCTGTATTTCTCAGCTTTAAAAGCCCTGTACAGTCGGGATAATACTCTGCTTGTGGGATAGCACCTTAGGAAAACAGCTTGACATTCTTAACCTCTCAAGAAGGTACTTAAAGCCTCTGAGCGTCACGGAGCAGCGACGGAGCGGTGGTGTTTTATTCGGCATAAGTAGAGGGGGTTGGCTGAGTAAACAGGAGTAAACGGGAAGATGGAGGAGCCCCCTGTCAGGTGGGGAGAGCAAGAAAACGCGGGTCATGATAGAGCGACCCTCAGGAGCCACGCCTGCCACGCACCGTGTCTTCAGTTGCTTGAAGGTGGTGCTGCGTGCAGATCCGCTTTCATCTTTCGGGCATCTGAGCCTGCCCTCTTGCGAAGGCCCGCGTGGACCAGTCGGGCTCCGGCATGCGCAGCCCTTTCAGTGTCCACTGAAGAGCGCAAGGTGGGCACGGGAGGATTTTCCCTGGAGCCTGTACTTTGGTGAAGGGCTCGTAACGTATCAGGATAGTCGTTTTTTGGCTTGATACTTGCTGTTTCATCTTTAGTTCCGCTTTTTAAACACACGACCGTTGCTGGAAACTTTTTAGTGTCTTTGTACATTTTTGTATACTTATATTTATTCTAAATAAACTTGTTATACTGTATTTGAATGAATGGTAAAAAAAAAATGCGATCAGAATCATGTGCAGTGAAAAGAAGTATTTCAGAGAGAATGTCTCTAATAAATTTTGTCAGCTGCAGAATTGTCTTTAAGATTTTTTTTCCCCCCCTAGGTTAAACTCAGGGCCTCAAATTCTCACTCAGCTTTCTTGGTCATGGCCAACATCCTATCACTTGAATTACGCCTTCAGCCCACCCTTTTGCTGGTTATTTTGAAGCAAAGAGTCTCACAGACTTTCTGCCTGAGCTAGCTTTGAACCACAATCCTCCAGATCTCAGCCTCGGGCACGAGCCACTGGGCCTAGCAAGATTTTTTGTTATTGTTTCATTTACTCCCGACTCAAAATTAATGTCCTATCTCTGGTTGATAACAGTTATTCTAGCACTAAAAAAAAATACTAAAATTATTATGATAACTACTTTTCTAGGCACTGTACCCCGCGCTGTCCTCCTGACCCTACTTTGTGTTCCACCTTGCTCCGCCGTGTGTGTGTGTGTGTGTGTGTGTGTGTGTGTGTGTGTGTGTGTGTGTGTGTGGTGTGTGTGTGTCCCTGCTGGTCCTGGGGCTTGAATTGAGGCCCTTGTGCTGCCCTTGAGCTTCTTTGCTCTTCCACTTGAGCCACAGCTACGCTAAGGTTTTTTGATGCTTCGTGGAGATAAGAGTCTCACACACTTTCTTGCTGGGAATGGCTTCAAAACACGATCCTCTGACCTCCGCCTCCTGAGCAGCTGGGATTGCAAGGCGGGACCCATCCACATCCAGCAGCAAGTTCCCCATTTTATTCAGGCCGTTGGTGTTGTTGGATCGCGGCCCAGCCTCCCAATCTCATTTAACTCCATTGTCCCTGTAAAGAAGTATCTCCCAATTGGTCATTTTCTCAGGTCGCAGGGTGGGGACTTCGGCATATGAATGGTGGTTGCGGGTGGTCAGTTCAGCCCATAGCAGGAGATGGAGTGCATTTACTTTGGGGACTTGAGGGAATCCCATCAAGGTGCTGGGCACTGTAGACTATGGGTCTGACGTGTGAGAGGACCTGGATTCTGGGCTTTTTCTTTGTCCACACTGGGATGTCTCTCCCTTTGCCACAGAGGCCTTGTTACTCCACTAAGTAGACCTACTGGCTGACGGTGCTTCAACAAATCATTTAACTTTCATAGTAGTTTTGTAATACAAGGATAAGCACACTCCCCCCCCCATCCTATAGAAGACAAAAAAAATTTAGAGAATCTCAACTATTTGTTCAAGATCACATAGGAAAAAAGAATAAGAGACCTAAGATAGAGTTCGAAACTCCAATTTCATACTTCTTTTTATGTCTTGGTGGATAAAAGGGTAGAAGGAGGAAGAAAGAGTTGAATAATGAATGGAGGAATGGGTGGGTGGGCAGGTGAATGATGAATGAGTGGTTATAAGGATATGTGGGTGTGTGGATGGATGGGTGGGTGGATCAATTTGTAGGTGAAAGAGTGGTAAATGAATAGGTAGATGGGTGAATGGATGGATGCATGGGTAGATAGATAGATGGTGGATGGATGAGTAGATGGAGGGATAGATGGGTGGATAGAGGGATAGGTGGGTAGATGGAGGGATAGATGAGTGTATACATGGGTAGATGGGTGGATGAATAGATGGGTGTATGAATGGATGGGTGGATGGATGGATGGGTGGATGGATGGATAGATGGGTGGGTAGAGAAATGGATGGGTAGATAGAAGATAGATTAGTGGCGAATAACTAGATGACCACAAGTACTCATACTTGTAAAGACTAACTTTGGGACAATTACTAAACCAAACAGCACCTATGAAACGGCTTATCAAAATCCAGGTTTGGAAATGTGGCTTAGCAGTGGAGTGCTTGCTTAGCGTGCATGAAGCCTTGGGTTCCATTCCTCAGTTCCACATAAACAGAAAAAGCCAGAAGTGGTGCTGTGGCTCAAGTGGTTGAGTGCTAGCCTTGAGCAAAAAGAAGCCAGGGACAGTTCTCAGGCCCTGAGTTCAAGCTCCAGGACTGGCAAAAAAATAAAAATAAGGGGCTGGGAATGTAGCCTAGTGGTAGAGTGCTTGCCTAGCATGTGTAAAGCCCTGGGTTCAATTCCTTAGTACCACATACACAGGAAAAGCTGGAAGTGGTGCTGTGGCTCAAGTGGTAGAGTGCTAGCCTTGAGCAAAAAGAAGCCAGGGACAGTGCTCAGGCCCTGAGTCCAAGCCCCAGGACTGGCAAAAAACAAAAACAAAAACAAAAAAACCACACACACCAAAAAACAAAAAAATTAAAATAAATAAATGAAGTCCCTTTGAGGGTTGTGCTCTTGTATTTCTTTTTTTCCCTGTAATTTATTTATTAATTAAACAAAAAACTTTTGACAAGGTGTTATGCAAAAAGGGTACAGTTACATAGTAGGGCAGTGTGTACATTTCTTGTGATATCTTACACCCTGTTTTTCTTTCCCTTCCCTAGGTCAGTAGACATATATACAATACACAATGTACCAAGAACATATACAGTAGCCACGTGGCCTACGCCGAAGAAAATTCGCCTAGGGCTTTAAATGTAATGTCGACAATAGACAGTATGTTGACAATAGTCTTATATGAACGTACATACATAGCTTTTGTGCTATTGTGATCCACTGAGAGGTCAATTTTTGACCTTTATATGTTGAGTGGTTGTTTGGTTTTAGTTACATAATGTAGGGTCGCTGACCCAAACCTGTGGGAAATACCATTTGACAAGAAGTTTTTGGTTGCACAGACCTGGTCTCTACTGTCTCCCCCTCCCCCCACCTTAACAGTCATATATCAAGGAGATCATGCCCCTTTGTTTTCTGTGTTCTAGGCTTATCTCGCTCAACATTATTTGTTCAAGTTCTGACCATTTCCCTGCAAATACCAATATTTCACCATTTCTAATCGCTATGTAGTATTCCATTGTGTATAGGTACCATATTTTTTGGATCCATTCATCTGTGGAGGGCCATCTGGGTTGTTTCCTTATTTTGGCTATTGTGAATTGTGCCACGAAAAACATGGAAGTACAAATGTCTTTTTGATATCTTGGGACCTGCTGTTCAGGATAGATGCCTAGGAGTGGTATGGTTGGGTCATAGGGTAGGTCTATGTTGAGCTTTTTGAGGAACCTCCATACTGTTCTCCCAAGTGGTTGTACTAATTTGCACTCCCACCAACAATGGAGAAGGGTTCCTCTTTCCCCGCACCCCCTCCAGCATTTGTTGTTGCCTGAGTTCAGAGTATAGGCCATTCTAACTGGAGTGTGTGCTGTTGTATTTCTACAAGCCAAGTTTTTGTTTTGTTTTACTTTAAGCTGAGGCGTGGGCAGGTGGTAGGGTCAGGAGGCAGGTGGAGGCCAGGTCTCATTTCAGGTCTGCTGGAGAATTTTGAGATTCTTTGGTAAATTAGTGCTGGGCTTTGAAAGTGCAGATAGCACACCCACGCCTGGAGCTCACATCTGAGTAGACCATCAGTTGGTAAGTTTTTATTTTAACAACCGTAGGGGTGAGCAGCATTAAGCCCAGTCCCAGAGGGAAGGCCCTGCCCATCTTTGTCCTCCCTCCTGTCTTTGTCCCTCCCTCCTGTCTTTGTCCCTCCCTCCTGTCTTTGTCTGCCCTTCCTGTCTTTGTACCCCTTTCCTGTCTTTGTCCCCCCTTCCTGTCTTTGTTTCCCCTTCCTGTCTTTGTCCCTCCCTCCTGTCTTTGTCCCTCCTTCCTGTCTTTGTCCCCCCTTCCTGTCTTTGTCGTCCCCCCTTCCTGTCTTTGTCCCCCTTTCCTGTCTTTGTCCCCCCTTCCTGTCTTTGTCCCCCCTTCCTGTCTTTGTCCCTCCCTCCTGTCTTTGTCCCTCCCTCCTGTCTTTGTCCCTCCTTCCTGTCTTTGTCCCCCCTTCCTGTCTTTGTCCCCCCTTCCTGTCTTTGTCCCTCCCTCCTGTCTTTGTCCCTCCCTCCTGTCTTTGTCCCTCCTTCCTGTCTTTGTCCCCCCTTCCTGTCTTTGTCCCCCCTTCCCTCTGCCCAGGAGCTTGCCGGGGTGACTGCACACGTGCGTTATGTGAATGTGTTTATCTTCTTGTCCTCGACTCTCGTTTCTAGTCTGCCCCAGGCATGGCGTATTACCTGCCTGCTGTTTCTTTAACTGAACATTTTAACAGAAATGAAGCAAATGCATAAAATCACAAATTATAGGTATCCTGCAGGAATTTCCAGTGCGTGAACCCCACCCCCATCCCTGGGTCATTGTCCCCTGGTGGTGACCCACCCTGACCCCTTCCATCATGGTAACCATGCCTCGTTCCCAGCTTTGTATAAGTGGATCACAGCTACCAGCGCGTCAGCAGCTCCCTCCCTTGCCCCTGGCAGTGTCTTTGTGGGACCCGGGACGCTGTGTGCAGCAGTAGTTGGCTGGTTTTCACTGTTTGATGCTGCTGCACGGCCTGAGTCTGTCCCCGTTGACTCATCTCACTGGGGGCCGTGGCTTTGGCCTCGTGACTTGCGTTAGCAAGAGTGAGGCGGTTTGAGACGGTGCAGGGAGACCGCGCTTGCTCACTCAGGTGTCGGCCATCATCAGAGCGAGATGGAGACAGGTGAGCAGACCCCCTCCCCCGCCCAGGCCTGCCCTCCACCACCTCACCAAGTCCTGTGTGATAGTCACCGTCACTGTTCAGGACTGGTTCATAACGTTGATGGCATGGTCGTTCACCATGTCTTTTGGTGCATATAGCGACCGTCATCCAAATTGCTCAATAACCTTAAAAAACACCAACTACCCCTGAAGGTGATAATCCTATGCAGTCTCCTTTAGCGACTTCATTAGAAGTCCACATCCGGTCTCCATGCAAGCCCTGGCCTGGGAGAGACGGGCAAGGTTGGCAGAGACAAAGGCGGGTGAAGGCCAAGGGTGGCGGGGGTGGCGGGGGGGGGGGGGTGGACAGCGGGGTTGGTGGGATCGAAGTTCCCGTTTCTCTCTGCCTGGCCGAACCCACTTTGCGCTTGTTCTCTCCCGGCTGGTGCCCTTGTTCGGGTCGTCCATCAGCCGCCCGCCGTCCCCTGCACGATCCACGGCTGGAGGGAGCGGGCTTGCCTAACGAATGGCCCTTATCCATCACCGCCGGAAGCCGGGGCTGCGGAATCTATTAGCGCAATCCACCATCGGGGGCGAGGCTTATGGATGGGGTGCAGCCGGTCGATGCGTGAATTGTGGATTTCTAGGCGTTCGGGTCAAGAGAGTAATGCAGATTTGGGATGGGATTGATGTGGCTGAGTGGTATTTTATGATGTAAAGTTTACCTCTGACTTAGAAAGTAATTGGATGTGGGTGACGGCTGAGGTTCAAGCGAAGCGCCGGTGGACATGGCAGATACCTGTAGTTCGCGGAGGAAGACGGATTTCCAGAATGAATTACTGTTCTTGATACTTTTATTCCGCTTTGTAATATGTCATTTGGGGCATCAGAACATTGACCCAGGAGGAAAGTTTTGCACATAAAGCAAGACGGACTCATTCTGCGGCCTGCCAGGTCCATAAATAGGAGGGGAGTGTGGCCTCCGGAAGGTTCTAGAGCCATCTGCTTCAGATGGCTGCAAACACGTCACCCCGGGGCTTGCTCTTGACCTCGTGTGTGTGCAATGCGCAGCAGTTGGGAGGTATCAGTGGTTCACTGTTTCTGTAAGCCTTGGACAGCGCCAGAGGGCGGTGTTAGGGCAGAGGATCGTGGGCTACAGAAAGTCCAAGGGCCCGACCCCATGCCCCGCTTAAAGGAGCCCCCGAGGCAGGGCACGCGTGCTTATAGCTTTGTTACATGCGCAGTTCTGTATCGCACCCACAGCTGGCTTTGAGCGGCAGTCCTCAGGATCTTGGCCTTGCGAGTAGGTGGGATAACTGGCACCCAGCCAGAAGTCACTTTGAAGTTAGAAAAGGAAGAGCAGGCCATTTAGACAGCCTTTGGTGGCAGGGGCTGAGCGGTGGCTCAATGGTCGGCTCACCGGCGCCCCCCGCAGGCTGAGAACACACCTGCAGGCGCTCTTGTAGAAATGCCTGGCCTTGCTATTAGAGCCTGGCTACACTGGGCTCAGGGAGAACCCAGGAGCTCATCTGGGTATGGGTGGCTCACGCCTGCAACCCTAGCCACCCAGGAGGCGGAGATCTGAGGATTGCGGTTCAAAGCCAGCCTGGGGAGGAAAGTCTGTGAGACTCTTATCTCCAAGGAACCACCGAAAAACTGGAAGTGGAGGTGTGGCTCATGTGGTAGAGCGCTAGTTCTGAGTGAACAAGCTAAGGGAAAGCACCCGGGCCCTACATTCAAAAGTATAATGTCTGTCATTAATCCTTCTTAAAACAAGGCCCAGAATGGCCTTCAAAGTCTGGCTCCTCGGGTCTCAGTCTCCCTCGTGCTGGGATTACAGCAGTGTACCACCACACCCTGCCAAAGTGTTTAACCCTAATGCTAAGTTTTACAAAGACGTGTTAATGCTCCTTATCTCAAAGGCAAGTATTCTGTGCCGTCTCTAGCAGAGCTGGCGTCTGCCTTTTGTGTGCGGCTTCCTTCCTCCGCTGCTCCCGCCCACCGCTCCCCGCCGGCCCACCCCTCAGTCTTTGTTCTGCTTCTTCTTGGCCGAACGTTCAAATCCGCCTTGCAGGCCAAATGGAAAATGGCACGAAGCCAGCTGATTCACACATCCACTTGGCACTTGCCACAAAGCTCAGGAAACACAGTTTTTCTTACAAAGGTATTCTGCTTAATGGGGGCAGAATGCAGATTAAAATGAATACCCTGTCATTGCCATTGCTTTTTTTTTTTTTTTTTTTTGGCCAGTCCTGGGGCTTGAACTCAGGGCCTGAACACTGTCCCTGGCTTCTTTTTGTTCAAAGCTCGCACTCTACCACCACTTGAGCCACAGCGCCACCTCTGGCTTTCTCTATATATGTGGGTGCTGAGGAATTGAACCCAGGGCTTCATAGATACGAGGCAGGCACGCTACCAACTCGGCCGTATTCCCAGCCCGTGCCATTTCTTTTGAACAATGTGCGGCATTGGTGTTCACGTTTCTCCACGGGGTGCGTGTGAAATCCATCCCCCCGGAACCTGACTCAGCTCCCAGGGCTAAGGTGCAGCGCACAGCTTCCTGAGCCACTCTCGATTTGAGCTCCGCGCTTTGGGCCCTGATAACCCGTGAGTGCTGCAGAAGGAAGACTACGGAACACATCGGTATAATTTTGGAAGTGAAACTGATGCGCTGTTAAAAAATAGAATCGAGTAGACTATTCCTGAAAGTTTTAATGTTGAGCCAGCTGACTGCTTCGTGTGACATAAAGCAGATACACCTGTCGAGGGGAGAAAATGGGGCGCATTCGAGGGGAGGGGGTGGGGGCGGGGAGGGCGGTCCTTGGCACTGTGGAACACAAGTGTGAAGGTAGAATTGGGAGATGCTGTGTTGTGCGGGGTCGGGTCTCGGCTCAGGCTGTCGTAACAAGATACCAGCAACTGGGCCGTGCCCACAGCGGGCGTCTATCCTCACCAGCAACTGGGGGGGCCCCGGAACAAGGCCACTCAGCCGTGTCGCACGGCGTGCATGGGGCAAGCGCAAAGAGGAGGGTCACGGTCCAGGCTGGCCCCAGAGCTGAGGAAGAACCGGCATCCTGAAGGGCTGTGGGTAGGCTCCAGAGGTAGCGGGCCTGCCGAGCAAGTGTGAGGCCCCGAGTTCAAGCCCCCTGCTACAGAAAACAAAACAGAATAACTTGGGTAGTTCTTGAAGGACAAAGAAAAAGAAACGGCTCCTCTCCCTCCCTTCTCCTCAACCCAGGGGCCGGGTGGGGAGAGGAGGCTGGGGACAGGTACGGGCTGAGTTCGCTCGGGCTGGGGACGAGGAAGGCGGAGGGAGCTGCCTCGTTCTGGCTCAGGGAGGAGCTGAGAAGTGATTCTTTTTTTTTTTTTTTGCCAGTCCTGGGGCTTGGACTCAGGGCCTGAGCACTGTCCCTGGCTTCCTTTTGCTCAAGGCTAGCACTCTGCCACTTGAGCCACAGCGCCACCTCTGGCCGTTTTCTATATATGTGGTGCTGAGGAATCGAACCCAGGGCTTCATGTATACGAGGCAAGCGCTCTTGCCATTAGGCCATATTCCCAGCCCGAGACGTGATTTAGTGCTGGGCCCAGTGACAGTCAGCACCCAATAAGGGCTGACGGTTGTGACGTGCCTTCCTTCTCTGTCTGTCTGTCTATCTCCTGCTCACGCATGGGACCCAGCTTTGCTGCAGACGCCTGCCTCTGGCTCCGGGGCTCCTCCCCTTCCTCCTTGCGGCGGGGCTGGGCTCTTCTCTAGGGCCCCGCGCTCCTCCCCACGGCATCTGGCTAGGGCACCCCAGGCACCCAGCCTCCCTTCCTCCTGCCAGGCCCCAAAGTTGGCCCTGGTGGTTTCAGGACATGCAGGACGGGATGGGCACACTTTTCAAATGTTCATTTTGTATTGTTATCTAAAGGTGACGTGCAGAGGGGTTACAGTGACACAAGCCAGGTAACGAGTACATTTCTTTGGGGACACTGTCACCCCTTCCCTTGCTCTCTCCCAGTTTTTTTTCCTCTCCCATCTCCACCTCAAGTTGCATGGTTCATTTCCAGCAGAGTGTCCAGTGGGAACCACTGCCACATTTGTTCACCCTCTGTGCCTCCATGCCTGTGCTCCCCTCCCCCATCCTCCCAAAGACACGTAAACCAACAGACAAGACAAAAAAGAAAAGAAAACAAAACAAAAACAGCAGCCAAGAAAATGCTTGCTGGGTGCCGGCGGTCCGCGGCTGTAGTGCTAGCTACTCAGGAGGCTGGGATCTGAGGATCAGAGTTCGCAGCCAGCCCCGGCTGAAAAGTCCCTTTGAGACTCTTCTCTCCAA
Source organism: Perognathus longimembris pacificus (assembly GCF_023159225.1). NCBI lineage: Eukaryota > Metazoa > Chordata > Mammalia > Rodentia > Heteromyidae > Perognathus > Perognathus longimembris. Next base: position 61,674,736 of record NC_063171.1, read on the forward strand.
TTAACCACCAGAAACATGGAAGTGCCACTGTGGCTCCACGTGGTAGAGTGTAAGCCTGGGGTAAAAGAGCTCAGGGACGGTGCCCAGGCCCTGAGTTCAAGCCCACATCCAACAACAACAACAACAAAGTGAAAAGAAAATACCTCTTGTTTCCATTTCCTGGAGTTCATGTCAGTAAATATCTATATATTATAGATGCTCAGGAGCCCAGAGGTGCTGTGCCTTCGTGTCTCTCCTAAGAGCATCCTCCTTTGGTCTCACGGTGTGGGAACGCCTTCCTGCGTGATTCCTCCCGTCCTGGCGTGTGTGTACTTTAGGTCCAGCTTTGGCGTGTGAGAGGAAGCACGCGCCGTGTCCCTGAGCGCGGCTTACCTCCCTTACCATGATTTGCCTTAGGTCCGGAGCTGGGCACATGCTGACCTGTGGATTACTGTCGGGGTCTCTAGCACCCCCCCGCCCCGCGCTCCCCCGACCCGCGGGAGAGACGGGGAAGGCACGCCCCGACCGGACGAGCCAAGCAAGGAGAAGGGTCGGCAGGCCGCCCGCCCGCACCCAGCCCTCCCTCACCGGAGGACAATCAGACGGCCTGGGAGTCAAGTGGGCGCAAGATCTCGTTTACTGGGGAAGTACGTGCCACTCATATAAGGCACAGGAGCCAATCAGGTCTAAGATGGGCAGGAAGGGGCGGGATGAGCTGTCCGTCAAGGGCGGAAGAGCCGGGGCGTCACAGCCCACAGATCCGCCTCTGGGTTATAACCAAAGACACCTGTAGCAGCTGCGCGCGGTTGTGAGGCGCCACCATCTTAGCCACACGTGGCCCCAAGACTGAGACACAGGCGGGGCCGGCTCGTCGGCTTCCAGGTGTGCCCCACAGATTTCTAGATCCTGACCGCCAGTAGTACCAGAGACGGGGGGGACTGGGGACCTTGCTATTTGGGGGGCCCCCGTGCAAGAGGCAGGCCCTGGCCTCCTTCCTCCAGCTCAGCCCCGGGCCCCTCTGTCGCTGGATTGCTGCTTGCGTGGCCCAGGCAGGCGGGAGCGAGGGGGGGACTTGGTGTCGCCCACCTCTATGTCCCCCTGTGGGGGGGCGGGGAAGGGGCGGCTGTTCTGATCTACATGGGGCCTGCGGGCTCCTGGGGGACCTGGCTGGCGGTGTGGGGGGCTCTCCCTGGACAAGTGCGGCCCCCCCACCCCTGACACTGCCAAGTGCAGCTGCTTGGGGGCCCCGCTTGGCCGCCGTGACCAGCACGGTGGAGGCTGCGGTGGAGGTCAGAGGCTCCCGGAGGGCCGCCGAAGTCAGCCAAGGGAAGGAGGGAAGGAGGGAAGGAGGGAAGGAGGGAAGGAGGGAAGGGCCCCGGAGGGCCGGGCCGGGCTGAGTGGGAGGCTGGGCGGCTGGGGCTCAGCGTCTTTATCCGATGATAGAGCTAGGCAACGCTCTCTCTCGTTCTCTCTCTCTCTCTCACACACACACACACACACACTTGTGGGTATTGGGGCTTGAACTCAGGGCCTCACCTTCTCTATTCAAGGCTGGTGCTCTACCACTTGAGCCACAGAGCTCCTTCGGGCTTTTTGGTGGCACGTTGGAGATACAGAGTCTTCCAGGTTTGTCTGCCCGAGTTGGCTCGGAACCACGACCTCCGATCTCAGCCTCCTGATTAGGATGACGGGCGCGAGCCCCCCCTGCGGTCGTCTGAAGGAGTTGGTGTTCGGGGTGGCCCTTCTGTATTTGCTTCTCCCCCGTCCTCCCCATCAAGTCAAAGTCTGAGATCCCTGTGGCAAACACCGGAGCCCCCCCCCCCCCATTTCCTGCGTCTAGGAGAGACAGGTGACTCCGAGATCGGAGCCAGCCCATGTGGTCCGCCAAGATACCTGCGCGTGTGCGCTTAGGACGCGGACGGACGCCTCCATCTTTCCAGACCTGCCTAGCCGGCAGTGACGCTCCCTGCGGGGCAGGCGGGAGGTGGGGCTCTCTGGGGCTCCCCGAGGCTCTCCCCCACTCCCATGCTACCTTTGCTGGCGCCACAGGAGGAAGCAGGGTAGGACAGCAAATTGGGGTGAGAATGCAGGTCATCCTCGCGACTCAGAAGGCTGTGGTGTGAGGATCACGGTTCAAAGCCAGCCCACCAGCCGGAGGTGCACGGAACTGTGCTGACTGGCAGTCAGGAAGCCCATGCCGGGGGTGGGGTGGGGGGTTGGGGGGAGCGCTTCCCCCCCTTGTACTTTGGAGAAGAACTTGAAGGATTAAGGGAGACACTTTTTTAATCTCGCACCCCGACACATAATCCTGGCGGCGATGGGTGGGAAACGGCCGCCCTGTTGACGCGGGAGGAGGCTGGCCCGCGGGGGATTGTCCGAAGCCTGCGTCTGCTTTCAAGTTGCTGGCGGTTTATGCGAGGATTCGCGGCTCCTGCCTGTCCCGGAGCGCTAATCACGGAGCATGAAGACAGCACGTGGGTGCGAGTCTACGGACGGACAGACGTCATCTTTGCAGAGATTTTGTTTTTTTTGGCAAAGGTAAGAGCCCTGGACTTACATAAGAGCAGAGCCCGGGCGCAGCGCCCCAAAGGGGCTCCTTTCTTCTTCTATCTGTAAAGCTAACTTCAGAATCGATTTGGGAAGAGGAAAGGCAGGGCCCGGTTAACGAGGCACAGTCTAGAGGCCCCGCACGCCGCTCTGGGCGGGGCCCGGGGTGTCCGCTCAGTCGTCGCCCGCCTGCCGAAGGCCCCTCGCCTCTCTGGAGCCCTTGCGTCGTTCCTGAAGGTGTTCCCCCAAAAACCTCTCACCTCCGGCTGCCCCAGTTCGAAGCTGACAGCTTCCTGGCTGGTTCTCTCTGCAGCAGCTGGTGGCTGGCTTAGAAACGGGGGGGGGGGGGATGTTTCCCCCGCTTGGGGGCCCTCATCCATGCGCTAGGATTTTCTCCATTCGTCGGACGTTGGGGTCAGTTTCGGATGATTACGAGGATGCGCTGCAGAGGTGCAGAGAAGACGGATGAAGACCAAAGATCAACTGCAGCGTGTTGCACAGAATTAAAGGGCAGAGCAACAGACGCCGCCATCAGCAGAGAGATCCTCTCGTCCTATCCCTTCATCTCCCCCTTTCCAGATTCTGAATTGTTGTCTTTACTTTTTTTTTTTTTTTTAATACCGGTCCTGGGGTTTGAACTCAGGGCAGGGCCTGACCTTTCTGGCCCAGGGACCGTGCTCTACCCCTTGAGTCGCAACTCCATTTCCGGCTTTTTTGGTGGTTAGTTGGAGGTAAGTCTCACAGACTTTCTGCCCTGTCTGACTTGGAACTGTCACGGTCCTCAGCTCTCAGCCCCCTGAGCGGCTGGGATGACAGGCGTGAGCCACTGGCGTCCAGCTCCACTGCTTCCTCTCACAGACCCCTCCCCTCCCCGTGGCACAGCTCTACGGGGCCTGGCTCCCAGCAGCCACTCCTCATAGGACAGATAATGGAGAAGGGGTGTGTGTGTGTGTGTGTGTGTGTGTGTGTGTGTGTGTGTGTGTGAACTTTTGTGAGGGCCGGCTGTGCTGTGGGGAGGGGGAGGGGTGTGCTGAGCAAGAAGCCACAGCCCCAGAAACGGGAAAAGTCTCCGTCCAGTTCAAATCCAGCCCGGGCAGGAAAGTTCCTAAAACTGTCATCTCCAATTAACTAGCAAAAAAAAAAACCAACCAGAATGGGAGTGTGGCCCAAGCGGTAGAGCACCAGCCTTGAGTAACAAAGTGAAGAGGAGATGGGCACGGGTGGCTCACGCCTGAAATCCCACTCAGGAGACTGAGATCTGAGGATGGCGGTTCAAAGCCTGGAGAAGTCTGTGAGACTCTTCTTACCTCCAATTCACCGCCAGGAGACCGGACGTGGCGCTGTGGCGAGCGCGCTACCACTTTGAGCCGCGGCGCCACTTTTGGTTTTCTGGTAGTTCGTTGGAGATCGGAGTCTCACCGATTTTCCTGCCCGGGCTGGCTTTGAACCGCGACCCTCAGACCTCAGCTTCATGAGTAGCTAGGATGACAGGCGTGAGGCACCAGCGCCCTCCTCGGGTAGGCCCGGCTCCTGCCCTGCTGTGTTTAGTCCTTCCAGCAGGCTCCTGCCCGAGTGTCGTGATTACAGAGGAGGAGACGCTCCTGGCAGCGGTCACGACTTGTCAGTTGATCAAGCCTCCGTGCTGGGGGTGGACCCCAGGCCGGGGTGCAGGCCTGCAGGCTGGGCAAGCGCTGACCACCGAGCCACGCCCTGGACGCCTGGACGCCTGCCGGCTCTGCAGAGCCGGCAGCATGGGGGAGGTGGGGTTCTGGTTCCTTCTAGAAGAGCATGGCTTTCCGCTCGCCCTCTTGGGCGGCTCAGGGTGACGCCTCTGCCTTTCGCCTTCTGGCCTTAGTGATTAGTTGGTTTTTCACCTCGGATCCTCTGTCGGGTTAACGTAAAAGGACGCCTTGGGCTCCCCTCGTACCGTTCCCCAAACGTCAAGTCCCCCACAAGAGGCTGCGCGGTGGGCGAGGGTCGGTCCTCAATCTGTGGGAAAGTCTGGAAGGTTCTTATCTCCAACTAACCACCAGGAAACAAAGTGGAGCTGTGACTAAAGCAGTAGAGTGCTAGCCTTGGGCATACAAAGCTCAGGGACAGCGCCCAGGACTCGAGTCTAAGCTCCAGGACCAGCATAAAATAAGTAAAATATAATAAAATGTAATAGTCCTTCCTGTCCAGAAAATAGTAACTGCATTCCAATTTTAGCTTTCTAGTCTTTTTTTTCGTACATCCAGAGGCACACATATAAACATGTTTGGTCATTCAACAGCTTGGCTTTTCTCATTTAGCATCCTGTATTTCAGACGCAGGGTCCTCTTCCGACTTAAATGCTTTGTTGGAAGCGCACAGCAGTTCTTTTGCTGGTAGCGCAGGCCTTACAATGTCACAGAGTGAGCATCCAGAATATTAATTTTCATCGGTTATGTGAAAAGGGTAGGTGACCTGGCTAAAATATAAGTGTCAGCAGAACTCACACTTCAAGTTGAGTGTATGTTAATACAGCATTTAACAAACCATTCCTCATACTAATGGAGGGCTTGACCCCTGCAATGAGAAGAGAATTTTTTTTAAAATCCTGATTAATTCAGATTTTTCTTGAGATTGGAGACTGTACAGCTGTTTGAGCGTGTGCTGGGTAAGAAGCAGGCGACGACGTGAAGACCACAATAGCTGGGCATGGAGGCGCACCCCCGTAATCCCAGCTGCATTAGAAGCCGAGGCGGGAGGAGGCTGGTTGGAGGCCTGTCCAGGCAAAAAGTTAGCATGAGACCCAATCTGAAAAACAAACTAAAGCTACAGGTCTAGAGATGGGGCTTAAAGGGTAGAACACCTGCCTAGCAAACACAAGGCTCTGAGTTCAATTCCCAGTACTGGAAAATAAAAGCCATTTTCCCACCCTAGTTACACAGCTCTGTCAGTCTCTTATTTGTTCTTCTATAGATATTAAAACATTTATAAGCAAGTATGTGTGTATATACATGCATACATATGTGCGCACAATATATATCGTAAGCATATTTATATACACAGATATGTATATGTATATAGATATATAGAAATTGATATAGATATTTGTTTTTCACTTAAAAAAGAACACCACAGGACCTTGTACTTGCTTCATTGATGGCTCAGTCATGTTTGATCACTTGAGCTATGCCTCCAGACCAGGTTTTTGCTGGTTATTATAGATATAAGGTCTTTCAGACTTTTTTTTGCCTAGGCTGGCTTCAGCCTGTGATCCTCCAGATCTCAGCCTCCAAGAAGCTCGAATCTTTATCACGTTTTAAATTGAGTAAACGCACTTGGTGTACGCTTCTCTCTGCCATGCCTTGTTCACCCAGTGATGGCTTAGAAAGCAATTAGCAATGTCTTAGAAGTCATTTCAGGGGCTGGGAATGTGGCTTAGTGGTAGAGTGCTTGCCTTGCACACACAAAGCCCTGAGTTCGATTCTTCAGCACCACATAACCAGAAAAAGCCGGAAGTGGTGCTGTGGCTCAAGTGGCAGAGTGCTAGCCTTGAGCAAGAAGAAGCCAGGGACAGTGTTCAGGCCCAGAGTTCAAGTCTCAGTTTTGGAAAAAAGAAAAGTCATTTCAAAGCAGTTCAGTAAGGGCACCCTTGGTCTCTTTCACAGGGGCTGAGTGGTTTTGCTAATTGACACATAAGGTTTTCATTCTTTTACTATTTCAGACCATGCTTCTGTGAATACTGGTATAATATTTTATATGTGGGAAGGGTAATGCATACTTTATCATCTCATGAGATGGATCTGAGATCTGGGAAGGCATAAAATACAATCCCATCATAGAATGAGTTCAAGGGCAGTGTGCTGGGCTCTTTTTCTATGGAAAACCAAGTTAGCTTGCCCAAGAAAGTACCTAGTAATGTAAACTGCAAATGGTAGGCAGCACTGAGCTCCAGGCTTAGCTGTCTTCAAGCAGAGAGAGAGAATGGCCGATTTCAGCTTTTTGCATCCTCCAAGATCTCTCTCTCTCTCTCTCTGTCTCTGTCTGTCTGTCTGTCTGTCTGTCTCTCTCTCTCTCTCTCTCTCTCCACGTCATCCTATGTCTTGTATTGCTTTACTTTTCCTTCTCTCTGTTACAGGGTTAGAAATGTTACTGGGTTCGAGGGAGGGGGTTCCTGTCCCTCCAAGAGTCCACCACTCAGAGACGGTCTCAAGCAAAAAGATGGATTTATTAGGGAAGCAAAAAGCGAACTGACCGGCCAGGGACACAGCGCAGACTCGGGAGCTGAAACTGCGGTAGTGAAAAGCGGGCTGACCGGCCAGGGACACAGTGCAGACTCGGGAGCTGCCACCGTGACCCCGGGCAGTCCTCAAATTGCGGTTTATAAAGGTAAAAGCGTGGCGCAGATGTAGGGGCTTGAAGCAGGGGGCAGAGCAAGCAACAAACAAGTTAATCAAGCCATTTACAGAAGCAGAATTTTGGGGTCAGGTTGACCTAATCTACTCCCCCCAACATTTCCTACCATGTTTCCCTAGTCAGGATGGAGTCAGCTGTACTCCCTACAACACTCTCTTAAAATTTTTTTTTGGGGGGGTTGCTGGTCCTCGGGCTTGAACTCAGGCCCGGGGCTCTGCCCCTGAGCCTCTATTTGCTCAAGGCTAGCACTCTACCATTTGAGCCACAGAGCCGCTTCCGGTTTACTGGTGGTTAATTGAAGGTAAGAGTCTCATGGGCTTCCTTGCCTGGCTTTGAACCTCAGTACTCAGCACAGTCTCCCAAGTAGCTAAGATTATAGGTGTGAGCCACCTGTGCCTAGCTCGTGTGTGTGTGTGTGTGTGTGTGTGTGTGTGTGTGTGTGTGTTGGGCATGAACTCATGTTCTCCCTTGGATTTCTCTTTGTCCTCAAGGCTGGGGCTATACCGCCTGAGCTACCTCCACATCTGGTTCTTTGCTTCTTTATTAGAGACTTGTCAGGTGGAGCTGGCTTCAAACCTTGATCCTCAGATCTCAACCTCCTGAATAGCTAGGATTAGAGGCGTGAGCCACTGGCACCTCGGTGGTTTTTTTTTTTTTTAATTCACTGTACTTGGATCTATATTACTGAAAATAAAATATTCTTCCGTGAACTGTCCTATTCCTTTTCTCAGATGTGTTGCTAGTTCTAATCTGACACAGAAAGGGCCCTAAAAGCCCCTGTCTGGTGACAGAGTGGGGGACTGGAAGCAGATACTCACTCTTCGGTGACTAACGACGGGCTCTGTATGTCCTGGTCAGGATGGTTAGAGAGGGGAAGAATCGGGGCTGGGGATATAGCCTAGTGGCAAGAGTGCCTGCCTCGGATACACGAGGCCCTAGGTTCGATTCCCCAGCACCACATATACAGAAAACGGCCAGAAGCGGCGCTGTGGCTCAAGTGGCAGAGTGCTAGCCTTGAGCGGGAAGAAGCCAGGGACAGTGCTCAGGCCCGGAGTCCAAGGCCCAGGACTGGCCAAAAAAAAAAAAAAAAAAAGAGAGGGGAAGAATCAGGAGAGGCCTGGAGAGTCAGGAAGTTACACGCACACACACACACACGTGTAAAAAGAGCAAAAGCATCTTTCATCGCACACACAGGCACTGGCGGCTCCCGCCTGTCATCCTGGCTACCCAGGAGGCTGAGATCTGAGGATCGTGGTTTGAAGCCGGGCTGGGCAAGAAAGTCGGCGAGACTCTCCTCTTCAGTAAACTACTCAGAAAAAGCCAGAAGTGGAGCTGTGGTTTAAGTCATAAACCACTAGCCTTGAGAAAGAGAAGCTTGGGGACAGCCCCCAGGCCCCGAGTTCACACCTAGGCCTGGCAAAACTAAAGTGAAGTCCAGCTAGGCATGGGTGGCTCACGCGTGCAGTTCCAGCCACTCAGGAGGCTGAGGTTGGAGGCTCGCCGTTTACAGCCGGCCCAGGCAGGGAAGCCCGTGAGACGCCTCATTCCTAAAGGCGTGAATGGAAGTTTTATTAACCCAAGCGGGCCGATGGCGGTGGTGAGCGTCAGCACCACGCACGCACCTCTCACTTGTGTCACACACAGCCGGACGCCGGTCAGTGGGGCAGGGCAACCCGGCTCCACCAGGTCATTCAGGAATCCAATCTCCATCCTCCTGGCGGCTCCGGCCTGGGTGAGGCTTCTTAGCTGACAGACAGGAGCAGGGAGAGAGAGAGGACTGAGCTGGGTGCACCGCTTCTGATGTCCAGCCCACAGCTACGCCCAACTGCAGGGGAGACTGGAAAAGGAGAAGACAGAACAGACCGGCCCGGTGCAGGACTGTGGTCCGGCATTGGGATCTTCATGGGCTGTTGTGTGGGGTTCTGCCCTGAGGGCTTGGGGGGGGGGGCAGTGGCCAGGGTGAAGAATGCTGGGATCGCACGAGGAAATCCCCATGGTACACGCGGTGGGTGACTGACACGTGTCAGCCACAGGCTGTGTCTTCCTAGTGATTACGACTACTATGGTGATTTTCCATTGCTGGGGCTGGAACTCGGGGACTTGAGCCCTGACTCTGCCTTTCTCCTTCTTTTCTTTTTTACTCACACTTAGTCCTCTGCCACTTAGGCCATTCCTCCAGTCCAGTACAGGATTGTGGCTGCTTAATTGGAGACAGTCTCGTAGACTTTTCTGCCTGTACTGACTTCAAACTGAGACCCTCAGATCTCAGCCTCCTGGGTAACTAGAATTACTGGCTTCAGGCACCTGGCTTACTGTTACTATTAAGATATAAATATCAAGCCAGATGCTGATGGCTCATGCTAGAATTGAACAAGAGCATGAGGCCCTGAGTTCAAGCCCAGTTCCCCCCCACACACACACTTTAAATACTTAATCCATCAATCCAAGTAGCTTATAGGCTTCATTATGGAATTTTTGTACTTCTAATATTGAAAGAAAATAAAATGTGTCTATGGGTCTGAGAATATTGTGAGTAAAACCAGCAAGAATATTGCCACAGGAATTTGCCAAAGGGAAATCCAGCCACCCCTGTAATACTCACCAGAGGCACTAGATGGCGGTGGTGTCTCACAGTGGTTTGGTGATTCCATCGGAGGCTGGAATGGCTGGTGGACTTCCAGTCCTCGCTGGGGAATTGAATCAGGAAGCCCAAGAGGAACAGTACAAAAAGATCACTTTATTCTTAATATTGTGAAAAGACACGTCCCACAATACTCACAATGTTCTCTTGTGACATTTTAATCTTATATACTCTTTTTTTATTCCTAGAGGCCAACAGAAATAATGCCACGATGATGTTTTGTGAACACCGAGACTTGTAAAGTTTCCGAGTCGTTTTCGGAGCGTCCTCTAGGGCTGGATTTGATTCTCAGCTTCCCCTGCACATTTGGGGACCAGACTTGATTGAAACTGCTGATACAAATTCTCATTTTTTTTTTCCTTGTGGGAAAAACAGTTAGATGAGACAGACATTCCTTCAGAGACACTGAAAGCTAGGGAAGCTTTTCTAGCAGTTTTCATCTGGAGGTGATCATAACACTGTTCAACCTAGATCAGAAGCCAGGCAGTGTGTGTGTGTGTGTGTGTGTGTGTGTGTGTGTGTGTGTGTGTGTGTGTGTGTGTTTATGTGTAGGAAGGTACTGGAGCTTGAACTCGGGGCCTTGTACTCTTGCTTTGCTTTTTCACTCAATGCTTAATGCTCTACCACATGAGTGACATCTCTACTTGTGGCTTTTTGATGGTGATTTAATTGGAGATAAGAGTCTCACGGACTTTCCTGCCCGGGCTGGCTTTGAACCATGATTCTCGGATGTCAGCCTCCTGAGTAGCTGGGATTACAGGTGTGAGCTACTGACTGGCATCTGGCTGAGTGATGCCGTTCTTGTGGTCTGATTGGATCCTCAGTGGACGCAGGGGGTAGTGCGTCCATAATGACATCTGCACGTGAGCTGATGGTTACCGCGTCATCAGCTCTGTTAGGGGGAGGGTGGTGGCTTGGGTTTTGTCCACCCCTTCCTTCCAGAAGAGTGTCTGCGATCCCGGGGGGGGGGGGGGTGGTGGGAACGCAGGGAGAACTCAGCAGGTGGAGAAACTTGTCGACTGACCATGGTATCATGAGAACAGCACTGAAATCCTGACCAACTCAGTGGGCTGAGATCTGACGGTCACGGTTCAAAGCCAGCCCAGGTAGGGAAGCCAGTGAGACTCTCATCTCCGATTAAGTACCTCCCCAAAAAGCCGGAAGTGGAGCTGTGGCTCAAGCGGTAGACTGTTGTTAGCCTTGAGCAAAATAAACTCCGAGACAACGCCCAGGCCCTGAGTCTAAGCCCCAGGACCAGGACAAAAAATAAGTAAGTAATAAATAAACAAGAGGTTACACAGCCTGGAAAGAGATGTCCCCCTACCACTTGGTTGGTGTATTCATGTGAAATCATATGAAGGCGAGCTATTTCATTGCCCTTAAGAAATGACGACATTGGCAGTGTTTCCAGTGACTGACACGCGCTGGGGTGGACCCAGAGACCTGCGGCCCGCTTCGGATTTCACAGGAGGCCACGCAGCGGGGGCCGGCCTGCGAGTGGCCGGCGTGGGGGGAAGGACTCGGGTCTGGGGGACCAGCCCGGTGGCCTGCGGCGGCCCACGCTCTCCCTGCCCCGGAGGCCCCGGCTCCAGCACCTGTTTCTCTTGCACACGTCCAGGTCCACCCGTGCCGTAAATCTCTGCTTTAACGAGCAGCAGCCCCGGGCGCCGCTCTCCAGCCCCCGCCACCGCCGTCAGGCTTGTGGCTTTTATGTTTGTGGGTGTCACTGGCCAATTCCCCTGTGGGAGTGGGGACAACGCATTGAGGTCGCTTCAGAAATGGACTCTGGGTCCCAACTAGGAGATTGGCCCGGCTGGCGCGCGGGAGCCCACCCCCCCCCCCCGGGGTGAGGGTCGGGGCGGGGGGGGGGGGGGTCGCGCTGCACATCGCTCAGGGCGGACACGGGTCTTTGTTCTCCGCTCTGAGGAGAGGGTGACGGCCTGGGCACACGGTGGGCAATGTGACACATAAAACACGTTTACGAGCCGCGCCGTGGCACCGCCGGGGACTCGAGGGCCACGGTGCTGCGTGGAGTGCCAGCCCGCCCTCCCCCCAAACGCCAGCCCCCCTCGCCCTCCTGCTCCTGCCTCTCTCGTCCTCTTCCCCTACAACAAGGGAGGAAGACAAAGACTCCATTCTGTTATAAATGTCGGAGCTAATTCTAGCTTCCACCCGCGAGAGAGAACGTGCGCCCTGCGTGTCTGTGGGCCTGGCTTCCTTCCCTGGTCCTGCCATTCCACTGCAGACGATGCCACGTCATTCTAATGGATGAGTAAAATTCCAACACACACACACACACACACAGACACACAGACACACACACACACACACACACACACACACGTGCCAGACTAATTCCTTAGAAAGGCAAAACTGTAGTTCAACAAAACGAACACAAGGAAATGGGTCCTTGGAAGGGGTAGGGTAGATTCGAGGAGGAAGAGGGTAGAAATGGAGGAGAATGCAAGAACAGAGCCAATGTATATCCTACCCCATGAAGAAGCGCGAGCCGGCAGGTGGGTCCCTCCCACCTCTAACCCCAGCTACTCAGGAGGCTGAGATCTGAGGATCACAGTTCAAAGCCAGCCTGGGTAGAAAAGTCTGTGAGACTCTTATCTTCAAATAACCAGCAACAGGGGCTGGGGATATAGCCTAGTGGCAAGAGTGCCTGCCTTGGATACACGAGGCCCTAGGTTCGATTCCCCAGCACCACATATACAGAAAACGGCCAGAAGCGGCGCTGTGGCTCAAGTGGCAGAGTGCTAGCCTTGAGCGGAAAGAAGCCAGGGACAGTGCTCAGGCCCTGAGTCCAAGGCCCAGGACTGGCCAAAAAAAAAACAAAAACAAAAACAAATAACCAGCAACACGCAGGAAGTGCAGCTGTGGCTCACGTGGTAGAGCACTATCTGAGCAAAAGGAAGCTCAGGGAGGACCGTGAATGCTTAGGCCCCGAGTTCAAGTCCCAAGACCAGCACAAAAAAAAATTAAGAAAAGGGAAGGGTGGGTTGCAAGGGATGGGAGAGGAATTTTGAAAGGGGCAATACTGGTCAAGATGCATTTACATTCATAAACGTCTTTAAGTGGCAACTCCTCTTTGTATAACGAGTTAAAGACTATATTTTTAAAACAAAGTCTGTTCTCCATTTCTTTCTTACACACACACACACACATACACACACACACACACCCCGTCCCTTTGTGGATTGTGCAGTCTCCTCCACAGAGAATCTGCCCTCCTGTCTCGGGGGACACTCCACTCTACTGCCCGTGTTCACGTCTCTGAACTTCCCAAATCTTTGGGGCTCCTGTTTAATGGCCCCGTGTGTTTGTATAAATCAAGGCCTATAAACCGTTCACTTGAGATCGGGGAGCTGGTATTTTTTATGACTCGAAGGACAGTAAAAGCCCAGCCTCCGCACCGGGCAGCTGCAAGTTTGGTGATTGAGTTATTAAGTTCTTGTTAGATCCGTTCCCGGCTGACCTGCACGTCTCTGTGCTTGTAATTTCTCTGGCAGGAGGGGAGCGGGGCCGGGGACCAGCGGTGCTGGCCTGGGTCATTCTGGACCATCAAGGGTGCAGTGAGGCTTCGAGCGTCTGCCTGGGACGAGAACCAATGAATTCATCAGGAACTCTTCTACCTAAGTTATCCTTTTGGCTAAATCAGTGTATGCATCAGCAGCCCTTCATTCCTATAGAAGGCTCCTTGTTCTTGTTTTCTTTTTGTTCTCGTACTGGGCCTTGAACTCAGGCCCTTGCTCTCTTGCTGGTCTTCTCCGCTCCGAGTTGGTGCTCTGCCACTGAGCCGCACCTCCCCTTGCAGCTTTTCACTGGTTAATTGGAGATAAGAGTCTCCCGGATTCGTTTGCCCAGCATGGCTTCAGACCTTGCTGCTCAGATGCCCGGCTGCTGCGTAGCTGGGGTAACAGGTGCGCGTCGGCAGCGCCCCGCCCGTATTGGCTTCTTAATGTCTTCTTCCAGAGCAAGGGGTAGGAATGGTGAGCGGCGGGGCAAACCCAGCCTGCTGTGTGCTTCTCAAGCGCCGCCATCGTTCAAAGTGGTGCCTGTGCTCTTAAGAGGCTGAGAAGCAGCCACGGGATAGTATGTCGTGACATGAAAGCCCGAGTGCAAGGTCCACCGATGAAGTGTTATTGAAGCACAGCTCCTTTGCGTCCTTCCCTTCCATCTGGTCTGTGAGTGCTTTGCTATCAAGATGGCGGGACTGAGCAGCCACCCAGAGAGGGCCTGGCCTTGGCAGAACCCTCCCGTCAGTCCTATCCCAGGAAAAACAAACGAGGCTTCGTGGTTCACAAACGAAGCCTCGGCGCACAAGCTGTCCGTGGGGCGCTCCCCCCTGCGTGAGGCCCTAGCTGACGTGGGGCCCCGCCAGGCCTCGCCTCCTCCACGAAAGCGGCCGCCTCCCTGGACAGTGCTCTTTGGGGAGCACTTTGTCAGTGTTTCTTCCCTTCTGTGGCGGGACTGCGGCTTGGTGTTAGGGCCTCACTGGCTTGCGTGGCTGGTGCTCCACCACGTGGGCCGTACCTCCTCCTCCTCTGACTTCTCGCTGGGTAGCTGGAGAGAAGAGTCTCGAAGATTTGCCCATCTGGTCTGCCTCTGGATGGCGCCCCGCGCCTCTCAAGTCTCCTGAGTAGCTCGGATTTTTTAGGGGTGAGCCAGCAGTGCCCGGCTCCGGTGCGACTCGTCCCGAGACACAAACGCTTCCCTGCAGGAAACGGCGTCAGTGTTTCTCACGCGCATCCAGGAATGAGTAATTCCAGTGGCCGTCAGGATCCATGACCACTGGGACATTTCAGCCGGGGGGGCGGGGGGGGGGGTGGGGGGGGTGGGGGGGGCGGGGAGGGCGGGAGGGGGTCCCGCTGCTGCTTAGAAATTAGGATTTTTCGTTGCTATTTTGCTAGTTCCATCCGAGGGAGGGTCGGCTCTTTGGAACAGATATCTGTTGAATGCCTAGAAAATGCCAATGGTTCTGAAGAAAGTGACGGCTCCAAACCAAGGGAAAAAAACCCCACAAGCCTCCCGGAACGCAGGCGTGCCGTGGCCCTCGGGATGTGGACTGGTGCAGTGAGTGAATGCAAAGTGCTTGGGTCCATGTTTCTTTGGGGTCTGGCTCACTTCACTGAGTATAATTTTTTCCAAGTCCTTATCAGCACAGGTTTAGGCTAGTCACAGCAGAGGATCACAGGAGCCCAATAGCTATGCCCCTATGAACGCATAAGATGATGCTGAGTGAAGTGAACTCCATGTTATGGAAACCACTGTTATATCACTGTTGTAACTACTTTCAACGTGCCATGTGTAACCGTAGCTTCTATTGTTGATGATCCTCTTGCATCCCCTTCCTGTGGTTGTACCTGCACTATCTCTGTATCTTATCTGAGTACACTGGAAACCGTGTATACAGGTATTAGAACTAGGAAACTGAAAGGGAATACCAAAATCGAGAGACACGGGGTAAAAACACAAACGACTACAAAAGCAATACTTGCAAAACTGTTTGGTGTAAATGAACTGAACAACTCATGGGGGGGAAGGGAAAGGGGGAGGGGGGAGGGGGGAATGAGGGAGGAGGTAACAAACAGTACAAGAAATGTATCCAATGCCTAATGTATGAAGCTGTAACCTCTCTGTACATCACTTTGACAATAAATAAGAAAAAAAAAAAAAGAAAAAGAAAAGTGCATGGGGCCAGGGCACTTTCGGGGCTGCACGGAGCGTGAATTGCAGGGGGTGACTGTGGAGTAAGTGTGGCCAGGGAACAAGATGGCTCCCCGCAGCCCTGGGCCCTGGCCGCCTCCGGCCCTGCAGACTCGGGGCCCAGTGGCGTCCATTCTTTCCCAGCAGCCTGGGCAGAGGGAGCCATCTGAGGAAGCGGCCCAGCCAGGCCCACTGGGAGCGGGGCCGGGCCTCAGCGCAGTGAACCTCGAGCCTGGGCCCCCAGGGCTCCCCCCACGGCTCCCCGCACGCCCCCAGGCCCCCCCAGCACGCACAGCCTCCTCATTTTGTCCATGATTAGTCACAAGCCCGAGCTAGAACTGGGACCCAGGTCTGCTGAGTCCTCCTACTGCGTTCTTTTTATATCATATCGACAAACTCTGCGTGTGTGTGTGTGTGTGTGTGTGTGTGTGTGTGTGTGTGTGTGTGTGTGTATTGGCCCTGGGGCTCCATCTCAGAGCCTGGGCACTGTTAGACCCTTAAAGTTATAAACCGATGGGATTATTTAGCATTATTCATTTTTATGCTATTTAAATATGCCTTTAGCCAGGCACCAGTAGCTTCCTACCTATAATCCTAGCTACTGGAGGATCACAGTTCAAAGTGCAGGATAGGTTAAAAAAAAAAAAAAAAAAGTAGGTGAGATTCCATCTCCAAAATAACCTGCAAAAAAGTCAGGC
The DNA here is from genome assembly GCF_023159225.1 of Perognathus longimembris pacificus. Taxonomy (NCBI): domain Eukaryota; kingdom Metazoa; phylum Chordata; class Mammalia; order Rodentia; family Heteromyidae; genus Perognathus; species Perognathus longimembris. The sequence continues at coordinate 61,690,696 of NC_063171.1, forward strand.
TGGAGGCATGGCTCAAATGGTAGAGCACCATTCTGGCAAACAAGCCAAGCCCTGAGTTCAAAGCCCAGTACTGCCATAAATAAATAAACGGTAACAAATCTTAATAAGTAGTATCCATGTAAATAACGAGAGTCGTGCAATGAGCATTTAAATTCATTTAGAGCCAGTGAGACTTTGTATCTGTCTCAGAGAGATGAATAAAACTAAGAAATCAAGAATATTTTTGGTCAGGCACCGGTGGCTCACATCACCCTGTGACCCTAGCTACTTGGGAGGCTGAGATCTGAGGATTGCAGTTCGAAGCTAGCCTGCACAAGGAAATCTGTGACTCTTATTATCTGTATCTAACCACCAAAAAAGCAGGAGCCGGAGCTGTGTCTCAAGTGGTAGAGCACTAGCTTTGAGCAAGAAAGTTCAGGGACAGTGCCCAGGCCCTGAGTTCAAGCCTCAGAACCAGCATACACATATACCCATGAGAAAGTGAGAGACAGAAGGGAGGTGGGGTAGGGAGAGAACTTTTTTTTTTTTTTTTTTTTTGCCAATCCTGGGCTTGGACTCAGGGCCTGAGCACTGTCCCTGGCTTCTTTTTGCTCAAGGCTAGCTCTCTGCCACTTGAGCCACAGCGCCCCTTCTGGCCATTTTCTGTATATGTGGTGCTGGGGAATCGAACCCAGGGCCTCATGTATACGAGGCAGGCACTCTTGCCACTAGGCCATATCCCCAGCCCCGGGAGAGAACATGTTTGAAGAAACTGTGGAATCTGTTGTATGGTGCTAATATAAGTCACCCCACACCCCCCCCCCCCAAGCAATTTTTCTGATTGGCGTTAGGGAGACGACAAGCCTCCTTCCTCGTAAAAGCAAGATTACAGGAACGTGTGCTGCCTGGGAGAATGTTGTTTTTTTGTAAGTATACATTTTTCAATTCTTCTAAACATGGCATGAAACCGTACCTCTTTCTTTTCGAATAGAAAGTGCCTACTGCTGCTGCAAGCCATATGACCAAGGAGCTTTTGTGCTCCACGTGGACTATTTATTTATTTATTCTGCTCTTATCTGACATGTCCACAGCGTCTGCTCGTGTCACACAAAAGCAAACACAGTCATGTTCCATTAATGACTTGGCTGAGATGGGGTAACCGACTGGCTATAATTCTCTGCCCTTTCGCCATAGGAAAAACATGACCCGAAATCCAGCCAGCTTTAGAATAAAAGGCCCCACAATTAGGATCCAGTCACCAGATTCATGTTATATACAATTTGATTGTTTCAATGTTCTTTTCTCATCCATGTTCCCTTTATCTGCTGTTTATATGTAAAGAAGAAAATCAAGGGTGGGTGGGGGAGAAATCCACCCTCTGCTGTTTCACTTACCCTGCGAGTTTGACAGGATAAAATGAGCCCGAGTAGAACCCCCCGCCCCCCTCGTATAATCCTTGTGTTTGAAGTTAGGACTAAACCTACCTGTAATTGCAATCACAGAACTTTTCCATATGTATTTGTGGTTCCCAAATGAGGCCCAGATAACCATTGTGCCCCGGCACTGTGCTCACGCACCTCGGTACCTACCGTTGATTTTTATTTATTTATTTACTTTAAACAAGATTGCCCTCTGCCAGACACAGATCCTCAAGAACACTGGGCTCATGCTGGAGAAATCAACCCTGTCTTTGGCTAATTATCCCCCAAGGGTTTGGGAGAGGTTTGCAGTCAAACCAGGGACCCCAGCCCAGTCCCTGCAACACTGTGCAAAGAAAGAGACACAGATTGGCCCAGGACTCTGGGGCTCGCAGACTGCAGCTTGGATAGGAATACTCCTGGCCTTCCTGTGAATCAGGGTTATTTATTTATTGTTTGTTTGTGAAAGCTCCTACTGTCGTGTGGCTGCCTTGAATGTCGGCAGCTTTGATGCCTTTCAACAAGTGTGTGGGGTGGGGGGGGGGGTGTGAATGCCTACCAATCTGTTTCTTGTCTAACAATTGTGCTTTTGCGTGATCAGTGGCAACACGAGGCATCTGAAGGGTCCCGGGGAAGCCTATGTGGCAGCCGGGGGTTGTTACACTGAGCAGGCCTGTTTGGAGTTGTTATTCTTTGTAATTACCTTCATTAAGTGAAAGCATGTGTCAATCAGCATTGAACTTTAAATATTCCAGTCACTCGCGAAGAAAGAGCGTTGTTATTTCCTCTGGGCATCCATGTGCTCGAAGATGGGCGTGTACGGAGATGGGGCGAGAAATACACATTCTGCACGGGAAATGTATTTCTGAATATATAAGTGTTGGGGAAAACGGAGGAGAATGGAAAAGGAATAGGCCGGACTCGATCCTCCACAGGCGAGGACTGTTTATTGAGGAGCAGCGAGGGGCGAAGACCTTCCCGTGGGTTTGGAGGTGGCCTTAGATAGGGCTTAACAAGGAGATAGAAAACAGAACATGGGCCGTTGGTCCTTGACCAGCCCCACAGTGGAATGTTCCGCGTGGGGTGAGGGGCTGTGGTCCCTTGGGGACCCGGGGTGGTGTCCTTGGCCCAGCCTGGATTGGAACTGCCTTGGGCAGGCACGGGATCAAGCTTGTTGTCTTGCTTGACCTTGGGAATGAGACAGGAAGCAATCCTTCGTAGTCCATCCGTAGAGGCATAGAAAGAGCGGGCCTAGAAGGGAGAGGCAAGTTTCCCTTGGTCTGTATGAGATAGCTTGTTTTTTCTTACAGTGTTGGGAATTGAACTCAGGGCCGGATGCATGGTGGTAAGTGCTGGACCGCTGAGCTGCCCACTAGCCTGGGTCTAATAACTTTAAATAACGGGCACAACTCAGAGTAAGTTTAATTGCTGATTTACTTGTTAATGTGAAGAGATGATTTTTTTTTTTTCAAATAAAGGTTACTCCCTCCTGAAGTTGTGCGGTAAAGGTACACCTCGGCTGCTTTGTTAGAGGCACAGACCTGAAGGCTCACCGTGGTGTGATGTTCGCGCCATGACCGTGGTAACTTCCTTGATTCGACTGGATCTTGCTGGAGTCGGGGAATCTGCCGCCACAACAGCGAACATTCCACAGAGGCAGCCTGGACTTGGTTATTCAGTGTGTGTGTGTGTGTGTGTGTGTGTGCGCACATGCACTTGCACAAACAAATTAGTACTGGGACTCGAACTCAGGTCCTGGCCGCTATCCTTGGTCTTTGTTGCTCAAGACAAGCTCTCTCCCACTTGAACAACAGCTCCATTTCCAGCTTTTTTTTTTGGCGGTCCACTGGACATGAGTCTCATGGACTGTCCCGCCTGGGCTGGCTTCGAACTGTGAGTCTCAGATCTCAGTCTCCTGTGTCGCCAGGATTACAGGCGTGAGGATCAAGGTTCTAAAGCCAGCCCCTGCAGGACAGTCTGTGAGAGCCTTATCTCCAACTGACCAGCAAAAAGCTGCAAGTGGCGCTGTGGCTTACGTAGCGGAGTGCAAGCCTTGAGCAAACGAGCTCAGGGCCAGCACCCTGGGTTCAAGCCCCAGTACTGTCACTTTTTCTTTTCTTCTAATACCACGCAGTATGTTTTTGAATCCTGATTTTGTTCGCATACTGAAGGGCTTTCTGGGGGTCTGGAGAGGTCAGCCTTCCAGGCTGTGTCGCAGTACTTGCTGGGGTGACCACATTCGGGGTGCGGTCACTGGCCTGCGGCTGTAGCGCACCGAGCACTGTGAGAGATTTAATTAAGAAACAAACAAACGAACATTCCAATATAATGTCCGGAAGAGGATCTAGCGTTTGATAGCAGTGGCTCGGCCCCTCATCCTCGCTACTCCTCCGCAAGTTGACATCCCGACGGTTGCGGCCTGAGAAGAAAAGTCCTTGGTGTGAGGGGGGGGCATCATCAGGGTAACCCACACAAAGCTGGGCTAGAGGCGTGGCTCAAGTGGTCGAGCGCCAGCTGTGAGCAAGCGGGCCCAGCAGCCCCAGGCCTTGTGGCGAGAGGAGCGGCGGGGAGGACCTGAGGAGGAGACCTTGGAGGGGAGCCGCAGAATCGGTCACCGAGGGGCTGGCGTGGCTGATCACTTCCCTTCCTGCTTCCTTCTTAAGGTCGGCTCCATCCACCAGGGGGTGATCGGGGCCCGAAGAAGAGGGAGCCGCTTTGCTGTCTGCCCTTCCCGGGCTGGAGTCCCAGCGGGCGTCCCCCGATACCTGGCGGGCAGAGGGTTCTCAGTGCGGGGGGGGCGGGGGGGGAGAAGGGCCCCCCCACTCTTCCCAGCCCCCAGCCCCGACTTCCAGCCTTTGCCCCGCCGCTCTTCCCCGATCCACCGCCCTCCCTCCTGCCCCCCCACCCCCACCGCGGCCACCCCCACTCCCCAGCCTTGAGGACCGGCCGCGCCCGTGGTCTCCTCTCTCGGGGAGGGAGGATCCAGACGGCTGCGCCCGCCATCCCAAAGCACCGCCGGTTACCCAGGACTCGGGAAGACGCGAGCGTTCCTTCGACATCCTCCCGGGTCCCGGCGGCCGTGCGAGCGAGCCCGGAGGTCTGGTCGTCTGGTCTGGGGCGCAGGTCGCCGGCTCCCTGGCGTCTTGCCGTCGCTGTGGGGAGCGTCCGAGGTGGGCTGCGGGCACCTCGCCCCGGGCCCGCTCCACCTGGCCCCACGCGTGGGTGACCTTGGGGGATGACCTCAGCCCCAGGTGCTCACACGCCAGCAAACGCACACCCTGGCCTCCGTCGCTCAGGTGGTGGGGGGCCGGGTGTGCGTGCGTGCGTGCGGTGGGGCTGGAAAGGCTTGGGGTGCGAGATCTCCATGGGGAGGTGGAGGAGGCCATTGTCTCAGCCTGGCAGGGGGGCTGCTCGCCCAAACCCAGGGCAGCCAGGAAGGGACGGGACGGCTCTTCTCCTCCGCTGGTCCAGACACCTGAGCATCATGGGAGCCGCTGGTGGAGCCCCTCAGCCCCCGGTGTGCAGGGTGTGCCCCGCCTGTGGGCTACACTTCCAGGACATACTTGGGGGTGGGGGGGGGGCGTTCATTGATTTTTTTATTTTATTTTTGTGCTGGTGCTGGCTGGGGCTTGAACTTGGGGCCCGAGCACGGTCCCCACGCTTTTAAAACCGCGATCCTCAGCTCTCGGCCTCCTGAGCCGCTGGTACCCAGCAGCGGCACGCGCTCACTGGGCACCTTCCAGGACGTGGATCACCCCGGGTGGGGGAGGCGTTCTCTGGGCTTGGCGGCCCCCGGTCCTCGTGCGCCCCAGTGGCCCTCTGGCTACACCCCAGCGCCCCCCGCCCCCCAATCCAAGTCACCATCTCCTCCAGACCGGATGTCCGCCGCTGCCCCCCCCCCCCGGGTGTCTTCTTTGCTTCTGTTCCCAGCCTATTCTCTTCAGCAGAGTTGAGGACAAAACCAAACCAAATCCAAGTACCACCGTCTCCTTGGCTCAGAGAGTTCCAGCGGCTTCCGCCACACTCAAGTGCAACTCAAGTTACTCAAGCCCCACCCGGCCTCCCTCGTTCTTATCTCCTCGACTTCCTTCTGGGTGGTCCTGCTTATTTCTCCTGAAGTGAGGAGGTCAGGCCTGGCCAGCGCCATCTTGGCCGTATGTGAATTGTGGAATCCGGCATCTTGCCTTCACGGGTGTGCAGGAATTCCTAGAGGAAGGGAAGTCCCACCCCCAGGTGGTGGGCACTGAACAGTGCTTGGGACTGGGAGCTTCCTGTGACCCTGCCCCCTGACCTGACCCAACCAGCTTAGGCGCTATGATGTCATGCCCCATGTCTCTCTGTCTTTGCGTCCTGTGTCCTGTCTTGCTTCCGGTCACCCTGGCCTCCAAGGTCAGCTCTCCACTGAAGCTGAGCTGGTTTGTTGGTGGTGTCTTTTTTTTCCCTCTCTGGCCTGTTTCCTAACAGGGTTAAGGGTATTATATGGGCTGCGGGCCTTTGTAACAACTGGCTGCCTGCAGACTGCTAACGCTCTAATAAAGACTCCCAGATTCCATCCTTCAATATGTGGCTCCTTTGATAATTCACCTTGCCACACAGGGCCTTTGCACTTGCCGTGCTCTCCGTTTGGGGTGTCCTTCCTCCCAGGTAACCGGCTGGCAGCTTGTCTCTGCTGCACCCCCCACTGACGGTGGGAGCCTCTCCAAAGCGAAGACCCCCGGGGTCCCACCCGACATCGAGCGAGGTGGGTTCCACGGAGGAACTACTCGGGACACCTGCTGCGGCTGGAAGAGCCCGGCCCCGAGCGCTCTGGGTCAGGTGATTCAAAAGAGCCAAATCAGCGTATTGCACGGGCGGACGCGCCCGCTCGCCCCGCGCCAGGACCGGGCACATTTTACGCTTGTGCAAGCAGATCCACTAAAAGAAGTAATTTTCTCTTTAGAAGAGTAGCGGACGCAGGGCTCAGCAGTAAATCTTGGGCTTTTTTTATTTTTTACAAGAAGATGAAAAGTGAAAATCATATGAAAAGTAGTCATCACCCGCAGGGAGGGCGGGCGGGCGGCCTGGGTCCCCCCCCCCCCCTCCACCCGTGGAACCGGAATGAGACCAGCGGCTCCTCCCCGCCCCCCCCCCCCCCCCGGACCGGCTTCGGCGGTGGTCAGAAGGTGGCAGATTCCAGCTCCCAGCAGCCTTTGTCTTGTAGATCTCGTCTCCATTTACATCATAGGAGGCTTTGCATTTGTAAAACCTTGTGGGACGGGGCTTGGTCCCGGGGTCCCTGCCTTCCCAGGGCCTTGGGGGTGAGAGGAAGAAAGCGGGAGAAGGCTGGCCCGACATCAGTCCCGTTCCTTCCATGCCTGCTCTGTTTTCTAAGAGGCTTTTTTTCCTCTATGAGCATTCGTGGGACTGAGGGCTTAGGATTTGCCCGTTATTCAAACATGGTTTATCGTTGCCCTCAGTGTGTTTTTCTTCTTCAACCCTCGCGGGCTGGGATGGAGCTCAGTGGCCAAGCAATTGCCTAGCAAGTGCGATGCCCTGGGTTCGATCCTCAGTACCCAAAAAGAAAAGACATACATAAAGAGACCCCCACGCATGACTCCAAAAGCAACATGCATCCACATGCATTCTAGATCACTTGGAAATGGAATAAACCGGAGAGGGCGTGGACCAAGTGTGCAAGGGGTCAGAGGGCCTGCCTAGCAGGCTCAGGGCTCTGGGTTCAAATCCCGGAGTCAAAGAACAGAGAGCAAACAATAGACACTCACTCAAAGTTTTATTACCTAGTGGGAAAATGTTAATAATGTGCACACCTGTATGTATGCCTGTGCACACGTGTGTGTTCGTGCCTGTGTGTGTGTGTGTGTGTGAGAGAGAGAGAGAGAGAGGATTTGGGGGAACCTGTCTTGTAAATGACAGATCCACAGGGAGTCCATTGGCCACAGGCCAGCACTGGCCAGCCTTAACTCTATTGCTGTCAAAGACCCGCACATAGGAAGGTGGCCCCTAGGATTGTGTTGCCTGGGGAAGCTGTAGGTGTCTGAGTTTACACTTAAAAAAATTCAAGACAAAACTATTGGGCAAGGAACCAGTGGCTCACGCCTGTCATCCTAGCTACCCAGGAGGCTGAGATCTGAGGATCGAGGTTCAAAGCCAGCCCAGGCCATGAAAATTGCGAGACTCTGATCTTCAACTTGTCACCAAAAAGCCAGAAACGGTGCTGCGGCTCAAAGTCGTAGAACAACTAGCCTTGAGTACAAAAGCTCACGGACAGCGCCCAGGCCCTTGAATTCAAGCCCCAGGACTGGCACCAAAAAAAGTGATAGTGGATCCATGAGCCCTAAGATCTCTGTTACTGTAGCAGCCCCCCCTCCCCGCACTGTGCTGGCCAGCACGGGGTAGGGAACCCCACTCCTCGGAGAGGGATTGCTTGGCACAGTTGACTTCTGTGGCTAAGCCGGCGGTCAGGACTAACCGGTTAGTCCCTTTGCTCTCTGCCAGCCCCGGGACGGTGTTGGCACCGGTGACTTTGGTACATCTGTGTTGGCTGAGGCAGTGCAGCGCTGCTCTCGAGCTGTGACCGGAAATGATACGAGGACTCCGCGTCCGGTTTTTATGTAGCAACACCAGGCACTGAGCGAGGAAGCTGAGATCAAGCTCAGAAGACGCCAGCTTCCAGGCCCGCGTCTACGCCACGCTGCGCCTCCTGGGCACCCTGAGAAACTGCAGTGTGGCGGAGTCATTGAAGAGTGGAGTCTGTGCCCGTGAGAAAAGTACATCCAAACGTCAGATCTGCAACTCCCGCTTCCCGGGCCCATTCCTTGAGGTCAGAGGTCACAGGCGCTTAGCACGCAGAAGCTGGGCCGCCATTTGCAAGCTCTGCTGGCCTGCCTGCAAGAATCAGTAGGGCCAAGTGTGGTGGTGCACGTCTGTAATCCCATCCCTCAGGAGGCTGAGTGTGAGACCAGCCTGATCTACCCAGTGAGAACTTGTCTCATGGAACAACAGTTAGTAAGGCTGTCTGTAACACCCTTTGGTTCTGTGTGTGTGTGTGTGTGTGTGCTGGTACTGGGTCTTGAACTCAGAGCCTAGGCACTATCCCTGTGGTTTTGTGCTCAGGGCTGGCACTCTACCGCTTGAGCCACAGCTCCATTTCCCACTTTTGGGGGGAGTAGTTTATTGGAGATAAGAGTCTCATGGACTTTCCTGCCCTGGCTGGCTTTGAACCACGGTTCTTAGATCTCAGCCTTCAAAGTAGCTAGAATTACAGGCATGAGCCATGAGTGCCTGGTTTCAAATGTTCCAACTGTATAGCTTTAATGACCTTCCATCCTACATCAGTGGTTTGCCTGTCGGATTATATAACGTATGTTTTTAGGAAAGAAATTATTGAAGATTTGCATGGGCACGAAGTGTGTGTGTGTGTGTGTGTGTGTGTGTGTGTGTGTGTGTGTGTGTGTTGCTGTGGATGGAAGCCAGAGCCATGAACAGGGTGGGCAAACGCTTTGCCATTGACCGACACCCTCAACCCTTGTTTATTTGAGGCAGTCTTGCTATGTACGTTGGGTGGCTTTGAACTTGCTATGTGTCTAAAGCTGCCCTTGAAGTTTTTTGGTTTTCCTATTTCAGCCTACCAACGAAAAAGTCTTTCTATTTTATTGCGTACAAAAAAGAAATTCCATGAAGAAATGTTTGTTTGTGTGCAGTTACTAGACAATGAACTTCCCAGTCACTTTCCAATCCTCTCTGAGCCCTCCAGGTTCATTGGTACACACTCCTCAATAGAGTGTGGTATGTTTCAAATCAAGGCACTGATTGGCTATCTAATAATCGAGAAGATGGCCAACTTTTCCAAGTATCCATTCCTCAAAAATTAGTGCTGACAGCCAGGCACCAGTGGCTCCCATGTGTCAGCCAGGTTACTCAGGAGGCTGGGATCTGAGGATCACTGTTAGAAGTCAGCTGAAGCAGGAAAGTCCTTGAGATTCTCCCATTAACCACCAAAAAGCCAGAAGTGGAGCTGTGGCTCAAGTAGTAGAGTACTAGCCTTGAGCAAAGAAGCTAAGAGACAACATCCAGGCCATGAGTTCAAGCACTAGGGCCAGCACAGAAAGAAAGAAGGATGATGTTGATTTTCTTTTTTTGGTTGGTCATAGGGGTTGAACTCAGAGCCTGGGCACTGTCAACTGAGCTCTTTTTCTCAAGGCTATTGCTCTACCACTTTGAACCACAGCTCCACTTCTGGTTTTCTGGTGGCTAATTGGAGATAAAAGTCCCACCCACTTTCCTGCCACGGCTGGCTTTGAACTGTGACCCTCAAGAGTAGCTGGGATTTCAGGCATGAGCCACCAGCACCTAGCTTCAGTGTTGATTTTCATGTGTAGAAACTCCAGTTGCTCCACAAACATTTAAAGACTCGATGTGTCACAGCAAGAAAGAAATGTGCTATAAACCACTCATTTCATCATAATATAAGAGAAAAACAAACAAACCTATGAGCCCATGTTAAGCATGATAAGCATGTTTAAAATTGGTATAGAGGGGCTGGGGATATAGCCTAGTGGCAAGCGTGCCTGCCTTGGATACACGAGGCCCTAGGTTCGATTCCCCAGCACCACATATACAGAAAACGGCCAGAAGCGGCGCTGTGGCTCAAGTGGCAGAGTGCTAGCCTTGAGCGGGAAGAAGCCAGGGACGGTGCTTGGGCCCTGAGTCCAAGGCCCAGGACTGGCCAAAAAAAATAAAAAAAATTGGTATAGAAACAATCCATGCTCTCTGTTGGCTGACAACAGCTCTGGGAGCCCGTGATTCCCATCTTGCTACAGCTCCCTGTCATGGCAGCAGCAGGGCAGGTGTCCTTAACCTTCAGTGTTGACAACGGGAAGCCATGGGAACGCAATGCGTTGGAAAGAATGATAGATGGCTCTCCCCCTGAGATGGTGGACAGCGTGCGTCCCCTGCAAACCATCACCCCGATTCCTCTTCCTACCAAGAAAGTGGGCCCTTGAATTGTCACTGCAGGGGTTTGGTGTTATGCTTTTCCCTCTGAAGCTGGAGTGAAAATTGTTTTGAGTGGGGTGGACAAAGGATCTCTATTCCAATCAGAGTACTTAAGTCCAAAGTTATTAGTAAATCCATACTTCACCGAACCATGTTCTCTCCTCTGGAAGTGAGGGGTGGATTCCTGATTCATTTGCATTGCTGCCTGGTTTTAAGAGCTCCTGTGGCTCATGGTCACCCCCTTCGTGATGAGAACACCCCTGAAAAGCCGCAGAATGACTTCATCAGGCGTGCTAAAGCCAACGGGGATTCCGTGACCCCCAGCAACGTAGGAGATGAGCAGCCCTACGGGAAGACCCAAGGGGTCACCGGAGGAACCGGACGGCGTGAGCCAGCGGGCTGTGTCACCGGGGCTCCGGGTGGCACGCGGCGTGTGCGCAGCTACGTCGTGTCCATGTTTCTCTCCTGGGCCCTCTGCTAGTCCACAGGAGAGCCACTTCACATCCCTTGAGAAAAACCAACCCAGAGAGATGCTCCCCCTCTTCTTTTGGACCCCCTTGGAGAACACCTGAGCTGCGTTCACACGCCCACGTGAGGCCGCTTCCCTAACGTTCATGGCAGCACACGGAGTGAGGCTCTGCTGCGGTGGCATTTGCTGACCGTCAGGCTCCTGTCCAGTCCCGGTCTCCATGGAACTCACGCCTTGTTGTAGGTCCTTCCCACACTTAGCACCGAGGGACTAAGAGAGCGTCCAGCAGTTACCTGAACGGGGGACTTTCATTTGAGTTGGCCCTGGGGCTTGAACTCAGGGCCTGAGCACTGTCCCTGAGCTCTTTTTGCTCAAGGCTAGCGCTCTACCACTTGAGCCACGGCGCTACTTCCGGCTTTGTGTCTGTGTGTGTGTTTCTGTCTACCACCGGTGCCCGGCCTTAATAGTATGTTTAATGACTGTCATCCCTTCCCCCCTTCCCCCCCTCCCGGGGCGTTTCTCTCCTCTGAGGTCTATTTATTCCAGCTGGGAAATGGTTCTGAATGCTCCCGGGAGCTGGGTGGATCTGATGAAAAACATCCTAAGCTGTGCAGAAAGATTTTTACTTCTGCAACTATTATTATCTCCCCAAATTCATTTCCTTTGTTGTTGTTGTTTTGTTGTTGTCTTGTGCTGGTCCTGAAGTTTGCATTTGGGGCCTGGACCCCTGTCCCTGAGGTTTTGTGCTCAGGCTAGCTTTCTACCACTCGAGCCACAGCTCCACGTCTGGCTTTTTAGATTTTTTAAATTTAATTTTATTTTGGCGGTTAGTTTGAGATCATAGTCTCACCGAGTTTTCCTAGGCAGGCTGGCTTTGAACCGTATACGAACTGTCAAATCTCAGCCTCCTGAGCGGCTAGGATGACAGGCGTGAGCCGCCAGCGCCAGGCCTCATTTGGGCCATTTTTCCAAAGAGAGAGTTTTCACTTGCTATAAGCCCAGAGTTTAAGAGCATCCAGTCGAACAGAAATGGGTTAGTAAAACCCCACAGATAAATCAAATACACCCAATTCCCTTAATAGCTCTGATCATTTTCACTTCTTAAAGAAATTGCCAACTCTTTGACCAAAAGCCCCGTGAATGGCTGTAATTGAACTTGGCCATCTCTCCTACGGGGAGGAAGAGGTGAAATCGCCACATTTAGGAGCGAAGGCTCCCTTCCACTCCGGGCCGCCTATTGGGGTTAAATGTGTGCACACCCTGGTAGCCTGAACATCTGTTTCTAGCTTGTTGTTCCCCTTGGCTGCTTTTCAATTGGATTTCCTCAAGCAGGTCCCAGGCTTGTCATGGCAGCCAGGGTCTGTTAAACATCACCACCGCTCCTACATTAAGTAGGAGGTTCAGGGCTAAGCTAATAACTCGCCTGCCTTTCTGACTGATCGCAGCAGTGCTGTCCGGGGCCACTTATCACGGGGCTCCTTTGGGAGGGCTTGCCTCTTTTGTCTGTTCCTCGGGGTGGAATTGCTTTCTGTTCCCTCATTCCCAAAGTGAGCGCGTGGAAGAGGCTCTGCGGCGGGTGGGTGTCGGGCAGGCCCCCGGGGCGGGGTGGGGGGGGACTTCACGGATCCACAGTCCGGAGAGTCGCTGTCCAAACACAGCGCCCAGCGGCCCCCCTGTGGCCCCGACGGCGCGGCGTGATCGATGGCGGGTCTCTTCTCCTCTTCCTCCGGCACGCCGAAAAACAAACAGAACCGCCGCCGATCGCTCGCTTACAAGGACTCGGTGACTTTCGGGGCGAGGTGGGGCGATTCCGGCCTCCGAATTGGGATGGTGTGAACTCCCAAGGGGCGGGGGCTTGCCGGTGTGGCTGGCGTGGGAGGGAGCAGGCCACGTCCCGGGCAGTGGGCTCGCTCGGGGGTCGCTACGTGGCGCTGTCGACGCTCGCAAAGACCCGTGGACGGTGGAGAGAGAAGGCGTCGGAGAGGACGGCCGTGCTGGGCAGAACACATACGCAGCACGTCTGAAATACCACCCCGAAACACCATGGGGCAATTCATAGGGGTGGGGGGATAAATGACAGGAAGTAAAACAGGCTCTGATCATGGCGGGGGACGGGGGATGTTGGAAGGAAGGAGCGGGGATGGTAGAGGGTGAGTACAGTGGAGTATGGTCCAAGGAGATTATTTGCAGGCAGGAAAATAGAACAATGAAACCTGGAATTGTTGTAACAATGGGGTGTCGGGTGGGAGAGAGGCAGGGGAACGGTCCCAAGGAAACTCCCTCATATAGCTAGTGACAACAACCTCTAGACAGAGCAATGGCTTCCGCCTCCTAAATAGAGAGAACCCCCCTAGAAGGGAATGGCTAGCGGGCTGCTGGTGGCTCATGCCTATAATCCTAACTACTTAGGAAACTGAGATATGAGGATCACGGTTCAAAGCCAACCCAGGCAGGAGAAAGTCTATGAAATTCCTCTTTCCAATTAAACACCAAAACAAAACAAAACAAACAAACAAACAAACAAAAAACCCCTGGAAATGGAGCAGTGACTCAAGAGTGCTGGCCTCGAGCATAAAAACACAGGGACAGTGCCCAGGCCCTGAGTTCAAGTCCCACACAAAAGGAGGGGGGCAGGGAATGCTGAAAGGTGAAGTAGAAAGTCCTTAGAAAGTGTGAGTGTGTCAACTCGCAAGGGCACGTGGTAAATTCCTTCTCCATTTTCGCACTCAAGGTGGCTTCCAAGACTTGGAAGAGACTGGGCTCACCCAGGCGCAGGGCTCTGAGGGCTGACGGGATTCGGTCGTGACGCTCATGGCTGCCAACCCTGGCACGGACTTGAAACTCGAGAAACGCACCTAAAGGTGTGGACATACCGCAAAGTGAAAAGTGGACACTGGGCGGGCACCCGCGAGAGGTAAGGAGCCCCAGGGAGCCCAGCACACAAGCAAGGTCTTAGGACTCAAGAACTTAGGACCTCACATGCCCGCGTGGCTTTTCCACTCGAGGTTGGGGCCCTGCCATTTGAGCCACACCTCTCCTCTGGCTTTTTGCTGGTTAGTAGGAGATAAAAAGTCTCCCAGACCTTTCTGCCCTGGCTGGCTTTGAACCTTGGTTCTTTGATTTCAGCCCTTTGAGTAGTTTAGATTACAGGCGTGAGCCACTGGCCCTCAGCAAGTTTTACTTTTCAATGACAGAAAGAAAGCTTTCAGTGTTTTGTGTGTGTGTGTGTGTGTGTGTGTGTGTGTTTCTCAGTGTTTTAATTTAGCAAAGGAGCTAAAGCTGGCCATGATTTACTAAGAAACAAAGCGCATCCTAGCATATTTAGAAATGCTAAGAGGATATAACCATAAAGAAAAGTTAAAAAGAAAAAAGTATCACCTCTTATCTGTGTCCAACAACGAACACATTTTCCAGAGTGAAACAAAACAACCCCAAATCACTTTTGTCTTTATCTATAAATTTGGCTTGGGACTATATTTTAGGTTTGGTGGATGAAATTCAGAGGGTGGAAAACAGAGAAGGTGTATTCATAGCTCCATAATGACAAAATTTATTCTGGGGGTAAGGCAGAACTTAATGGCTCGTAAATAGCAAATTCATTATAGCTTTAAGACTCAAGTTATATTAACACCATATAACACCCTTATGGCACCATTAGGACCACCTCAATCCTTGACTCAACATGAAAAACAAACATGTCCAAATCTTGGCCGTGACGTGATTAGCTAAAAGAAAATGTTTGAATAAATATGACTAGATTAGAGCATGACTGGTTGGGTCATAAACTGTCTTATAAATGTTTTATGTCATCTGTTACAAGGCATTTTTAAATGTTAACACATTAATTTATATTAAAAGCCACATCAAGGTGAAGACACCTTGTTTTCCGCGGGAGGTCAGGTGGCAATGGATCATGTGATTCTTTCCTCTTCTGAGAGGCTGAGAAAATGCTAAGACATAAAGGGCGGGCGTGGTTTGTCAAGTCCTCGTTTCTACTTTGCATGCGTGATTTCTAATTATGCCTGGGCCTAATCTTGAATCTTAAAAACACGTAGTGTCAGAAAACCCTGAGAGGAACTTGATACATATTTGATCATTTAAAGTTCCTGGGATACATAATGCATGCTGTGTGATTTAGTGCCACTTTCTGTGCGGAAGAAAAGGTACAATTGTTTGTCAGTGACAATTGTTCGTCATTGATGATAATTATTCTCAGGAGAGTGGGCTGCATTGTATTGAGTTCAATAATTCATTCATGCCTTTAGGTTATGAAGAGGAATATCAGTTTGGGGACACCCGTCTTTCATGATTAATGGTGAGTCAGCTCCTTGGAACTTATGATAATAATGACCTTCACTGTTCCCAAATCATTTCAACAAGAGTGGTGGCTTTGAAAGGGGCCCATTTTCCGTGGCCACAGCGAGTGTCACAGTGCTCTTAACTTTTGCTTTGAGGCTGGAGAAAGCAAAGTCCTCTCAGAATCCGTCCGCCCTTTGAACAGCCCAGCCCAGAACACAGCAAACGCCAGGCTCAGAATTTCACATGCTCCGATAGTCAGGTATTTGATTAAGCTCCATAGCTGTGATATTCAATTTGCATTTGGTAAACCGAAAAAGTACAGCCATCACGAGAATGCTGCTGGATGTGGCTGGCTGGTGATTTGTATTGGAGTAGCCTGGTAGCTACCCAATGAACCGTGTAAAAACAGTTCATTAAAATGTTTATGTGCTTGGCTGGTTAATGCAAAGAAAGCTTTATTGCTGCTTAAAAAAAACACACACAAAAAAACCTTGGTAACTTCAGGTTGGAGTCAGATCAATTCACTGTAATAACTCAGGCAAAGGCTTTATCTCTTCTAGAAGGGAGGGGGGGAAAAGGCACAAAACTTCCTATTCCTCCTTGGTTCTAGGACTGCAGATTTTCAGTCTTAAAGCTACTCAAACTTGGTGCCGATGGCTCAGGCCTATACTGCTAATTACTACCCAGCAGACTGAAATCTGAGGATTACAGTGTGAAGCCAGCCCAGACAGGAAAGCCCATGAGACTCGTACCTCCAATTAACCAGCAAAAAGCCGGAAGTGGAGTGGTGGTTCAAGTGGGAGAGTGCTAGCCTTGAGCAAAAGGGACAGTGCCTGGGCCCTGAGTTCAAGCCCCAGTAACACCAAACAAAGAAAAAAAAAGGAAAAAAGAGTGAAAATATTTTAAACCCACAGAAATATGCCTAGGAACCTATGTGAGGCTATTAGATTCCTCTATATTGACATGAAGGAGATATTTTTAAACAAATGTTTAACAAGAAATATTTTTTCCAAAAACATCCTTAACAGAAGGAAGCTACTCGTTGTGAATAGAAAATTAACCAAGTAAATGCACTGTGTGATTTCTTAAGATGAAAGGTGGTATTTGCAATTCATCCATACAAAGTCTTCTAATAAATACGGTTGTTAGGGCTGGGGATATAGCCTAGTGGCAAGAGTGCCTGCCTCGGATACACGAGGCCCTAGGTTCGATTCCCCAGCACCACATATACAGACATATACATATACAGGACTGGCCAAAATAAATAAATAAATAAATAAATAAATAAATACGGTTGTTAGCTTACTATGTTGAAAAGGACTCAAAAAATAAGAACAAGAGGAATATCTGCTTTCAATTCAAAGATACTAAAATGCTGACAGAGTATAATATTAAGAAGAATATACCAGACACAAGTAGCTCACACCTATAATCCTAGCTACTCAAGAATCTGAGCTCTCAGGATCTTGGTTTGAAGGCAGCCTAGGCATAAAAATCCATAAGACTTTTATTTCCAATCAACTGCCCAAAAGCCCAAGTGGAGGTATGACTCAAGTGGTAGAGTGCCCACCTTGAGCAAAAAATAAACAAGCAAGCAAAAATCTAAGAGTGAACACAAAACCCCGAGTTTAAGCCCCAGTACCAATACACACACACACACACACACACACACACACACACACACACACACACACACAAAGAATGATTCTTCCAATGAGACTAATTTTGCAACTGTTAGGTAAGAAAAATAAACCCCAGTGTTCTGTGGCCCCATCTAGTGCACGGTGTAGCCGAGAAGAGTAAAAAGACAGGACTGGGGAAGTAGTCATCATTAAGAGATGAAACGAGTCTAGAGTGTTGGCTATGAAATTACTTTGGTTCGGTCATTACAGCCGGGGTTACACGACGGAAGGAAACATCACTGTGTGCTCTGAGGACCATGGTGTGGTCTTGGAGGGCCTCCGTGAATTCATCTCATCTGTTGCCATAGTGGGATAGTATGTTTACAGGGAGGAAGGAGGGACTTGTATAGCGTGTGTGTGTGTGTGTGTGTGTGTGTGTGTGTGTGAGAGAGAGAGAGAGAGAGAGAGAGAGAGAGAAGGGAGCAAGACAGGGTACCCAAAAGAGGGACAAAGAGACCCTGGAGCTGAGCCTCATTTCTCTCCCGTTCCTGGCCACACCAGAGAGACCTCTGGGGAGGAATCTTGGTTGGGCTCGCTCATTTCTGGGAGCTTCCTATAGGCCCAGGAGGGTGCGGGGGGGGGGGGGGGGGAAGCTTGCTGAGGTGTGGGCTTCCTCAAACCCTCTCAGGCTTAATTGTCAGCGTAAATGACACCCGCCCCCCCCCCAAGTCCTGCACCATATCAACTTGATGTGTATAATTGATAACCAAACATTTTACGGGCTGTTAAATGGGAAGGCTGCAATGAAATGTATATAATGTTGATTAAAGCGATTTGTGTACAGAAGGGTCAGAGACATTAACAAGTTAAAAGCAAGTGTGAGCTCTGCTCTCATTCACCTAACCTTTGCTCACTCCCCCTCGTCCCCCGTAATTGACACCACATGAGTACTGGGCTTATGGTGGTCAACTTTAAGGCAGTGAGTATTCAATGTATTCCAAAGTGCTCTGGAGATTAAGGTGTTCGTGGAGTACTCGGAAAGGTAGATTTCAGATATGATTCTCACACATGGGGGGGAAAAGAGAAAAATCAAAACGACCCCACCCCTACCCCCTTCCAGTTTGCCTTTGTGTTCGATTGTCTGGCTCTTCAAGGCAGACTGAAATAACGGCGGCTCTGAAGAGGATTAAAACAGACACCTAAATGATAATTACTAGGTAATTTTGTTTTGGTTATAATTTGTGGTGTTATTTTTATAACTGACATGAGACATAATATATTTTTCAGGGTTCGGCCATAGCTAAGTAACAAATGGAATCTGTCAGAAAGTATTTGTCGAACAGTTATTGAAGAAAGCGGTGAGTTGGTTGAAAACGCTGTACAGACTCCATTTTAAAAAAAAGCGAATACATGAATAGAATACTTTCCGAAAAATATAATAACTGTGGACGTGTGGCAGAGAACAGGCCCTCTGCCTAGACTTTTTAAACTCTCTTATTGGATGCAAAGTGGGTGGAAGGGTCTTTCTGTGTGTTTCCCCATGTCCGGTACCCCCGGGACTGACCGAGCCCGAGCGTTGAGCCCGGGGTGTCCCCTCCTCGGCCTAGCTCCGCGCCTCTTCCTTCCGAGCCCTTCTCAGCTTTGGATCTTGAGGGGGGAGGGTGGGGGGCACCAGCTCTCGGTTCCCCGGAATAGCTCGACCCCTGGCCGAGCTGTGAACTGGGTGCAGACCACCCAAACTTCCCCGGAGGCCCAGATGGTCCCCGCGCTTGGCACTTTTCATGCGGGTGTAATTGTGTGGATTTGACCTCGCTCTTCATCTGGCTCTGATTATTGACTGACTTGTAATTGTGGTTCTTTGCCTGCAAGCTTTATCGGCTTTGTCAAGACGGCTGGTGGCTCGGGCCTGTAACCCCAGCCCCTCAGGTGGCTGAGGTTGGAGGATCGCAGTTGGGAGCCCAGCCCGTGCAGGGCAGTTCGTGAGTCTCTTGTCTCCCATTAACCTTCAGAAACTCAGAAGTGGCGCTGTGGCTCAAAGTGGTCGAGCGCTAGCCTTGAGCAGAAAAGCTCAGGGACAGCCCAGGCTCCCAGGGAGTTCAAGCCCCAGGACAGAAAAAGAAAACAACAACAACAAAGACTGGATGCATCCAGTAGGTGTGCCCTTGATGAATTACTTCCAGCTAGCCTCACACCTAACACCCCGCGGATAATCCAGGTACCAATGCCTAGCATTTGCCACGTGCCTAAACCTGTGGCTGTTCAAAGCAAGTCCGCAGTTCTTTTCTCTTTATCTTGTAGTGCCAGCGCTGGGGCTTGAACTCAGAGCCTTGCACTCTCCGTGAGCTATTTTGCACAAGGTTGGTGCTCTGCCCCTTGACTCACACCTCCAGGTCTGGCTTTTCGCTGGTTAATTGGTGATAATGAGTTTGGAAGAGCTGCCTGCTCAGGCACTGCGATCCTCAGCTCTCAGCCTCCTGAGTAGCTGGGCCAGCACCCAGCATGAGCACAGTTCATTTTGGACAACGGCACCCCTTCCTTCCCTCTCTCCTACTTTCTCCCTCCCGTTCCCACCCACAGGCCGTAGAGTTCATTTTCCACAGAGTGTCTAGTAAGTACCACTGCTGCGTTTGGTCACCTTTGGTCTCTCCATTTCTGTCCCCTACCTTACCCTCCCAAAGACAGATAAACAAACAAGACAAAAAGAAATAAACGACAACAAAACCCTCTTATTGCCATTTCCTGGACTTCATTTCCATAAATATTATTTTATATAATCAGATACACATAGGCATTGTACCTTTGTAGAATATATACTTTATAACAACAGATTGTTGTTGTTGTTGTTGTTCTGTCGGTCACGGGGCTTGAACTTGGGAGCTGTCCTCGAGCTTTTTTGTTCCAGGCTAGCACTCTACCACTTTGAGCCGCAGCAGCTTGTAGCAACAGAATTTTACTTTGAGGAATAACTGCTAAGACAAGTTCTAGCAATCATTTAATTTCTTTCTTTTTTCCAACGTCATAGGACAAGAACAATTTACCCAGTCCGGGGCACTCAAAGACATTGACCTTAACGATAAGTAGACACAGGGGGGTGGCATTTTAGTTGCTTAATGATAATTTTAGGAAGATTCATATGAAGCTAAACAACCACATTTCCTTGTGAATCTGTTTCTGACTCTTCCAATTTTTTTTTTTTTTAAACCAGTCCTGGGGCTTGGACTCAGGGCCTGAGCACTGTCCCTGGCTTCTTTTTGCTCAAGGCTAGCACTCTGCCACTTGAGCCACAGCGCCACTTCCGGCCTTTTTTTTTTTTTTTTTGTATACATGTGGTGCTGAGGAATCGAACCCAGGGCTTCATGTATATGAGGCAAGCACTCTTGCCACTAGGCCATATTCCCAGCCCTCTGACTTTTCCAATTTTTCATTGTTGGCGATTTTTTTTTCATGCTGTAAGTAAGCTTTATGTTCTCTCACCACAGATGCGTCTTTTTTACCTTTGGAAAAGTCATGTCCTCCATAGCGGCCTCAATCATGTACATCTTACCCCTTAAGCTGTTCAGAGGGCTGACTGATTTTCCAGTGTGTTTCTAACATTTTATTATGATTACTATTATTAATATCTTAAAGTAATTGTACAAAGAAGTTTCCATTTAACAAAGCTGTTTATGAATACAACGTGTCTTGCTCAATGTCACCCACCCCTCTCCACATTCTCACCCATCCCTCCCCTCCCCACCCCTTCCCTGGTGCTTCTTCATTTTCTAGGCTATATATTGCATTCCCCTCCTCATCTCTTTTTCCTTCACCTACCCCTTTCTCCTTGACCTCATCCCCCTTCTCTCAAGTACCCACTGTTTTATTTGGCCAAACTTTGATTTTCACTTTCTCAAGAATTACACTATTTGAGATCTCTCTTCTATTTCAGTTAATAATACATTTTGCTTCTTTCTTTCTTACCACTTAGATATTTAAAAGAATAAACATCAGTTGTTGAAATAATTAAATCAATGTTTTCCCCCCCTTTCCATTTTTTTTCAAAAAAGAACCCTTTCATCTCAAATCATATTTGCCCCCTCAATTTCTGTTCAATCCCTGGTATTTTAATTGAGATATTTTGCCAATTCAGAAGCTCATCAATTTGGACAAATTATCTCTAATGGAAGTTGTAAGGGCAAAAAAAAAAAAATTCAGAAGACTGAAGTTCGAAACATATTTGTGTCTTTTTTTCTCTTTCTTCCATGACTAACCCATGTCTATTCTCTATGAAATTGATGTCAAAAAAGTATTATATATTTTCAGGAGGAAATGGAAGGCTGCTCTGTGCTATCCTTGTCAGGACGCCGTCTCTCTTTAATCATACTTTTCATTTCAGTACATTGAAATTTCCGTTGCCAAGGACAACATCATAAATAAAAGTGTTTGTGAAATTTTACCTACAGCTCCCTAACTTTGTGCATTAAGCATGAGACTCGCAGAGAGGTGGTCGAATGTGAAAATTTATAATCATTTATTACGTACGGCTGAAGGAAGAAGGGAATAAAAGCGTGAAGGCATACATCTATAAACGCAAGCCGAAAAGCTTAAATGAAAAGTAAAGTGAATTTCTGTGTCTTGTCATAAAGTAATGAGAAGCTAGAGCTTTTATTCATAGCATCCTGAGATGCATTTACCCTCAATCTAGCCTCAGCAGTAAACGCTTCCCTGATGTATTGCTTGGGACTTACAAAGAAATATTTGTGCTCTACATAATAGTATAGTTAGGAGAATTACTGCATGGTTCAGAAGATTCTATAAAGCTTTATGGCTAGTGGTGTTACTGTAATTTAATTACAGTGTAGCTAAAGTAGTGCTTTAATATCACAGGTTACTTTTTTATTTACCATTTATTAGGAACTGACAGAGTCCATCATCTCTACATCATAAACAAATCATGGCAAGATCCTAGAGGAACCCTAAAATTCCAGATAGATGGACTGCGGCTGGCGGTGTTCTACTGTCGCAGGCCCTGTAATGAGCTCACTGGCAAATTATTATTTAGATCGGTGAAATGTAAATCCGGACCCCCTTGTTTTCAGCCTGTTGGCCAAAGAAAACGTGAATATTTTATTTCATGAATACAATTAGCACCGTGTTGTTTGCGCAGGGAACTAAGACATGGACGGAGGCACTTCTACCAGTGACAAGAAGTGGTTTCTGAGAGGAAGTAAAACATAGCAGTATTTAAGCTGTAGATTTCTTTTTATTTATTTATTCTTTCTTGAGTGTGTGTGTGTGTGTGTGTGTGTGTGTGTGTGTGTCTTAGGACCTAGACACTGTCCCTAAGCTTTTCCACTCAGGGCTGGCACTCTACCCTTGAGTCACAGCTTCACTTCTGGTAGTTGTATGGGAAGATAAGAATTTTGTGGGCTTTTCTGCCCAGACGGACTTCAAACCACACACATCAGATCTTAGCCTCCTGAAGCGCTAGGACTATAGGGGTGAGCTACCAGCATCCAGCCTAAACTGGAGATTTATTTCAGTAATACAGTAATCGAAACTGTCGAAATATGAAGTGCTAGTCCATGCCCTTCCCTTTGATCCTTTGACTTCCCTACAAAAGGCCTTTTTTTTTGTTGTTGTTGTTGGTGGTGATGGTGGTGATGGTGGTGGTGGTGGTGTGTGTGTGAGTGTGTAGATGCGTGTGCATGCGTGCCAGTCCTAGGGGTTTGAACTCGGGGCCTGGATGCTGTCCTTCAGCTTCTGTGCTCAGTGCTAGCACTCTACCACTTGAGTCGCAGCTCCTCTCGCAGCTTTTTTGGGTAGCTCATTGGAGATTAGAGTCTCATGGACTTTCTTGCCCAGGTTGGCTTCAGACCTTCAAACCGTGAGCCTCCGATCTTAGCCTCATGAGTAGCTACAATTACAAGCATAAGCATCTATATGTATATGTATATATGTACATACATGTATATATACTTGAAAGCCAAATGCAACTTTTTTTGTAAAAATATTCTTCTCTTAATTAGTAGATAAATAGATGCTAGCTAGACTGATAGAGAGTAGTAATTACTTACTATACAAATCAAGGAACATTGGTGCAATTAATGCATCCAGTATAAAGCAAGACTAGGAAAAGAATGATTTAATGAAGTTCAGAAGCTGTGTAATTTTGGAAAACAAATGTTCAACTAACCCAAGTGGAGCTTGAGCTTTTGGACCTCTGCAAGTCTCCTGACCTTTGTAAATTGCCCAGTATCTCCATCTATAAAGGAACGGTGATGGTGTTTGTTTCACAGTCCTTCTAGACTGTTCAAAGGATCAAATAAAATATGATATTAAGGGGCTGGGTATATGGCTTAGCAGTAGAGTGCTTGCCTTTCTTGCATGAAGCCCTGGGTTCGATTCCTCAGCACCACATACACAGAAAAAGCCGGAAGTGGTGCTGTGTCTCAAGTGATAGAGTGTTAGCCTTGAGAAAAAGAATCCAGGGACAGTGCTCAGGCCCTGAGTCCAAGCCTTAGGACTGGCAAAAAATAAGCATTAAAAAATGATATGATATTAAAGCTGGGCACTGGTGGCTCACCCCTATAATTCTGGCTACTTAGGAGGCTGAGATCTGAGGATTGCAGTTCAAAGCCTGGCTGAGCAGACAAATCCAAGAGACTCTTATCTCCAATTAACCACCCAAAAGCCTGAAGTAGAGCTATGGCTCAAGTAGAGCACCAACCTTGAGCAAAAAAGTTAAGAGACAGCACAAGGGCCTGAATTCAAGCCACAGTAGTGTCATACACACGATAAGAATCAGTGGTATCACACTTTGGACATAGAAAGCATCTAATACAAATAGCACTAATTGTGTAAAGCAGGTATTTTCATGTAATACTAGAATCATTTTTATTACAGAGAAGGTACAAATACCATGTGAAAAAGTTGTCATTTACCCAGTGTTTAATGATCAACTACTTGGTGTCAACAGAGCCAATCACATTCAGAATAACAGAAAGTTTCTAAAAGATGATGAATTTAAACTACATTTAATATTTATTTATAACTAAGTCCGATCATCCCTGCTAGAAACTTTATATTTGTAGATTTCTGTCTCTCTGCTTCTCAGCCCAATTGACTCTTTTTCTTTTTTTTTCATTGTTGTCAGTGGTGGGGCTTGAACTCAGGGCCTGGGAACTGTCTTTCACTCGAGGATAGCACAGTACCACTTTGAGCCACAGCTCCACTTCTGGTTTTTGAGTGATATATTGAAGATAAGAGTTTCATGAGGACTTTCCTGCCTGGGCTGGCTTTGACCTGCAATCCTCAGCTCTCAGCCTCCTGAGTAGCTAGGATGACAGGTGTGGGCCAACAGCAACGGGCTTTGGACTTGATTTTCTATTTTATTTTATGTTTTTGGTGCTGGTATGGGGAGCTTAACTCAGGGCCCTAAATTCTCTCTAAGCTTTTTCACTCAAGGTAGGTGTTTTACCATCTGAGCCACAGCTCCACTTCCGTTTTTTGTGTTTTTTTTTTTTGTTTTGTTTTGTTTTGTTTTGCTGGAGCTAAGAGTCTCACAGACTTGTAAGTCCAGGCTGGCCTGGAAACGGAGTCTTCAGATGTCAGTCTTCCTAGTAGCTAGGATGATAGGCACTAGCTATCGGTGCTTGTCTTCTTCTTCTTCCTTTTTTTTTTTTTATTTTTAATTCCTGAGAATTTACACCCCTTTAAATTCTCCCTGGACCTTCATCTTCCCTAGAGCTGGGCCCATCTGAAGTAGTTAAGACTGTAATTCAGTGACAGTGACTGATGCCTAGTTTGGGGGATCACATAAAAATAGCTGGGCTCCCAAGTACAACCTTAGATTAACAACTCAAAGAAAGAGAAACAGTCTTGGAGTAAGTGAAGTGGCCATTCAGTTGAGAACAGAAATGTCAACAGAGCAGCAGCGTATTGATTTTTTCCTGGATGTTATTTCTTTCTGGTGTCTGGAGTCCCCGCCCCTTGACTGGCAAAGTCTCACTAATTCTTCAAAGCCCGGAGGAAAGTTGGCTTCCTCCCGGAATCATCCCACTTCCCCCCACCATTTTCCATACCATTCTTTTTCAAGGTAAGTTTAACATTTGACTGCACAGGACATTATTTATTATACTCTGACTTTGCCTTGTTTGTGTTGAGGGGTTTTTGTTATTGTTTTCATTGTGTGTGGCTTTGAACTCAGAGCCTCTAACTTGCGGGGCAGGTGTTCTACCACTGAGGCCGAGCCTCAGCCTTTCTTTCGTTGTTGATGTTCCTGGGCTGGTCCTGGGGCCTGAACTCAGGGACCTAGGTGCTGGTCCTGGTGTTTTTTGCTCAAGACTGGTGCACTACCACTTGAGCCACAGCTCCACTTCTGGCTTTTTGGTTGTTAATT
Source organism: Perognathus longimembris pacificus (assembly GCF_023159225.1). NCBI lineage: Eukaryota > Metazoa > Chordata > Mammalia > Rodentia > Heteromyidae > Perognathus > Perognathus longimembris. The sequence goes on from NC_063171.1 coordinate 61,715,854, forward strand.
GGAGATCAGAATCTCATGGGCTTTCTTACCTAGGCTGGCTTTGAACCATAATCCTCAGATTTCAGCCTCCTGAGTGACTAGGATTATAGGTATGAACCAATATGCCCAGCCTCTTTTCTTATGAAACAGGGTTTTGCTGTGTACCCTTGACTGACCTTGAACTCAAGATCCTTCTTCCTTTCCCTTCCATGTACTGGGATTACAGGCATGCATTACCATGTCTGGCTTTGTACGTGAAGTTTCTAAGGCAATTACACATCATCATCTTTGAGCGAAGTTTGGCTTTTGATAGGTTTTACACAGACATCAAATTAAATTCAAGACATCCAATTATAGCCTAGTACAGATAGCCTAGGCCTGTAATTCCAGGACTCAGGAGGCTGAGATCGGAGGATCAAGGTTTGAAGCCTGCCTGAGCAGAAAAGTGTATGAGAAACATATCTTCAATTAGCCACCAAAAAGCCAGATGTAGAATGGTGGTTCAAGTAGTAGAGCGCTAGCCTTGTGCTCAAAAGCTCAGGGACAGTGCCTAGACCCTGAGTTCAAGCCCCAGTACCAACACCCATGCACACACACACATTAGAGACCAAAGTCGCTTCATTTAGCTTTTTACTTTTTTTAGTGGTACTGGAGTTTGAACACGGAGCTTTGCCTGGCAGGTGCATGATTTCACTTGTCCTGCGTAGCTTGCTGACATGTCCGTGGCCTAATGATACGTTGGCGTGGGGAGAGCTCACGGTCTCTATGCTGAATCCTGTGTGTTGTCGCTTAATTGCCCACAGAAACATTTCAGTGTGTTTGATTCCACACTGCCATGAACATGATGTCTTAGGTAGATTCTGACTAAACCAACAGAGTTTATTTTTGAGAAACATAGTGACAAGTACACTAATTTCTTACATATGGGGTGTTCTCAGAGTGATTGTGTGTGTGTGTGTGTGTGTGTGTGTGTCTGTGTGTCTGTGTGTGTCCCAGTCCCAAGGCTTGAACTTAGGGCGTGAGTGTTTTTGCTCAAAGCTGGCACTCTACCACTTGAACCACAGATCTACAGGGTTTTTGATGATGCATTAGAGATGAGAATTTCACAGACTTTCCTGCTCATGCTGGCTTCGAACCTCCATCCTCAGATCCTAGTCTCCTGAGTAGGTGGGATTATAGGCATGAGCTACCAACGTCCGGCTAATATATTATCATTGGACTAAACAAGGTATTTGGCCATATGCCCATCATTCAGCATTTAAGTCATTTCCATTTTTATCTATTATATTTAATATGTCATTTACAGTTTTGTTGGCTGGTTGCTTGGTTGTCCTAGTCCTGGGGCTTGAATTCAGAGCCTGGCACTGTCCCTGAGCTTTTGTTCTCAAGATTAATGCTCTACCACCTGAACGACAGATCCACTTTGAGCTTTTTGGCAATCAATGGGAGATAAGAATCCCACGGGCAGACTTTCTTGCCTAGGCTAGCTTTGACCCATGATCCTCAAATCTCAGCCTCCTGAGTAGCTAGGATTGCAAGCGTGAGCCACTGGTGCCTGGCTCCTTTATAGTTTCTATTATTGGCTATCACTTAACTTTTCCAAGTTGAACAGTCTTCTTCTGAAGGTTTATAGAAAGCTTAAGCACGTGAAATCTAGGTATTTGGGAGTATTTTTAGTGGTCTGTGTTCTGAGATGAACTATGTTCAGGTGGCAGGTGAGTGGATTTCTCTGGATATTCCACAGGGTTTGGAATATTGAGTTTGACCTAGAAGTACATTGTTTTTTTAAAAAATGAATGTGAGCTGGAGGCATGGCTCAGCAGTAGAGTACGTGCCTAGCAAGTACAAAGGCTCGAGTCCAACCCCTAGGCAAGAATGAATGAAGCTGTTACCTTAATAAAATTGAAACCAAGGGGTGAGGCTGAAACTGCTTGCCCCACGTCAGTTTGGATGCATTCTGATGCAAGGAAAGAAGGCACACTGCAAAAGCTGGTTTCTGTTTCAGAGTCTTAGGGCTTTCTGCTTGAAAGCTGTTCCTTGCTGGTTACTGTACGTGTGGGCCAAACTTTTCCCTCAAATCCAGAAATCATCGTTAGTTTCTTCTTCTTGTTTCACTGTCCCAAGGGAAAATATAAAGTACTTTTCCTCCAGGCTGAAAGTTTGGCTGCCTTGCTGGGGTTCCGTGCAGTTTCACACTTTGAAATGGCCTCCAGGCCAGCAGCAGGTGCCACAGTCAAAAGCTGCTAACACAAGCCTTTCCTCGCCTGCAAAGCAGAGCAGCCACTTCCCAACACTAAGCTACCCGATATGACCCATACAAACAAACTAAGCCGCCTCCCATATAGCTTGCTAAAACAAACTTGTGTTTATTTTGAAAGTTGTTTCAGTGTGCTATTTTTTTTTTTACAGTATTGTGATCTCTTATCATAAGCTGACAGAATTAATGAAATTTACAAAGTAAGTCATCTCACTGGAATCTTCAAACTCATACAAGTTTAAATAGACTGTCATTTCTCCACACACACAAAAACGAACCGTAGGCTTTTGCCTTTTCTTTTTCATTTCCCTTCCTTCCTTCCTTCCTTCCTTCCTTCCTTCCTTCCTTCCTTCCTTCCTTCCTTCCTTCCTTCCTTCCTTCCTTCCTTCCTTCCTTTCTTTCTTTCTCATTATTGAAGTTTGAACTCAGTGCTTTGAGCTTGCTAGGAAGGTGCTATAAAACTTGAGTCACTCCCAGACCTTTTTGCTTGGGCTGTTTTTGTGGCAGGGTCTTAATATTTGCCTGGATGAGCCTGAGCCGAAGTTCTCTTTATCTGTTCCCTGTAGCTGGGGTGCTAATTACGCACCACCATGCTCAGGTGAAGTCCTTTGAGTGTTTTGCCTACACTGGCCTAGAACCACGATTCTCCCCGCGCCCCCCCCCCCCCAGCCCCGCTTCACTGGTGTCTAGGACTCCAGGTGTAAGTGGCTGGTACCCAGCCCAAGTTTTGGAAAAAACAAAATGTGCCTGTAGATAGTTTTACATCGACGTATTGGGGGGGGGGGGGCGTCTTGTCATATTTTTCTTTATAAAGCATGAGGAGACCGGAAGGAAATAGAGGAGGGGAAATAGATGTGGTCAGAGGCCGTGCCAGCTCCGTAGCGAGGTGGCCGACGAGCCAGGCCGTGCGCAGTTCAGCTGCCTCTGCGGGGCTCAGAGCTTGTGCCGCCGGAGGTGCTCCTCCGCTTGAGCAATGCCCGCAGCCCTTTGCCTCTCAGTTATCTTGTCATTCAGCTTCCAACTTTCTTGCCTGGATCTTGATCCCTACCTCTTCCCCTGTATAAAAATGGACTCCAACGTGACCACAGAGCTGGGCGCTGGTAACTCACGCCTGTCATCCTAGCTACACAAGAGGCTGAGATCTGAGGATAGGGGTTTGAAGCCAGCCCGGACAGAAAAGTCTCTGTGAGACTCTTATCCCCAATTAATCACTCAAAAAACTGGAGGTGGCACTGTGGCTCAAAGTGGTAGAGTGCCAGCCTTGAGCAAAATCGCTCAGGGACAGTGCTCGAGCCCTGAGTTCAAGGCTCACTACCACCACTAGCAACAACAAAAAAGTGACCACAGGGCTGGGGATATAGCCTAGTGGCAAGAGTGCCTGCCTCAGATACACGAGGCCCTAGGTTCGATTCCCCAGCACCACATATACAGAAAACGGCCAGAAGCGGCGCTGTGGCTCAAGTGGCAGAGTGCTAGCCTTGAGCGGGAAGAAGCCAGGGACAGTGCTCAGGCCCTGAGTCCAAGGCCCAGGACTGGCCAAAAAAAAAAAGTGACCACAGACCTTAATGTAAAACTCCAAACTTCAAAGTTTCTAGAAGAAACTATAGGAAAAAAATAGAAAAAAAAAAAAAAGAAATTATAGGGGGGAAAAAATCTTTGGGTCACAAAATTTTTTTTTCCTAGAGGAAACTATAGTGAGGGGGGAAAAAAAAACACCTAAAAATAAACTATAGGAAAACTATAGGGGAAAAAAAACTATAATTAAAAACTACATAGAAAAATAAACCCAGACAAGGATTTTCTAAACAGGATTCTCCAAGCTTAGGAAATAAGAGCAAGAATTGACAAATGGGATTGCATCAAATTAAAAAAGCTCATCAAAGGAAACAATCGTCAGCGCAAAGAGAAGCCTATAGAATAGGAGAAAAACCTTTGCCAGTTATTTATTTGGCAAGGGATTAATACATAGACCATGTAAAGAGCTCAAAAAATTAAGATCCGGAATAAATAATCTGAATAGTAAATGGGCAAATGAATTGCGCAGTTTTCAAAGGAAGAAATACAAACAGCTGACAGAGACATGAATTAATAAAATGTCTAACATCGTCATCCATAAAGGAAATGAACATTAAAACACTAGGGAGGGGGCTGGGGATATAGCCTAGTGGCAAGAGTGCCTGCCTTGGTATACCCGAGGCCCTAGGTTCGATTCCCCAGCACCACATATACAGAAAACGGCCAGAAGCGGCGCTGTGGCTCAAGTGGCAAAGTGCTAGCCTTGAGCAGGAAGAAGCCAGGGACAGTGCTTAGGCCCTGAGTCCAAGGCCCAGGACTGGCCAAAAAAAAAAAAAAAAAAAAACACTAGGGAGGGAAGGGGGCTGGGAATATGGCCTAGTGGTAGTGTGCTTGTCTCGTATACATGAAGCCCTGGGTTCTATTCCCCAGTACCACATATATAGAAAAAGCCAGAAGTGGCGCTGTGGCTCAAGTGGCAGAGTGCTAGCCTTGAGCAAAAAGAAGCCAGGGACAGTGCTCAGGCCCTGAGTCCAAGCCCCAGGACTAGCAAACAAACAAAACCACTTTGGTGGCCAGACACCAATGGCTCACGCCTCTCCTCCTCAGGAGGCGGAGATCTGAGGATTATGCTTAGAAACCAGCCCTGGCAGGGAAGGCTTTGAGACTTCATCAAACCACCCAAAAGCCAGGAGTGGAGGTGAAGACTCCCGACTACCCACTAAACAATGACCAGACTAACTGTGGCACAACCACTGTATTAATAATAATAATAATGGCTCACGCCTGTCATCCTCGCTACCCAGGAGGCTCAGATCTGAGGACTGCAATTCAAAGCCAGCCTGGACGGCAAAGTCCATGAGAGTCTTAACTCCAGTTAACCATCAGAAAACTGGAAGTGGTACTGTGGTTTAAGTGGTAGAGCACCCAGGGGACAGCACCCAGGCCCTGAGTTCAAGCCCCACAGCTGACAAATTAAAAAAAAAAAAGTATGGATCTATGAAGCGCATCCAACATGGATTAACCTTGAACACATTATGAAGTCCAGTTACAAGAGACCATCTATTTTGCGATTCTAGTTACATGAACTAGTCAGAAGAAGCAAACCTACAGAGACAGGAAGGAGACTGGTGGTTGTTTAGCACTGGGACTGTGAAAGGGAGCAGGGTGGTGAGGAAAGCCAGAGTGGAAGAGGTCACTAAAGAGTCCTGAGGTGATACATTTCTCCAACCCCCAATCCAACGCCCCCCCCCCGCCCCAATTGGCTGGGTGCTGGTGGCTTATTCCTTTAAACTGTAGTTACTCAGAAGGTTGAGGTCCTGAGGATTAAGTTCCGAAGGCAGCCTGGGCACACACTCCATCTTCAAAGTAGTTAGCGAAAAGCAGGGCTGAAAGCATGGTTCAAGTGGTGGAGTGCCAGCCAGACAAGCAAACCGAGCACTGAGAACACATGTTTAGAATTGGTTGTGGTGCTGGTCGCACAGTTTTGTGAAAGGTTCTAAGTTGCACTGAGTAAGTGTGCTGATGTCTCAGCAGAGGTGATACGGAGCGTGCAGGGAAGACGGTGAAAGCCTCTAATCAAGCACAGGGTCGGTCCTCTGAGGGTCTGGCTTTGTCCCAGACAAAATCGAGACTATCTAGGAAGAGACAGGATGTATATCTTTCTGGCAATCATCCATCCGTATCATGTGTCATCGTGAGGCTTGGGTAGGAACGAGGTAGCAGAGAGTTCAAGGTTACATTTCCTGGCAAGATCTTACAGTCATAGGACGATTGAGGTTGAACTCACATACCTTGGCCATCAGAAACAGAATCATTTGGCAAGACCTGAATGAACATGTACAGGTATTCCGACCAGGGTGCTCAGGGGGGTCTCCGAGTGGGAACGCGGCTCTGTATGGAAGACAGACATACTGGTGTCTGTCTATAGTCAGTGACTGCACAAGGCGAAGTGAACTTTAACAACTACAGCTACATTTATGAAATAGCTGGAGCTGTTATACTTTCTCTTATGACTCTTTGATTTGAATAAAGCCACATCCACTTCTTTGAAAAGGTTTTAAAGACAAATGTCTAGTCAAACAATTCTTAGCTGGGCTCTGGTGGCTCACACCTGTAATCCTAGCTACTCAATAAACTGAGATCTGAGGATCGCAGTTCAAAGCCAGCCCAGACAGGAAAGTTCGTGGAACTCTTATCTATCATTAATCACAGAAAAAGATAGAAGTAGAACTGTAGCTCAGTGGTACAGCGCTAGCCTTGAGAAAAAAATAGGAGCTCAGGGACAGTGCTAAGGCCAAGTTTAAGCCCCAGGACCAGTAAAATAAATAAATAAATACCAGAAGGCAAACCAAACCAACACAAAATGTACTGATTACAGAAATAGTGAAATAAACTAAAGTGTATCCTGCTTTTACTGATCTTAAAACAGGTGATTCTGAGGAAATTTTAATGACCTAGCACATGCCATGATACCAAAATTTTGGCTAATAAGATACCCTCGCCACTTTGACATATGAAGTCCATAATTGACTCCAACCCTGGACACAGGGCTACCAGGCAAAGTTTTTAGTATTTACTTTAAAAATAAGTTTAGCCAGGCACTGGTGGCTCAAGCCTGTAATCCTAGCTACTCAGGAGGCTGAGATCTGAGGACTGCAGTTCAAAGCCGGCCCAGGCAGAAAAGTCCCCGTGAGGCTGTATTCTAATAAGCTACTCAAAAAAGCCGGAAGTGGAGCTATGGCTCAACTGGTAGAGCGCTAGCCTTGAGCATAAAGAGGCTCAGGGACAGCATCCAGGCCCAGAGTTCAAGCCCTAGGACTGGCAAAAAAACAAAAATGCAAAATAAAACAAAACAATTGCCTTGGAAAAAGGAAATAGGAAAGAGAGAGAGGTCTATGACTTATTATTATAATTATCGGTCATGGACCTGGCTGCAGGCATACGTGAAGTCCATCGCGGGGTATTTTTAGAGCTAGGTAGCGTTCCAGGGTCTCAGAACAATAGCGCCAAGGAGATGGTTTGGAGCTGAGGAATCTGACCTGAGTGATCCTAGAAGCCTTCGTGTGTGTGAGTCACGTAACATTCCCAGGGAGCTGAGTACTGCCCAGATAGGCAAAACATTCTGTGAATTTTACTATTGATTCATGTAGTGCTAGTACTTGAACTTGCTGGGGCTTGCACTCAGGGCCTGGGCATCGTCCCTTAGCTTTTCATTCAAGACCAGCCCTCTTACCACTTGAGTCACAGCTCGACTTTTGGCTCTTTTGCTGGTCAATTGGAGATAAGCGTTTCGTGTGATTTCTTTGCCTGGGCTAGCTTTGAACCACAATCCTCAGATCTCTGTCCCTTGAGTGACTGGGATTGCAGACATGAGCCACTAGCACCCAGCTTGTTTTATACTGATTTATTTTGATTTTCTTGTCTGTTTAAAGGGCGGAAGTGTTACGGCCCACACCGCTCGTGTAAGTAGCGCTGATGCTTCTTATCTACTAAGCACAAGGATCTGCTGCTCAGGATTCAGGAGAGAGAACATGGCGGCTTGACAGCTCAACAGCCAAGGCTGAGCCAAGCACAGAAAAAGCTGGTATTTAACTACCCTCGAGACTAAAATAAGACAAAGCATACAACAAAGCCTTTTATATTCTTCAGGACAGAAAGTTCTTTCCCTTGCTTTAAGTAGTAGTATTATACTACAGTTGCTGAACAAGAATGACTAATAAGCTAGGGATGTGGAGACAATTCAGTGACTATTTATGGAGTCTTGAACTGAAAGTCTTCTGTTGCAGAGCTCTGCGGCCTGGAGCCTCAGCTGCTAAAACAGGGGCCTCCTGGAGAGGACCCAGTGCAGTTAAGAACTGATGAGCCCTCATCACACAGGCTAGAGACTAAGTCCAAAATCTGTGGAGTCAAAACAGTTCAAGGTATTTGGCAGAAATACTGTGTCTAGGCAGTATCTATCTATCTATAATTTATCAACTGTCATTTATCTATCATCTATCCATTATCTATCTATGTATCTACCATCTATCTATCTATCTACCTATCATTTATTGTGCCAGTTCTGGGGCTTGAACTCAGAGCCTGAGCACTGTCCCTCAGCTTTTTTTTTTAACTCCACTACTTGAGCCACAGCTCCATGCCCTGCTTTTGTGGTTAATTGGAGATAAGAGACTTAGGGACTTTCGTATCCTGGCTGACTAGACTGTGATCCTCAGATGTCAGCTTCCCTAGTATCTGGGATTACAGATGTGAGCCACCAGGGCCCGGCTATGCCCAGAATTTTATGCATTTTTGCTGTTTTGAACTTTTCATTAGGTCGTGGGAATTACCCCATGTATGTGTTTGCCAAGAACTATTTTACATTTCACACCAGTTCCACAGTGTCTTCCAAAACTGCAGCTTGCTCTTAGCCCCACCAACAAGCTGTTTTCTCTGTGATCCGCCACCAACATTTTTCTTATGTAGCAGATGCAACAGGAAGGGTGGAAGTTGTTAGCTCTGATCTAGAAAGTTCTCAGAAACGTAACAGGTAAAGCCTTTCTTGCCAAAGTGTTAAAAGATACCTTTAAGTATTAAAGTATTATTTTTGTTTTAAGTAAAAGTGTAAATCTAAATATACAAAATAGTTGATAGATCGCCAGGCACTGGTGGCTCATGCCTCTAATCCTAGCTGCTCAGCAAACTGAGATTTGAGGATTGTGGTTCAAAACCAACCCAAGCAGGAAAGTTTGTGAAATTCATCTCCAATGACCAAAAATGACCAAAAAGTTGCAAGGAGAGCTGTGGCTCAAGTGATAGAGTACTAGCCTTGAGCAAAAGAAGCTCAGTGACAGTACCTAGGCCTTGAGTGCAAGACCCAGGACCAGAACAAAGTAAACAAACGCAACAACAACAAAAAATATAGTTCATAAATCATTAGCAGTGTGGTTATTCTGTGTATTTCAGATTGCTTAGGTTTTCATCCAATTGGGACATTTTTAGTAGTAAGTGGATGTTCTGATGATGAAGGAAATACAAATGAGGCACTTCCGCGTGGCTCACGCCTTTAAACTTGGCCACTCAGGAAGCTGAGATCTGAGGATCACAATTCAAAGCCCGCCTGGGAAGGAAAGTCTGTGAGACTCTCATCTCCAATTAACCACCACAGAGTCAGAAGTGGCGCTGTGGCTCAAGTGGCAGAGTGCTAGCCTTGAGAAGCCAGGGACAGTGCTCAGGCCCTGAGTTCAAGGCCCAGGACTGGCAAAAAAAAAAAAAAAGAAGAAGAAGAAGAAAACAAAACAACAACAACAAAAACCCAAGCTCAGTGGAAAATGAGGAGCAAGAATGAGAAAGAATAAGAAATAGGTGAAGGGGCTGGGAATATGGCCTAGTGGTAGAGTGCTTGCCTCACATACATGAGGCCCTGGGTTCAATTCCCCAGCACCACATATATAGAAAGGGCCAGAAGTGTCATTGTGGCTCAAGTGGTAGAGTGCTAGCCTTGAGCAAAAAGAAGCCAGGGACGGTGCTCAGTCTAAGTCCCAGGACTGGCAGAGAGAGAGAGAGAGAGAGAGAGAGAGAGAGAGAGAGAGAGAGAGAGAGAGAGAGAGAGAGAGAGAGAAAAAATGCTTCTTTAAATTTTACCCTGCATCATTTAAGCATTTTGGTATGGTTTTGACTACCTTTTCTATGTGTATTTTTACATGGTTGTGATTATATTGTGGTACATCGTTGTGTATGCTTCTTTGCATTCAACAGCTTAAACTAGTTTTTCCCTTCTGTTATAAAAAAAGTCTATTGAAATGTATTTTTTATAAATTACACTTTTCTGGATAATAAAATAAATATCTGACCAACGTATAATAAAGAAAACAAACGTTGTCCACAATCCTACAATTCAAAGGTAGCCATCATTAATATCTTGGTATCTTACCTTCCATTCTCTTTAAATAATTGTGTGTGTGTGTGTGTGTGTGTGTGTAAGAGAGAGGAAAAAAAGAAAGAGAGAGAAACAGGCAGATAGGCAGACAAACAGACAGACAGACAGAGACAGAAGGCAGAGACCCTGGAGTTTGAACTCCCTGGCTTTGTGCTGGTGATTTGTGGGATAGCATCTCAGTTAGGCTGGCTGTCCTGTGGTCCTCCTAGTTGTCCTCCTCTGAGTTACTGGGATGACAGGTAAGAACCACGGTACTAAACCACTGGTCAAGATGGAGTCGCTGGTCTAGACCAGCCTGGGCTGGTCTTGAACCCTGATCTCCCGATCTCCACCTCCCAAGTAGCTGGGATGACAGGTTTGCGCCTGCATACCAACCCCATATGACAAATTCTTTTTTATTCAGGGGGGTACTCGGGTTTGAACTTAGGGTCTCATGCTTGTTAGGCGGGTGAGCCACCCACCGCTGAGCTATACCTCCAGCCTAGGATGGAGGGATTTTGTTTTTCTTCCTTGGTCTTCCTTACTAGACAATTGAGCAAACATTGCTACAGCAATCCCGTGCTTTGTGTGTCAGGTACGGCCACAACGTTCCAGGCGCTTTACAAACACTGGTGCATTTATTTCCCATCGCCCACCGTACGAGGCAGATTATCATCGTTGTGTTCCTTCTCCGGATAGTGAGATGGCCAGGCTTCGCCAAGTTCCTGAGGTCGCTCCCACAGCCGGTGAGGGGCAGGGCCACGCCGGTGAGGGGCAGGGCCACGCCGGTGAGGGGCAGGGCCACGCCGGCGAAGCAGGTGGTTCAGAGCCTGAGCCTCTCTCTGTGCAGCTCAGCGTTTCTCCCTCATGGAATCCTCCTGCACTGGCTTTCATGAAAACCCTCTTCGTGTATCCTGACTTCTAAACTGGATCTGTTCTCTGAAGTGTTGACATTTCCAGAACTCTGTCCACACCTATTACTTTTCTTTTTTTTTCTTTTCTGTCCCACACTAGGATTTGAACTCTTGATTGGACGCTTTCGCTCATTGGCTGACACTCTACCTTCTGGGCCACGCCTCCAACCCCACACCTATTGTCTTTATTGACCTGACCTGCTGGCTAGTTGAGGACTTTGAGTTCTCCCTGGGCTCTGTGGAGTCCGAATCTTCTCTCTGTCCTAGAAATCCTCAGGAGGATTCTTTGTTCAATCACCACACCGCATTCACACACACACAGTAGATAAAGTGAGCCAGGAGCCGATTGCTCACGCTTGTAATTCTAGCTGCTCAAAACACGGAGATCTGAGGATCAGGGTTCAAAGCCAGCCCAGGAGGAAAGACTCTTCTCTCCAATAAAACAGTAAAAAGCTGGAAGTGGAGATGTGGCTTAAGGGATAGAGTGCCAGCCTTGAGTGACGGAGCTATGGGAGATCATGAAGCCCTGAGTTCAAATCTGAGCATCCCCCTTTCCGCATACACAATTTTTTTTGTGTGCCAATCCTGGGGCTTAGAACTCAGGGCCTGAGCACTGCCCCTGGCTTCTTTTTGCTCAAGGCTAGCACTCTGCCACTTGAGCCACAGCGCCACGTCTGGCTTTTTCTGTGTATGCAGCGCTGAGGAATCGAACCCAGGGCTTCATGCATGCTAGGCGAGCTCGCTACCGCTAAGCCTCATCCCCAGCCCTACCCACAGAATTTACTTCTCTACCTTAGGAAATGGCGTCACCACCCAGGCCGTCACTGAAGCCAGTGCCTCAGCCCCAGGCCTTCCCACACCCCACGGACGGTGCTCCTGACCGCCTGCAAATCCTCACCACCGCCTCCTTCCTTCTCGTTTTCTTCCGTGGCCTCTGCCTTCCTAACCTGACCCCGCCTCTAATCTGTGCCCACTTCCTCTGCCTCCCTCACCACGGGCCGTGTGAGTTCCTTTGGTTTGTAGGGCAGGGGAGCAAGCCCGAGGGCATCCTGTGTGCCGGGCAGGTGCTCCGCCGCAGCCCTGCGCGGTGACGCCCTCAGCACGCCCCTCGGGCCCCTTCCCAAGAGGAACGCTGAGCCCTCGCCTGACCTGCAAGACCCGCGTGGCTGGCCCTCGCCTTCTCCCCATTCCGCGACCACCCACCCTCCCGCCCTCCGCGACTCCCGTTCACCTTCCCACCCACCCCCATCCCCAGCCCACCCTCCCGCCCTCCGCGACTCCTGTCCTCCCTCTCGCCCACATGGCTCTGGCAGTTCTGAGCTTTTGGGGGGGTAAATAGTCTACCTGGTGCTCTCGAAGTTCTCTCCTCTCTCTTTCTCTTTTCCTTTCTCTTACTCTCTCTCTCCCTCCCACCTCCCGTCCCTTGCTCTCGCTCTCTCTCCTTCCTTTCTGTCTTCTTCTTCATCTTCTTTCTCCTCCTCCTCTTCTTCTCCTTCTTCTTCTTCTACTCCTCCTCCTCCTCCTCCTCCTCCTCCTCCTCCTCCTCCTTCTCTCTCTCCCTCTCCTCCTCTCTGTCTCTCACCTCTCTCTCTCTGGTGTTCTCGCTCTGAAATGCTCTTTTGCAGCTTCTTCTTCAACAATCAGATCTGCAGAAGTCTCCCAGCCAGTGCCGGGTAGAGAGACACTTGCACACAATGGGCTTCCGCTTACTTCCCGCCCACTGCCCTCCCCAGCAAAACGGATCACTGTCCCCCGCATCAACGCCCGTTGGTCTACTCACCGTGGCCTGAAAGGACGCATTTATTTCAGAACTACACGGCATTGCACTTCCCGAAGGCAGGATGTAGGTCGTGTGTCTGTCACACAGTGCCTCGTGCCGCAAGTAGTCAATAAATGTCAATGAATAATAATGTAAGCATTACTCTCTCATGTGTTGGTACTGGGGCTTGGATTCAGGGCTCATGCTTTTGCTTGGCTTTTTGGTGCTTGCCCATTGGAGGCACAGTCTGCTTTCTGGCTTTCTGGTTCACTTGAGATAAGAGTCTTGTCGATGTGTCTGCCTGGGCTGGCTTTGAACCTTGGTCCTCAGATCTCAGCCTCCTGAGTAGTTAGGGTGATAGATGTGAGCCACCGGCAGGCAGCGGAGAGTTCCTCTTGAGTATTCGGTTTGCAGTGGAAGTGGGGAGAAGACACTTGTTTCCAGGAGCTTGACAGTAAGCGCAGTGCTTGCTGAATTGTTATGAGGCCGCGCTGTAAGGAAGCGGGGTTCCAGGAGGTTCTAGAAGTTCCCTAGTCACATGGCTAGCATGGTAGAGCTGGACTGCACACGTGTGTTGGAACCCAAATCTTCAACTTTTTTGCCAGTCTTGAGGTTTGAACTCAGGGCCTCGGTACTGTCTTGAGCGTTTATGCTCAAGGCTAGGGCTCTATCACTTTGAGTCATAGCTCCATTTCTGGCTTTTTGGTAGTTAGTTGGACAGAAAAGGGTGGTTTTGAACCTCAATCCTCAGATCTCAGCCTTTTGAGTAGTTAGGATTACAGGTGTGAGCCACAGTGTCTGTGGTATCTTCAGCTTTTCACTGACACGTGACTGCGTCTTCAGATCCTGCTAGATTCTTCTGCAAAACCCCCACTTAAGACTCTCTTCTTGAAAGCAATAGAAAGGTTTTTCTGATCAAAATATGATATATACACGTCTGAAATACCAACGGGAAACTCCTTCATACAATTGACAAAATAAAAGACAGGAGGTAAAACAGGCTCTGTTGTAGGGTGGGGGTAGGGAGAGAGTAGTTAGCTAATGAAGAATGAGGATGAGTACGGCCCGCTTCGTTTGATGGAATGTCTGAAAGTAGGACAATGAAACCTGCTGAACTTGTCTTAGAAGAAGGGGAGTTTGGTCCAGATACATGGTACATATGTATGGGAATGTCACAGTGAAAGCTCCCTCGTACAATTAATATATGTTAATGAGGAAGGAAGGAAGGAGGGAAGGGATAGAGAGGGAGGAAAGATAGAGGGAAGGAGACAAAAAAAGAGATGTTTTCCTTTATGAAGAACATTGCTCTTAGAAATATTTTCAGGAAATTTCCTCTTGAAAATCACTTCCTGTAATCTGATAATGTGAACCGTATAGCCTATCATACATGCAATGGCCTTGGCCACTAGAGCTAAATAAAGTGCCTGTGGAATTACTTTTTCTCTTTTTCTGGGCTTCTCTTTTTTTTTTTTTTTTGGCCAGTCCTGGGCCTTGGACTCAGGGCCTGAGCACTGTCCCTGGCTTCTTCCCGCTCAAGGCTAGCACTCTGCCACTTGAGCCACAGCGCCGCTTCTGGCCATTTTCTGTATATGTGGTGCTGGGGAATCGAACCTAGGGCCTCGTGTATCCGAGGCAGGCACTCTTGCCACTAGGCCATATCCCCAGCCCCTGGGCTTCTCATTTTTGTTTTTTCTGAGTTTATTGTCAACTACCCTGTGATAGGTGTGTGTGTGTGGTATTTGGTTTTTGAAATACAGAACACACACAAACACATGTAATGTGATACATGCTATATGAAACACATGTGTGCACATCATATATACCTATACACATGTATATGTGTGTACATATCACATTACATACATCTCTTTATCCAAAATGCTTGGAAGTAGGAGTTTTTTTCAGATTTTGGACTTCTTTTTAAGATTTTTTTAAAAAAATATTTTCATAGGGGCTGGGGATCTGGCCTAGTGGCAAGAGTGCTTGCATTGTATACATGGAGGCCCTGGGTTCGATTCCCCAGCACCACATATATGGAAAACGGCCAGAGGCGGCGCTGTGGCTCAAGTGGCAGAGTGCTAGCCTTGAGCGGGAAGAAGCCAGGGACAGTGCTCAGGCCCTGAGTCCAAGGCCCAGGACTGGCAAAAAAAAAAAAAAAAATTTTTTTTCATAGACTTCACAAATCTGAAACCTGACAATTTCCAATGTTCCAAAAATCTGAAAAGTTTAAGCACCATTAAGACACTCAAAAAGTTTCAGATATTGGACATTTTGCATTTCAGATCTTTAGGCTGGGGATTTGCATTGCATGCGGTATATTATATGTATGTGTGTGTATGTGCACGTGTGTATGTGTGATTATAGGACAAAATAAGTAGAAGCAAAACCGTTCTAATTTACTTAAAGCACGAAGGGCACATCCCAGACGCCTGGTGGGTGACCGAACCCGAGAACGGCAGCAAAGGTCTACGTTACTGTTTTTCTATGCACGCATGCATGGACACATCTAGCTCCTCTTCTGTTCGGAGCATCTCCTGGACATACGTGGATTGCCAGCCTCAAGCCCCGCAAGAGGCCATGTTAAGTCGGGCAAAGCTTCCTTGAACCGTGCGCTGTCGCCAGACATCCCACAGCTTTAATTAAGACTAGGGGCAGGGCTCGCCTGGAACAGCCCTTGCTAAAAAAGATGCCGAGTTCAAGCCCCAACATTGCAACACAAAATAAGGAAGTTAAAGAAACCACTCTAACGTTAATAAGGCCCCTTGTTCGTTCACATTAGTTGTAATCCTCACTTTGAAATAATAGAAATCAAGAAAAAATGTATACCCCCTAGTCCCAAAGCAAATCAGTATTTTATTCGTCTATCTTACATATTGGCGTTTCTCTGTCTGTGGGTTCTGCGCTTACAGATTCAACCAACTTTGCCTCAAAAATATTCTTTAGTGCAACTACGCTGAAAATATCCAGACTTCCTTTTCATGTTGTTATTCCATTCCACATGCACTGAATAAATACTTACCTAGTGTGTATGTACATTGTTTTGGTATCACGAGTAATCCAGAGGTTCTTTAAAATGCACGGGAGTAGCCCAGTATGGCGGCACATGCCTGTACTCCTAGCATTCAAGACTCTGAGGCAAGTGGACCATAAAGAGGTCAGCCTCGGCTGGGTGCACGATCTGAACCGATTTGGTTTTGGCTTTGTCTTGTGTGGGTCCTGGGGCTCGAAGCTCAGTGCCAGGGCTCTGTCCCTCAGCTTTTCTTTTTCCCCCCTCCCCTCTTCTCAAGGCGAGGGCTTTTACCACTTGAGCCACAGCTGCGCTTCTGGCTCCTTGCTGGTTAATTGGAGATAAGGGTCTCGCAGACTTGCCTACCAGGCTGGCTTCAGGCCGCGATCCTCAGAACTCAGCCTCCAAATAGCTAGGATGACAGGCGTGAGCCACTGGTGCCAGGCAGCCGCCTGATATTCTAGGAGACAAAGGTGCCACCATTTCTTTCTGTGGTGGAGGCCATTTGGGTTGTTCCCAGACCTTGGCCCGTGTGCTGGGGCTGTGCTTAAAGCCGCAGCCTGTACACGAGAGGCGGCAGCGACGTGGTCCACTGACAGGAGTGGCCGGTAGAAAGTCGGTAGAGGCATGATTTGGAAACCAACAACCATGCGCAGTGTTGTAGTGCCACTCATCCAAAGAAATCCAGCAAGTGATGATAATAATGAGGGTTTCTGACGGCCTGGTTACCTAGCAGCCTTTTGATGGGGAAAGATACGTCTCTAGGCAACCAGAAAGTATACACATTGAAGGAGAATCTAAGCCAAGAACAAAAGCCAGAACCTAAGCCATCGCTGCTTAGCGTGGTGGCTACCCGGCACATCCATGGCTTTGTTGTGGAGCGTGGTCTTTGTCGTCGTCTGCCACTTCAGGATGAGAAGAGAGCAGGATCCTGTTGAAGTCCTGTTCCTCCATCCTGTGAGCTAATCAAGCTGCAGTGTGCACAGGCGTGGTGGTGCCTCCCTGGAATCCCGGCAGGAGGCTCACGGAGTTGGAGGGCTGGGGACCGGGGTACATAAGAAGACGTGCCTCCAACAACAAACCAAGCCAAACCAAACCTTTTGGCCAGGAGTGGGACTTGAACTCAGGGCCTGACCACTGTCCCTTAGCTTTTTGGCTAAGAAGTGTTCTGGTGTTGCGCTCCACTTCCAGTTTTTGGCGGTCAATGGTAGGTAAAAGTCTCAGAGACTTTCATGCACAGACTGGCTTCTAGCCACAATCCTCAGACCTTAGCCTCCGGAATAGTTAGGATTACACTACCCGAACCCAGACACAATTTTCCTTTTTTTTCTCCAACAAGATCTCACTGTGGAAGCTCAGGCTGGCCTTGGGCTCAAGATCCTCTTTCCTCAGCCTCCTTTGTGCTGGCATTACAGGTGTGTGCTACCATGACCGGTTGCAATATGCTTTTATTAAAGATGAGTTTTCATTAAGCTGGTGACTAAGGAGTTATGAAGGTGTCTATTTAAGGCAGTGTGTGAACCAAACATGAATCCTTTGCTCTGCCAGCTTGTTAGCATTGTGTGACTTTGAACAAGCCTCAAAATCCCCTTACATAAAATAAAGCTAATAATATTTTATGCTGCCTACTTGTCAGTATTGCGGTGAGGAACCAATGGAATTATGTAAATGAAAGGGCCTTGAGAGAACTATGAGCACATGAGAATTGTTGATATTATTCTCATTCTGTGTGTGTGTGTGTGTGTGTGTGTGTGTGTGTGTGTGTGTGTGTCCTCCTGTCTTAGGGCTTAGACTCAGGGCCTGGGTGCTGTCCTTGAGTTTTTACTGCTCAAGGCTACTACTTGAGCCACAGTTCTACTTCTAGCTTTTGGGGGTTAGCTGGAGCTAAGGGTCTCATGGACTTTCCTGCTTGGGCTGGCTTCAAACCTCAGTCCTCAGATCTCAGCCTTCTGAGTAGCTAGGATTACAGGAGGTGAGCTACTAGCGCCTGGCATTATTCTAATTCACAGGTAAGCAATGTACATTATATGCTGGCAACTTTCCTATTCCTTGTACAGCTAGGAAAGAACATACAACTGCTTAAGAGAAGGCTGATTTTCTAACAGTCAAGAAGTATACCATAAAAGAATAGGACAATCAAAAAAAACCCCAAAAAAACCCAGACCACATGCCAGTCATTCAATCTGTCTGCAGCTGTTATTCCATGGGCTTCTACAACAGTGAAAATATTTACAAAGCTTCCTGGGTTTTTTTTAAATTGTTTTGTAGATAAATGGAAATGAAATAATGGAGCCTGCTTTTTTCCCCTCTCTCCCTCATCTCTATTTTTAGCTCATGTATAATATCTGATGCAATCTCCTGAGGTTCTGTTCCTAGCCCTCTTCCAGCCTATGAGCTACACTCATGCTTACAGGAATCTTCCTTTTCTGTTTCCTGTCTAATCACTGTGAAACTCTATGAGTCACATATGAAGAAATTAACTCTTCTGGAAGGAAATACTCTCTATATGTAATGGTTGGTTATGAGTATGGATAGCATGGCAGAAACTACTGAATAAAAAGGTGGCACGGTTTTGCTATTGATTTCCCCCCCCCCCCAATACTGGGGCTTGAACTCAGGACCTCTAGTTTTTTCACTCAAAGCTGGCATTCTATCACTTGAGCCACAGCTCTACTTCCAGCTTTTTGGTGATTACTTGGAATAAGAGTCTAATTGGAGGTAAGAGTCTCATGGGTTTTCCTGCCCAGGCTGGCCTCCAACTGATCCTCAGATCTCAGCCTCCTGAGGGGTTCGGATTACAGGCGTGAGCCTCCAGCACCTGGCATTGCCATTCATTCTTTAGCAGGACACAACATTGGTATAAGGAGTTCCACAAATCTCAGTGCCAGTTGAAGACTGGCAGTTGGTTCCTTCCACCTGTTCTTAAAGGTATTCGCTCTGCAGGGATTTAACAGTGGGCCACCGTTAACGGCTAACGCTCTCCACGTTTGGCTGTTTGCTGTTTTGATGCTTTCCTTAGAGAAAATGGGGTGTTCTCCTTTTACGGCAGTGTTCACTAGATTCCGCAGAGTTAAACTGACACACACCATCCCAGTCGCGGGTCATCTCACAGGGGAAACGTTGCCCTGTGCGGGCCATACAATTGAAGTGATTACTACTGCTCATGGTTTAGCTTGAAGCTGGTAGACACTCCAAAAGCAAGAATGGCACAGCGTCCTTGGGGGAGATATCAAGACTTAGAGTGTGTGTGTGTGCACGCACGCGCGCGTGTGAACACGCACACGCACTCCAGTACTGAGGCTTGAATCCGGGCCTGGGTGCTGTCCCTTAGCTTTTACACCCAAAGCTAGCTCTCTAACTCTTCGGCCATAGCCCCACATCTCACTTGTTAGTGGTTAATTGGAGATAGGGCCCATAGGCTTCTTTGTCCAGGCTGGTGTTGAACTTTGACCCTCAGATCTCAGCCTCCTGTGTAGCAAGGATTACAGGCGTGAGTCACCTATGTCCAGGATTCAGATTCAGACTTCTGCGTGATCCGTGGAAGGCATGGTTTTATAGCTCACTCATCCTGTTAAGTATACACATCTTGAGGGGAAGAAAAAGCCAAAACAAACAGAACCATTGAGATTGATGCTGCCTGAACCTAAAAGCCTTTTTCAGTTTAAGTCCTGTCCTCAAGGATATTTTGGTTGTTGATCATTTGATGTTATTTTAGACAGGCATTTCATTTTGTTTGTTTATTGTGACACTATGGTGCTTTACCCCTGCCAAGCAAGCACTCTACCCCTTGACTACATCCCTAGCTCATTTGCTTGTAGTTTTGTTGGCTTATAGCAGCTGGGCGTGTGTGTGTGTGTGTGTGTGTGTGTGTGTGTGTGTGTGTGTGTGTTACATCTCCACTTGTTAGGCTGTGATCTAGTCAATTCTACACTCTAACTCACCTCCTCCTGCATCCTTCTCTCTAAGAAATAGCATCCTGACAAGAGGACCTGCTCTGTTTTCATAGTTGCAAATAGACTATTTCAACAGTGTTCAACCTTCTTCATCCCCACCCCACAACCCTCCCTCTCCCTCTTCTTCCTTTCTCTCCCAGCGTACCTTTGTGAGATGGGGGTCTGTGTAACTAAACATGGTCTCCAACTCGAAATCCTCTTGCCTCTGCCTCTGGAGCATCTCCGATTACGTGTGCTCTCAAACCCGGCTCAGCCATTTAAACAAGGTAACAGCAAACAAACACAAGTACAGGACGTAAAAACAGGGGCTGGAAATATGGCCCAGTGGCAAGAGAGCTCGTCTCGTATACAGGAAGCCCTAGGTTCTATTCCCCAGCACCACATATACAGAAAATGGCCAGAGGTGGCGCTGTGTCTCAAGTGGTAGAGTGCTAGCCTTGAGCAAAAAGAAGCCAGGGACAGTGCTCAGGCCCTGAGGACTGGCAAAAACAAAAACATGTCTCACTATTTTTATGTCCTAGCAAACATATCTTTTTTTTTTTTTTTTTCCAGTCCTGGGCCTTGGACTCAGGGCCTGAGCACTGTCCCTGGCTTCTTCCCGCTCAAGGCTAGCACTCTGCCACTTGAGCCACAGCGCCACTTCTGGCCATTTTCTATATATGTGGTGCCAGGGAATCGAACCCAGGGTTTCATGCATATGAGGCGAGCACTCTTGCCACTAGGCCATATTCCCAGTCCTGAGACATGATTCTTATTCTTTTTATTTATTTATTTATTTATTTATTTTGCCAGTCCTGGGCCTTGGACTCAGGGCCTGAGCACTGTCCCTGGCTTCTTCCCGCTCAAGGCTAGCACTCTGCCACTTGAGCCACAGCGCCGCTTCTGGCCGTTTTCTATATATGTGGTGCTGGGGAATCGAACCTAGGGCCTCGTGTATCCGAGGCAGGCACTCTTGCCGCTAGGCTATATCCCCAGGCCCCTTATTCTTTTTATTGAGATGAGTTTATTGAGATGAGGGAAAATATTTTTGTCAAACTTTTCTTTCTTTCTTTTAGGGAAAACTGATTTGGTGGAAGATACAAATTGTAGGAGTTATATCTGTTATATAGGAACAGAAGAGCTCTTTGATTTTGAGAATATTGTGTAGATTTCATGTGAACCACTGGGTTTCTTACGTAAAGTTCAAATGCATATTGTTCAATGTTCAGGACATTTTGTTCACTGAAGAACTCATTTGCTGCACAAAGCAAAATACCCATCTCTCATAAGCAGTGTTAAAATTGGAGCCATCTACTCTTAATACCTAGAAAGCAAAATTAAAAAAAAAAACTAGAAATTCTTGAAGAAGCTATTGGTTCTCCTATAGATTTCACCTGAATCAAGATTTATTTATTTATTGCCTAATGCTCTGGAATTACCTAAAAACAAGTAGCTTATGAAATAAGTACACAGAAGGAAGCAGCTTGAATTCAGCATTTACTACACAAACTCGACCAAAGCCACAAACCGTGGAAAATGGAATTGAGGGCTGGTATTGAACTTTGAATGTCATGTATGCATGTGACATTTATGGCCAAATTGAACTTTTTTTTCATTTTTTGAAACTCTTCATTAATCTTTCTTTCTTATTTATTTATTTTATGCCAGTACTGGGACTTGAACTCAGGGCCTTCTGTTTTTTTTTTTTTTTACTCTACCACTTGAGCTACAGTTTCACCTCCAGCTTTTTACTGATTAATTGGAGATAACAGGTTCTAAGATTTACCTGTTAGAGCTGGCTTTGAACTGTACTCCTCAGATCTCAGCCTCCCGTGTAGCTAGGATTACCGATGTACTGCCAGGAATAGTGGCACATTCAAAGCCTGGGCTACATAGTAAGACCCTGTCTCAAACAAGGGCGACAGTTGGACACTGGTAGCTCTTGCTTGTAATCCTAGCTAGTCAGGAGGCTGAGGTCTGAGGATTGAGATTCCAAGCCAGTCTGGGTAGGAAAGTCCAAGAGACTCTCATCTCCACTTAACCAGCAAAAAGCCAGAAGTGGACCTGCGGCTCAATTGGTAGTGCACTTGAGCCATGAGCACAAAAGTTCAGGGACAGCCCCCAGACCCTGAGTTCAAACCCAAGGATTGGTTCGCACGCACGCACGCGCACATACCCGAAGGAAACAAAAATAAAGTTTATATTTACCACCTTAAGTTTATCGTTTTAGGTTGGGGTGAAGGTTTACAGTGCTAGGGATGAAACCCAGGACGCCACTCACAGTAAGCCAGCCCTCTACCACTCAGCTGTATTGCTAGTGTTTTCTATTTTAATTATTTTTTCAATTGTAACGAATACTTCCTAGTTGTCGCAGTCCAAAACAGTACTTAGATAGTAAATGTATAATGCCACTTCTATGATGACATTTTCCTGAGCTTACATTTTTACCCTCATCTTCCAGGGACTGGTATATTGACAATTTTTTCTAATTATTATTCTATGAACTTAGGATAGTATTTTTACTTTGTATTTCTAAAGAACGGAATAGCACACACACACTGTAAGTAATGTGCTGGTATGTTATCATATAAATGGTCAAGGGACAGCTTCTAATGTGGAAAAATAGGAAAATAAATTGACCTTGATGAAGTGTGTCTTCTTTTGTCTGTTCCCAGGAAAGTTTATTTCAGGGATTTCTACTGCTGAAATGATTAGCGTTAACAGCCTTTCCTCTCCATTTTATTTTACAGGGTCTCTTCATCTTCCTGATATATGGGGTGCACACACACAGGTAAGTCTGCTCGGAGTCTCTCAAGGCTGACAGAGTGAATGAGAGAAATGACAGGTTTCTTATCTTGATAACTGAGGAACGAAGTTGGCTTTTCCTACGTGTGTCCCGCTGCCCTTCATGCTTGGGCTAGCTTATATGCATCCCAGCCTACTATTAAACACTGACACACTGAAGGAAGGGACAGCCTCATTTCTCACAGGCATTGACTAATATTTTACGACTGCCTGAAGTTCCTGAATTTTCAGCCTTTTAATACCGAGCGCTACAGGACAGTGTTAAAAGTTTCACTTGAAGTGGCGATTATTCCTGATCTCAAAATGTACATCAAATACGGTCTTTAAGCTTTCTCAGGCAGGCTTGGAGAGGCCTATCAATGTTAGTAAATAATCTTTATGGTTTTGATAGTGAAGCTTCTCAGGGAAGTTATTTATTATTCAAGTAGGAGATGTCCTTTGGAGAAATAGTATGAGAACGTAGACATGTATGTTCATTAAGTAAATATACTATGTAAACTACTGCAAATGTACTGTGTGGACTATTGTCATAGCGCTTATTAAAAATGTCTGTGATTTATAAACACCCTAAGGAAAACTGCTGGCTTGGATTTTTTCTTTCTCACACTCAATATATGAATCCCTTGTGGACGCCAGGGGTGAGATATATTCTCCTTTGTGTCTGTTGGTTTGATTTCAAGATCTTACTTTACAGTTTTCCTTGAGTAGAATAATCCGTGAGCTTGTAATGAGTTGTGAGGCCTTCGCTCCTGGAGGTGGTGGATCTCCACCTATCTGGATGTGGTGGCTGATTTTCCACGAGCCACAGGATAGGCGGGTACCCCACGCAGCCAGGGGCACTGACACAGCACCCTGGGGTGCGTGTGGGCGTGTGTGGGCCCGTGGCACTGACACTGTGCCCTGGGGTGCGTGTGGGCACGTGGGCCCGTGGCACTGCACCCTGGGGTGCAGAGGGCTGCGTGTGGGCGTATGTGGGCTGCACGTTGGCACGTGTGAACTGCGCGTGGGCCCGTGGCACTGCACCCAGGGGTGCAGAGGGCTGCATGTGGGATGTGCGTGGGCGCAGAGGGCTGCGTGTGGGATGTGTGGGCTGCGCGTGGGCGCGTGTGACCTGCACATGGGCCCGTGGCACTGCACCCAGGGTGCAGAGGGCTGCGCGTGGGATGTGTGGGCTGCGCATGGGCGCAGAGGGCTGTGTGTGGGCGCAGAGGGCTGCACGTGGGATGTGTGGGCTGCGCGTGGGCGCAGAGGGCTGCGCGTGGGATGTGTGGGCTGCGCGTGGGATGTGTGGGCTGCGCGTGGGCCCGTGCCACTGCACCCTGGGGTGCGGAGGGCTGCGTGTGGGCTGCGCGTGGGCGCGTGTCCCGGGCCCGCAGCCCCGCCCCGCTGGCTTCCCCCGGCCACTGGCCTCCAGGTGGCCCGGCGGCGGGGAGGCGGGTCTGGGCCGTGTGGCCGGGCCGTGGGCCCCTTCCAGCCACGCGCCGTTCCCAAACTGGAAGAACACAGCTCGGGGATCCGTGCGAGGGCGGGGGGGGGGGGGAACCTCGGACGGCTTCCAGGCTCGTGTGCGTGGGCCGGGACTCGAACCCGGTGTGCTGCGCTTTCTTCCGGCTGGTGTTCCACCACCCTGGTCACGCCTCCGGCCCCCGGCACGTCGCGCCTTCCTTTCCTTTGTGTGCGCGCGTGCAAAGCGTGAACGCCTCCGGGTAGACTCCAAAGCGCCCGACGGGCCCGCTCCGGGGGCCCACGAGCTGCCCCCGGCTCCACGTCCGGCCGCCCTCGGTTTCCGCCCCCCACCGCCTCCCCCTCCCAGCCCGGTCCCGGCGGCGGCCGCCGCGCCACGCTGACCCCCGCCGCCGCCGCCGCCGCGTCCCGCAGCGCCGCCCTCCAATCGCGGCCCGCGCCTCGGAAGCCCCCCCCCCACTCCTCTCCCCCGCCCCTCCCCACGCTGGAGCCCGGACTCCGAGTCCCCGCCCCTCCGCGCCCCCAGCTCCACCCAACCGCCCGGGTGATGGACAGGTCCGGCGGGCGGACACTGCGGCGCAGGCGCAGTGAGGCGGCAGCGCTCCCCTCCGGCCGGGCCGAGGCTCTCCCAGCAGGCAGCGCGCGCGCCGCGGCTGCGCAGTCGCGGGGAGGCTTTTAATTCCATTGTGGAGAGGACGGCGTTATTTTTATTAACCGGAGGCGACGGCGGCTGCGGCGGCGGCGGCGGAACCCGTAAGTGTGGCCGGCGGGTGTGGGAGGGCGTGGGCGAGGTCCCGGGAGGAGGCCGCCCCCCCCCGGGGGCCGTGCGTGCGGGCGCCCGGGGCCGGGGGGGGGGGCGGCGGGGCTCGGCGTTAGCGGCGGGCGCGTTGCGGTCTTGGGCGGCGGCGGCGGCGGCGGCGGCGGCGGCGGCGGGTCCCGAGCGCCGCGGAGGTCCCGGGGCCCGGGGCCCGGTCCACCTCCGATCCTCCCTCTTCCCTCCTCCTCCTCCTCTCCTCAGCCAGGCCTCCTCCGGGGTATGAAAGTCGGCAGCGGGTTCCTCAGCGGCGGCTCCGGCGGCGGCTCCGGTAGCAGCGGCGGCGGCGGCGGCCCCGGCTCGGGCGGCTCCGGCGGCGGCGGCGGGAGGAGAGCCGAGATGGAGCCCGCCTTCCCTCCGGGCATGGTGATGTTCAACCACCGGCTGCCCCCGGTCACCAGCTTCACCCGGCCGGCGGGCGCGGCCGCCCCCCCTCCGCCGTGCGTGCTCTCCTCCTCCTCCTCGGCCTCCGCAGCCCCGGCCGCCGAGCCCCCCCCTCCGCCGGCCCCGGACATGACTTTCAAGAAGGAGCCGGCGGCGTCCGCCGCGGCCTTCCCCGCGCCCCGGACCTCCTGGGGCTTCCTGCAGTCCCTGGTGAGCATCAAGCAGGAGAAGCCCGCCGACCCCGAGGAGCAGCAGCAGCAGCAGCAGCCGCCGCAGCCGGCGCACCACCACCACCACCACCACCACCATCACCACCATCAGCACCACCACTACGCGGGGCTGTTCGCCGCCGGGGCCGAGGAGAGGTCCCCCGGCCTCGGGGGCGGGGAAGGGGGCGGCCACGGCGTCATCCAGGACCTCAGCGTCCTCCACCAGCACGCCGCCCCGCCGCCGCCGCAGCCAGGCCCGCACCACCGCGACGTGTTGCTGAGCGGCGGTGGCGGCGGCGGCGGAGGAGGGGGGAGCCGGACCGACGACCCCGGCAGCGAGGAGCCAAAGCAGGACACCAATGTCAAAAAGGCAAAGAGGCCAAAGCCAGAATCTCAGGGAATCAAAGCCAAGAGGAAGCCGAGCGCGTCTTCCAAACCTTCTTTGGTCGGAGATGGAGAAGGTGCCATCCTCTCCCCAAGTCAGAAACCTCATATCTGTGATCACTGCAGTGCTGCTTTCCGGAGCTCCTACCACCTGCGGAGACACGTCCTCATTCACACCGGAGAAAGGCCTTTCCAGTGCAGCCAGTGTAGCATGGGCTTCATCCAGAAATACCTGCTACAGAGGCACGAGAAAATCCACAGTAGGGAGAAGCCCTTTGGATGTGACCAGTGCAGCATGAAGTTTATCCAGAAGTACCATATGGAGAGACACAAGAGGACACATAGTGGAGAAAAGCCATATAAGTGTGACACTTGCCAACAGTATTTTTCAAGGACTGATCGATTGTTGAAGCACAGGCGCACGTGTGGCGAAGCCATAGCGAAAGGAGCCACCAGTGCAGAACCTGGGTCGTCAAACCACAACAGTATGGGCAATCTGGCTGTGTTGTCTCAGGGAAACACAAGTTCTTCAAGGAGAAAATCCAAGTCCAAAAGCATAGCTGTTGAAAACAAGGAGCAGAAGGCTGGCAAAGCGAACGAGTCGCAAATTTCGAATAGCATAAACATGCAGAGTTACTCGGTAGAAATGCCTACTGTGTCTACCAGTGGCGGCCTCATTGGCACTGGTCTAGATGAACTGCAGAAAAGGGTGCCAAAATTGATCTTTAAGAAAGGAGGCAGGAAGAGTACAGATAAAAGCTACCTTAATTTTGTGTCACCGTTACCAGATCTAGTGGGACAGAAGTCTTTGTCTGGGAAACCAAGCGGCTCACTTGGCATAGTAGCAAATAACAGTGTGGAGACCATTAGTCTTCTCCAAAGTACAAGTGGCAAACAAGGTCAAATAAGTAGTAATTATGATGATGCCATGCAGTTTTCAAAGAAAAGAAGATACTTACCAACTGCCAGCAGCAACAGTGCCTTCTCTATCAACGTGGGACACATGGTCTCTCAGCAGTCCGTCATCCAGTCTGCAGGTGTCAGTGTTTTGGACAATGAAGCGCCCTTGTCACTCATTGACTCCTCAGCGCTCAATGCCGAAATTAAGGCTTGTCAGGACAAGTCTGGAATTCCTGACGAGGTTTTACAGAGTATTTTGGATCAATACTCCAACAAATCCGAATCCCAGAAAGAGGATCCTTTTAGCATAGCAGAGCCACGAGTGGATTTACACGCCTCAGGAGAACACTCGGAATTGGTTCAGGAAGAAAACTTGAGCCCAGGCACCCAAACCCCTTCAAATGAGAAGCCAAGCTCGCTGCAAGAATACTCCAAATACCTCCAGCAGGCTTTTGAAAAATCCACGAATGCAAGTTTCGCTCTTGGACACGGTTTCCAGTTTGTCAGTTTGTCGTCACCTCTCCACAACCACGCTTTATTTCCGGACAAACAGATATACACTACGTCTCCTTTGGAGTGTGGTTTCGGCCAATCTGTTACCTCAGTGTTGCCATCTTCATTGCCAAAGCCTCCTTTTGGGATGTTGTTTGGATCTCAGCCAGGTCTTTATTTATCTGCATTGGATGCACATCAGCAGTTGACCCCTTCCCAGGAGCTGGATGATCTGATAGATTCTCAGAAGAACCTAGAGACTTCATCAGCCTTCCAGTCCACGTCTCAGAAATTGACTAGCCAGAAGGAACAACAGAAAAACTTAGAGTCCTCAACAAGCTTTCAGATTCCGTCTCAGGAGTTAGCTAGCCAGATCGATCCTCAGAAAGACATAGAGCCTAGAACAACATACCAGATTGAGAACTTTGCACAAGCATTTGGTTCTCAGTTTAAGTCGGGCAGCAGGGTGCCAATGACCTTTATCAGTAACTCTAATGGAGAAGTGGACCATAGAGTAAGGACTTCAGTGTCAGATTTCTCAGGGTATACTAATATGATGTCTGATGTAAGTGAGCCATGTAGTACAAGAGTAAAGACACCCACCAGCCAGAGTTACAGGTAAGGTCTCGAAAGTGACCAGGCTGGGGGTCTTCTAATATAACTTTGTTTTATTTTGAGAACACTGCCATTGGAATGTTTCTACACGATCCTATTAAGAATAATGTAATGCCCTTTCAATGCAACTTTTCATATTTAGTTTATTTTGTTAGTGTGATTTTAGCTCTGTTTGTATTATGATTTTTTAATCAAAATCAATAGATTAAAAATAGTTTGACATCAAAGTGACAATGTTTAGCAATCAGATTTACATGTATAGATTGTCAGGGAATAGCCCAAAAGTTTTAAAGGCAAAAAACGAAAAAAAACCACAAAACAAAAACTTCCCAAAAAAAGAAAAAAAATGACACAAAATACAAAAAAAGAAACTTTGTTGCTAGGATTAAGGTTATTCTAATTGCTTTACTCTCAGGAAAGTGTAATAACGCATGGGAAATCTGTACGTTATCACTGTAATGTACGTTATCATAATGGAATATCCAATTTACAGATAGTAGGATATACATTTCATTTAAGTTAAGGGATCTAAAACATTTCAGATTGCTCTTTCTGGGCTGGTATAATACACATTTCATCTTTTAAGTAAGGGATCGAAAACATTTCAAATGCTATCTCCATCTGGGCTGATCCAAAATTCTGAGATTGTTGGCTACCTATGTTTTTTGTTGCAGCTTTTTAAGTGTACTCTGAACTTCCACACCACATTCATTCCAGCCTGGTAGAACAAATATTCTTGGATCTTTGATCAAAGCCTGGAATGATAGCTTTAATAAAAGAAGAAAGAGGAAAACAACAAAGCACCCTCTCTATCCCGAGTGTAAGAAGGCTGTAATTCCATTAAGCAGTTCTGTTTATGTCTAGTAGTGTTAAAGCCCAAGTGGTTGTTGGTTGGTTCCAGTATTAGAGCATAAGTTGGAATTACAAAAGTCATTGGAATTTGGGGTGTACGTTATTATATGTGGCCTCAAAAACTTCTCTCGTCCATGCATATATGTGTGTGTATGTGTGTGTGTGTGTGCATACACATATACACACACATATATATATGCCCTTCATTTCTGGTTTTTTTTTGGGGGGGGGTACCTGTTCTTAACCCATCCTCTTAAGAATTCTGGACCTTCTTGTTCCTTGTCCCTGCCTTGATGGCTTTTTAAGTTTAGAATGACATATTCCAGTAGGTAATTGATTATGCATTTTATGTGTCTTATGGCATCCAAATAAATATCCCTAACCCCACCTTTTTGTTTTGTTTTAAAGCCCCATACAGGTTTCTGTGTGTAAGAAGAATGCCACATACTCGAGCTGTAGATAGTAATAGGATTATAATTCAGCCTGGTGACTTAGCTCCTGAGAGGGACAAGAGTGCCATCAGCACCTCTTTTTGGAATTACAGCCTTGCATGTACATTTCCAAAGGGTGTGTTAGTCAGTATTGTACAGGGGGTTTGTGAAGTCATCAGAACTTGCTATGAACGCTAATTGCCACTTGAAGCTACTGATAAGCAGTGGCTCTGCTCTAAACCACTTTTTAGCAATTGTATTTTTTTTCCTGACTATATTTTTTAATGTACTTTGATGTTTATGCTGATGAGTTTTTTATGTACTTTTGGTGATGTTTCAATGTACTCTTCTGACGTCAGAAAAGTACCACTGGTTGTTTGCAGTCTTATTGTGTAATCAGCCTACCACAGGCTTCCATGTATAATAAAGTAATTAATATTGTGCAAGTGTAAAACACTTCTGTTATAAAAGCAGTGTTTGAAAAATAAGAAATACTTAAAATGGTTACAAAATACTAGTTAATTTCCTCCCTCCTCTCCCCCTCCCCCCTCCCCATTTAGCTTTAGCAGCTAAGGGTACCAACTTGTCATTGAAATTGATTCTTAGAAAAATGTGTTTAATACTTTTAAATTCACACAGTACTAAAACGTCTGTATTCTTCTTTAGTGTGGTGAGTTCTGTTGGGTACAGAGTGCAGGCCGTGGCCAGAGGATGGAGAGGACCTTCCTCCCGCTGTATCTCTTAAGCTGTATGATTTTTCTACAGTTCTTTTTATTTTTTGTTTTATACAGGTTTTGAATTTCTTTTTAACTTTTATTGTGTGTACTGAATACTGCAT
Organism: Perognathus longimembris pacificus; assembly: GCF_023159225.1. Lineage (NCBI taxonomy): Eukaryota > Metazoa > Chordata > Mammalia > Rodentia > Heteromyidae > Perognathus > Perognathus longimembris. The sequence continues at coordinate 61,745,802 of NC_063171.1, forward strand.
ATGTATTATTCTGATTGTTTGCTCTAGTTTACTACCAATAAAAGTCCTGTTAATCACAAAATCGAAGAAAGGAGATATCACTTAATCAGTCACATTTTTTTTCCAGTTTTCTGTGGACTTCCATTTCATAAAATAAGTTAATGACATAACCTGCAGTTTAGGAACTTTCCTTTTTATCGTACTTCTGAAGTATGTTTCCAGGCTTATTTGAAAGTGGGTTGAATATTTTGTTAGAGGTGGACACTCTGAAGAATAGAAATTAATGGTAAACTAGAACAGGTTTTATTGAAATTGATTTAGCCATCCTAAATATTACCCCAAAGAGGTCCTTTATTGAGGTTTCATTTTAAATCAGATTCCAGGGTTTTTGTTCTTTTGTTGTTCTCTTGCTTCAAAAAGATTATAATAAAATGACAGTGTGATAGATTTAAATAGTTTTAAGTATTTTCAATAAGGAAAAAATATTAAGTCATAGTTAACATGTTTTAAGAAGTTGAGGGTATACGTACATATTAGAGGGAACTAAACCATGTAGATGTTGAAGATGCCGAGAAAAAGTGGAAGTAAATTATGCAGACTTTTCAGGGTGAAAAAGTTGTTACAGATACCTGGGATTATGAGAGAATTGTGCTTTGAAATTTAGTGGTTACAAGTGTTGGGACTAAGGAGTAAGGGTATGGACAGTAGAAGAGGTTTTTGAGACTTCTCCTTCAGTGTATGGTAGTGTGGTGGGAAAATGATGGGTGGTTTATATTAAGTACAGGTGTGGGCCCATGTGACTTGGGGTAATAGGCATTAATATTCCCCAGATTTGGATACACTCTTGAATCTTAAGTGCTAAGCAGAAGCTTTACCCATAGATTTTACATTGAAATGCAGGCCTTGATTTCACTGTATGGTGGCTTTATTCCTCTGTTTAATGTAGGCAATTTAAAAATAATTTTTTATTAGCCTACCTATCTGCCTTTATTTTTCTTTGGTGGAATATCTGCATCTCAATTGGATAATTTTTAAAATTGAAGGTGTGTGTGTGTGTGTACTGGTCCTGGGGCTTGAACTCAGGGCCTAGGTGTGATCCCTGGGGTTTTTGCTCAATGCTAGCACTACCACTTGAGCCACAGCTTCCAGCTTTTTGGTAGTTTATTGGCAATAAAAAGTCACAGACTTTGCTGACGGGCTGGCTTCAAACTGGGATCCTCAGATCTCAGCCTCCCAGCAGTTTTACACTGAAGATGTTAGGGTATAAAGTAGGAAACGACTAGGTTTCCTTGGACTACTGTAAATTCAAGATGACTTGGGTAATTTAGCAGTTACTGATGAGTAATTTGTGAAATAGTTCAGTAATGAAAATAATGAAAAATCTTAAAGATCTTTTAAGTTTTTAATATGACAAACACTTAAAAATATTTGCACCTCCAATTTAGTTTCCTGAATTTCACTGATCAGATGAGAGGCAAAAGTTTTGTTCACTCCTTGTATCTAGTATTTGGTAGCTATTTGCCTTTAATGGCCTTTAAACTCCAGCTGGGTGATAGTTTAAGCAATATGGCCTAGTGAAGACACGCAGTTTTTAGCTCTCAAATTCATATGTTACGCAGAAAAACTACCTTTAAAAGAAAAAGAAGTTAGCTTTTTAAACTCAAAAGTTCTGTTTTTTAGAGAAAAAACTTACCTGAAGGCTTTTGTTTTAAACTTTAGTGGTCTTGGTATTTTCTGTGAGGCAGGACTGCTTTGTTAGTGCTTGGCTTCCAATCTATATTAACATAGCACGAGGTGAGATCAGTATGTTCCACAAATATTATGGAGATTTTTTTTTTTTAATGGATCTTCTGGTATTTAAGAAGAGAAATCTGTGGTGGCTTGCCGATCTGCTTGTACCTTCTGTGAGATGCTAGAGTTGCTGGTAAATCTTAAGGAAAATGGTGTGCTACTTGTATTTTCATGTCCTTTATTATTTAAAATGAACATTAGCATGCACAGCATCTCAGGATATTCTGTTGTTTTTACCCTGAATGGAAAAATAAAAAGAAACCTCAAGAATGTGAGACTAAGTTTTTAAAGAGAACATATGCTTTGTAAATTACTTCTGCTTGCTTTGTATTTGTTTTGCCTTTTAAACTATTGGCAGTACTTAAGTGTGACTAACTTAAGAAGATTCTGTCTAAATTCTTAATGAGTCAACAGTTACAGAGTCGCAGTCTCTTGGGCAGCTAATAGAATCTCTCCAAATCCATATATTAGCAGAAATATATCTAAATAAAAAATTAAAAGTCAATATATAGACTGGTAAGAGGGCTGGAAAAAACTTACCATCTCTGCACACCAGTTTAATTCAGAACGCCTTCCTTAGAAGATTGCTTAAATACTGCAGTTTTGTTGTACAAATAGAAAGTTAATACCTAAACTCGGACTCATCAGATCTTAGATTTGCTTTTTGAAATTTCTTTGAGGTTTATTTCATTACCATTTATGGAATGCATTTAGGTTACATAAAGAGTTTTAGGTTACATAGAGTTTTATGGTAAGGTAGCCAAATAATGAATGATAGATCTTTGCATATTCTTATATATTCACAACTACCATACAGATGGTAGATTTGACAGTGGTTCACTGTTTTCCATCAAGTAAATGTGTTAACGATATGTAGTAAGTCAACTACCAAAACTCTTTAATTGCACAGAAACAGCATCTGGGATTAGTATTGGCAAAGATGAAAGAAAAACTCAACTTTTTACCAAAAGGGGGTGTAATGATTGAGTTGTTAAAAATAGCATTAAGACAGTATATTCAATACAGCCTGAGTGTGGCTAGCTAGGTTGAAGTGTACTGTGCAAGATAAGACTTGTAAAGCATGTTATAAGTTGAAATAGGTAACGTAGGAAGTGCTGGTAGATAGCTGGAGAATTTATAATGTTTTAATCTTTACTACTCAAAGAGAAAACATGTATTTATAGAGACTACTATGTGCAGGATGTGAGTGTAATATCTTGGAATAGAAAAAAATAAAGAATAGATTTTTGAGGGAAAGAAAAATACAACCTTTTCCCCAGTATTAGTAATGGTCTTGGAATATTTGAGCATCCAAAAGGGTAAGGAGGTCTTTGAAAAACTGTCCTTATTTTGTCATTCTTTCCTGCTCAGACTTATTTGGTACTTTGGTTTGTTATGAACTTTAGTACTATTGTGGAACAATTAATAAATAACTCCTAACAGACAACTGTGGTGAACTTCTGTTTACATTCCCAATCTAGAAAAAAAAAAGTGGCTAATCTTTGTGTTTATATATTAAATTTTTTTCTTAGTAACAAAATTACACAGCTTTTGGTTGTTAAGAATTTTAAGTACCTTTTTTCTTAGCAAAACAGTTGTAATTTTTATTATACTTGATCAAAGGACCTGACCTGAGATATTACCAAAGCTCTGAATCCATATCCCCTGTCTATCAAAAAAGAAATTTACAATTCCAAGGAATGAAGACATGCTGTGTTATGACACCGGAAGAATCAGAGTGAAAAGTTGGAAGAAAGCTTTGCCTTGAAACGTGTTTTTTGTTTTGAACTTGTGAATAGTTCATTTGTGTTTTCCTGCTTTATAAACACCTATTGGAAGTTTTAAACGACAGCTAGTTTTCATCTAGAGTTAAGATTGGCATACATGTAGTTTCTTAAAAATCTAGAAGAGATACTTTCAGAAGAAAAAAATAAAATGAATTGCAAAATTGACAAGATCAGCAACATAACCACTTTATGTTGGGTTGTGCATAAACTGGGCCCTTCCTACAAGGAAGCCACAAGCAAACATGTAAGAGAGTTCCTTCTTTGGGGACGATAAATGAGAACTGCAAATGGACATCATTGTGGGTCTCCAGCCCATGACCTTGACCAGCTTAGTGCTGGAACAGGAGGGCTGAGGATTGCAGTTTCTTAGTGGCCCAGAATTGAGTTTGTAGGACAGGTCAGAAAACAAGTTTTTGTCTTGCAAGTAGGTGAGTTATAGCATAAGAATTATGATAATGTTTGCATTTAGAAGCCTCAGCATGAAGATTTTTAGTCATGAGCAGGTTAGCAAGCTGAGCCAAGGTTCATAGCACTGCATAAATGCATTAAAACCTGTTTAATTGGCCTTATGCTGCTTTTCACTTTTGTTATAAGTAACCCTTCAATGAACTTCTTTACATTGAGCATATTTGTTAGGGATCTGGATTTTTGTGGGGAGGGTTGGGTTTTGGGGGGTGTTTTTGGTGCCCGTCTTACGGCTTGAACTCAAGGCCTAGGCACTGTCCTTTTTTTCTCCCTCTACTAGTGCTCTACCACTTGAGTCACAGCACCACTTTCAGGGTTTGGGTTTTTGTTGTTTTTGTTGGGTTTTTTTTTGGTAGCTTTTGGAAATAAAAGTCTCAAAGGCTTTCCTCTCCAGGCTGGCTTCAAACCATGATCCTCAGATCTCAGCCTTCTGAGTAAGTTAAGATTATAGATGTGAGCCACTGGTATACAGCAAGGATCTTGTTCTTAAGAGTCATTACTAAGGAATTTTATTTATTTAGGGAGATAGCTAAATAAATTCCAAATTATTAATTTTTTAGAAAATGAAGCCCACCAAGATCACACATTTTCTATACTCATTCACATTTTGAACCATTCTATGTTTTATGAGCATATTAGTAATCTGCTCTTTTAAAGATGAGAGGCTTAAGAAGATTTGCAAAAGGTAATCCAAAATCATTTCACTCTAGCTGTTTGAATTGCCTCTTATTTAAAAAAAAAAGTAAGCTATAGGTATATTTCATATAGCTCAGGATCATCTGAGAAAATTAAAATGTTGAACATGTTGTAAGAGACCAAAATTACTGTGACAGATTTGGCTCTGAAACTGAAGGATGGACTTGTATAAGAAGAGAGTATAAAAGGTCCCTAGAAGATTAAACTAATAGTCATTCTTGCTTTGGACTACTTAAAAGGCCTTCATAACTTTTAATTAGATACATTTAGAAGGCTGGTTATATGGTAAATAGATACTGAGTTCCTGTAGGTTCTTGCTGGTGAATCGTAGGAATGTATTTAAAGACAAACTTCAAATGTGATTTGGGAAAATTTCTAGAGCAGCCTGGTAGAATGAATAGAACATTATGGTTTTGCATTTTGTTCAGCATTTGATCTTACTAAACCTCTAAGTCAATTAGATATTTGGGAAGGAAAGAAGGAGTATTAATGAAGGTGCTGGCAGGGTTAACTGTCAATTCAGTGTACAATTCAGTGTATGTCCTGTAGGGTGGAGAAAAAAGGAGAAAAGGGAACACCTTAAATGTTTATTTCTCATAATATTTAAGTATTCTCTCTTGGAATTTGAAAGTTTGAATGAATTGTTTTGGCACGGTTTGAACTCAGCCTTGGGCTTGCTTGGTGCTGTACCACTTGAGCCATGCCTATCTTGATTTTTTAAAAATTAAATAACTGACCCAATAAAAACTGATCTAATAAAAGGTAACATTTCCACTCTTAACCAAAGTAATAAAGTATTATAATGAACCATCTCTTTAAAAAAAAAAACTTGTGTGTTTACACATTAATGGAAGTCTGTGTGCATGAACATGTTTGTGTGCTTGTGTTGCACATGTATGCATCAGCACTGGGGTTTGAACTCAGGACCTGGGTGCTGTCCCTTAGCTTTCAAGGCTTATGCTCTACCATTTGAACCAACAGCTTCACTTTCTGCTTTTTGCTGGTTAATTGGAGAGAAGGGTCTCATGGGCTTTTCTGCCCAGGCTGGCTTTGAACTGCAATTCTCAGATCTCAGCCTCCTGAGTAGCTAGGATGACAGGCGTGAGCCCCGGGCCCCGGCATAATTAAAGTCTTATAAATGTGGCAAATAGAATGTATAGAGTTGATTATATATGAAGTGATTTCAAAGTTTCCAATGACACTTAATGTGAGGAATTATTTTTCTGGCTTTCAAATATAAAAATTTTAATAAGAAATTATCATTTTGGATTATATTCAACCATTCACCCACTGCATCAGTATTCCATCTGGAACTAAAATGTAAGAACATTTTTGAACGATCTGAAAGTACTGTTTTGTTAAAAAATAATGTTCAGTACTAAAATATCAGTTGGAATTTGGGCGGCTGAATATAATTGTAGAAATGCAAAATATATGTAGAATTGCCTTTCATAAATCAGTGATTTTGTTATAAGCCATGCATATATAGCTATATATTGCACTTGCTTCATTATAAAGTTCTCCGAACACAAACTCCTGGGGCTGACTTTTTTTTTTTAAGGACTATATTTTCAGATGGAATACTAGCAAGAACAGATGGTGGGGATGTTGCTCAGCAATAAATAAGATAGATGTGTACGTAGGAGCTATTAAGATTGAGAAGAAAGTGAAGCTGGTTAGCTTATCAACAGGAAGTCTGAACCTGGCTCTGTGTGAGTTAAAAGAACTCTTTTCTGGTAAGTCAGCCTAGAGACTTGAACTTCACCAAACGTGCGAGCTACCTTTTGAATCCTTTGCTCATATTCTGTGGGTGCGTGAAATGCACGATCTATTACAAATGGTCACTTCAACAGGACATGGCAGCTACATCTATATTCCCAGCGCTGGGGAGGCCAAGGCCAGCACGATTGCAAATTCAAGGATAGCCTGGGCCACATAGTTAGAGCCTCACTGTGTCTAAAAGCAAAAGTAGAAATAACAAATCACTTCCGTATGCGATTTGGGTCATAAACTTGGTTCTACGTTGGAAATTCTGTTATTCCTGTCGTTTATTCTATGAAACATTTAGATGAGGTGAAGCCTATTGATAGCTGGAATGAATGAATGAATGAATCTTAGGTTTTAATCAGTTTCTCTTAGTCACTATTTTAAATTAGGGACTGATAAAAAGGTGTTTTGATAATCTGGTAAGTTCACTTTACCAAGGTGATTTGGGATACACATTAATTGAGTGTGTTTCACTGATGGAGAGGTGACCCCCAACTATGTTATTATCTGGATAGAACCTGGGGTGCCAGCATGTAGTTCTGAACTGGGAGTGTACTTTCTGTTCCATGTAGCCACTTGCATAGTTTTCAGCTGCTTATAATCCGTCAGCTACCACATTCATAGGTTACATGTGCATTGCACTAAGTGATGTTGGGACAGGATGATAATGGAAAGGAAAGCCTTCCATCTTTCTTAATCTGGAATGCTTGTCATGAGTGCGTTCTGTTGATTGTGTGGTCATCAGAAATTAAGCTAAAGATAATTTTAGATACCGTTCTCTATCAAGACTGAGCGTGTATAGGTGATGACGACACTATTTAAAAAAGAAGCCATCTAAGTGTGATTGAGGTTGGCATTGGAATTCCCAGAAGTATTTGTCATTGATAACTAGCCCTCTGCAGCCCATATTGGTGTGACCCTGTTTATTCCTATCCAAGTTTGGGGCCTTGGTGTGAAGGCAGGCCAGCTTCCTTGCACCGACATGTCCAGGCTCGGCCCGCCCTGGGCTGGTGATAAGACTCCCATGGGCTTTCCTGCCCAATGTGTCTTCAAACTGAGATCCTCAGAACTAAGCCTCCCTAATAACTAAGATTACAGGCATGAGCCACCAGTGCCCAGCTTCCACTGGCTTAGTTTTATAAAATCAGCCCTATGAGCAATTATCTGTGTTTCCACCGTGTCCCAGACACTGTTCTAGGTGATAAATGTGAAATAGGAACAAAGTAAAGTGCCTTTAAATTCCAGTGGTGAGCCAGGCCTGGTGAGGCATGCCTGTAATCCCAGCAATTTTAGTGCCTAAGGCAGTTGAATCTTAAGCTGATGCCAATGTAGTGAGGCTCTGGATCAAGGGAAAAGCAAATTTCAGTGGTGGACGTGGGAAAACAAATGCATCGCCTGGTGAGGGGTTGGGTGTGGGTCCTAGGAAGAAACGGAGGGCCCAGAAAATGCTAGTGGAGTCTGTGGTCACTTCAGATAGGGAAGTCTGAAAAGAGTAATCAAGAGCAAAGACCAGAACAACTAGCAAAGTGAGTCAGGAAGAGATTTTAGGGTGCTGATAACTGACCATCAGTACTTAAAGAGAAAGACCACAGTTGATAAATTTGTCTGTCACAGTGACGTAGTCACTTGTGTGTAAATATTTTCCAGTGAAGAACACAGTATCAGGGAGGAACATGGTATTTGTTGTTGTTGTTGTTGTTTGTTTGTTTTTCAGGAACTGGAACTGGGGCTTGAACTGGGCACTGTCTCAGCTATTTTGCTCAAGGCTGGTGCTCTACCACTTAGAGCCATACCTCCACTTCCGACTTTCTGGATGTTAATTGGAGATAAGAGTCTCACAGACTCTTCCTCCTGGGCTGATAGAATTGATGGCACTGCCTGCTGAGACTCCAACGGTGCCTTTTTCTTTAGAGGTCTTGGCCTCATGTGTTAGAAATGGCTCAAATTGTTGGGGTATCCTGTAGGAACTCAGCAAGGCAGCTTACTTCTGCAGAAGGGTGCACCCGTAGCCAAAAATCTGGCAAGCAAGTCTACAGAACAGGCAGGCTGCTCCCTGTTATCTCTCATCAGCAGGCTCCACCCCTCAGCTCAGATTGGCTGAGTTCAGGTTCACAGTTTGCAGAGGAATGTGATTTGTTCTAAATCCTTAAATTCAAGGAGTTTATAGCAGGATGTCTTAACCAAAGCGGAGCAGGAAAAGGATGTAAGTAAAATGTAATCAACAAGGGCCAAGCCACCTGGCCAAAGCAAGGATTTTTCAGAAAAACAATTCTCACAAGATTGACAGAAGGGAAATGATATACTTTGATAGAAAAGAAGCTTCTCTTACACATGTAGAAAGCTTTACTGTTAATATCTGGGTTCTGACACTGACTAGAGACAGAGAAAGATGCTTTGTTTTCCCGACCAAAAGTCTTCATCTATAAAGTAGTGCTCCGGGTGGGCAGGCACAGTAGTGTTCAGAGGTGTTACCCATTACTACCCTATGGGCATCCTGCCATTCTCGGGGCTCCCTGTGCCCCTCAGCCAGGGGTCTCACAGGGTAGAAACTAAAGGGAGTGATTGGATTTGTGGTTTTCTACCAGGGGGATTTCACCTCCCAGGGAACATTGGGGCAGTATCTGGAGATAGTCTTTTTTAGGTGGTACAACTAGCGCTTACTGTGGAGAGGCGGGTAGTGTTGCTGAACACCCCACCGTGCCCAGGACAGCCCCTCCCAATGGATTCCCAGCCTAGAACGTCAGGGATGCTGAAGCCACTGCCCAGGCCTTCTGAAGCCCAGGAGAAATGGGGGGGGGGGGGTGCGCGCATGTGTAATCCCTGCACTCAAAAGGCTGAGGCAGGAAGATTATGAGTTCGAGGCCATCTTGGGCTCAACTCCAAAAACCCAAGGCTCTGGAATGATTAAAGATGGAGCTATTTTTACTGGGATATTTTCCTAGAAAAACTCCCTGGGTTTGTGTGATTCCATTACTAACATTTTAAGCTTATTTGGTTATCACTGCCTTTTAATTTCTTATCTGACAACTGAACTGGTTAGCTGGGGAAACTTCTTCTTAAATTATAAATGGAAATTCACTAATCATTGTTGGTGACATCTGTAGGTTTTATACAAATCTCTATTCTGGATAATTTCTGGCTTGTGACCGTGATAGATTTAGAATTATTATGTGGTCTGTAGAATTTGAGAGCAGCCTGATTTTTGTAATGAGAACAAATCTCTTTCCAGTTAACTAAGCCTTATTTAAATTCCATGTTTAGAATTAACATTTAAAACAATAAATCAGGCAAGATTGAGATTCTTAAAAAGGGAGGAGAAAAAAAAAAAAGTTGGGAACTATCAGCTCATCTTTGTTATCCTAGCTACTCTGGAGGCTGAGATCTGAGGATTGCGTTCAAATCCAGCCCGAGGAAGAAAAGTTCATGAGACTCTTTCCATTTACCAGCAAGAAGCTAAAGGAGACGTTGTTGCACAAGTGGTAGAGTGCCAGCCTGAAGCAGAAAAGCCAAGGGAAAGCCCCAGGCCCTGAGTTTAAGCCTTGGTACCAACACACACACACACACACACACACACACACACACACACCTTTTTTCTTAAAAGACCAGCCGTGTTTCGTAGGCATGATCTGAGTGATGCCCTGGAGAGACGTGGCAGGCAGCTGGGGCAGAAGGACTGAGGAGCAGCTTCCTGTGCCGGCAGCCGCTGTGAGAGGTGGAAGCAGGAGGGGCCTGGGCCACTGCGGGGTTACAAGTGGTTAGAAGTGTGCTGCGGGAAGCTGGCCGGTGGTTTGGAAGCTGCATAACCCAAGAGAGCCCCTGGCTGTTGGATCCACGGTGCCAGAAGGCGAAGTAGAGCTGCGATGGCTCCTGAAAGTGCCACAGGCTGCTTGCGGGAGGTGCTGTTTGTTGAACATCTACTTTGTGTCAAGGTTCTCGCAGGCTTCGCCTCATTTAATCCCACGGACAAACAAAAGGCCAGGAGAGTAGGAATCTAATTTTATGGATGGATTTAGGAATTTATGGCTTAGGAAACTTCCACTAGTGCATTGCCAGAACTGGTGGAGCTCGTCTGTAAAGGCCCAGAGGTTTAAGTTCCACTCCCACCTCCAGAAATTCCCAGCTTTATGGTGCTGAGGAAAGGGCCGAGCCTGTTTTGGGCTACATCTTCCACAAATGAAAAATGATATACTTGGCTGCCTGGTTCTCAGGACGGGTGACCATCCGAGCAGAGAAGAGGGAAGTGTTCCAAAAGAGGTAAAGGCCTCCGGCCCAGGGCGTCCTAGCCTGCCTAGCCCAGCCGGGCTCAGGAATGCACAGGACTGGAGCCCTTCTGATCTTGTCTGTTCTGTCCTACAGAATCCTCTGCCCTCTCTGTGGTTCCTGTATATACACGCAGGATTGGTGCTCTGCCTCCCAGCCGTGTGCGTTTTTCGAGTTGATAGTGCTCACATTAAAATATCAAAAAGGTTATTCTCTGCCTCTGTGATCAAGTTATTTTTGTAGCTTCCATCGGAAAGATGAATAGAAGGAAATTTAGCATAAATACTGCCACCTTCCTCATTCTGCTTCCTGAAAAACGTAGCAATTTGTAGGATTACTTGGTGCTTATTATCTAGTTATGGCTTCATTCTTGTTTCCTACCTAGTAAAAAGTAGATAAAAGGAAATACAACTTTCTGAGACATAGATATCAGAGTGGTTTAAATGCCATATGGTTTGGGTGAGGGTTTTTGTTTTCTGTGGATTTTTTTTTTTTTTTTTTGCCTGTCCTGGGGCTTGAACTCTTGGCCTGGACACTGTCCCTAAAGCCTCTTTTACTCAAGGCTAACACACTACCATTTGAGCTACAGCACCACTTCCAGCTTTTTCTGTGATTAGTTCGAGATAAGAGTCTCACAGACGTTCCTGCCCTGGCTGACTTTGAACTGCAATCCTCACAATCCTCAGATTTCAGCCTCTTGAGGAGCTAGGATGACAGTCATGAGACCCCAGTGCCCAGCTTGGATAGTTTTCTATCCAAAACAAACAAACAAAAAAGGAAAACTGGAAAAGCTAATAGGTGACAGCTTATTGGAGAGTCCTTGACCAGCATGCAGAAGACCCTGGGTTTCTTCTCTAGCACTGAAAAACTCAAGTTTCAACAACTCTAGTATTTGTATATTAACTATTTCGAGGGTTATAGCCTATTGCCGATCCTGGGGCTTGAACTCAGGGCCTGGGCTCTGTCACTGAGCTTTTGTGCTGAAGGTTAGCACTCTAGCACTTGAGTCACAGCTCCACTTCTGTTTGCTTTTTTTTTTTTAAATTGGGGGTGTGTGTTTAATTGGAGGTAAAAGTCTCACAGACTCAAAACCAGCCCTGGTTTTGAACCATGAAGATCTCAGCCTTCTGTGTAGCAAAGATTATAGGCGTGAGCCTCCAGCTCCTGGCTTGAAGAACTTTCCTGAAGTCGTTGTTTAGTAACAGGACTTGGCTGAAAAATGAACTGAGAAACTGAAAAGATTCTGAAAACATTTTGAAGTTTGTTGTTTTTTTTTTTTTAAAAAAACAATGCCCTATGGTTTTCTTCTCTTTGTTTATGACCTAGTAAGTGGTTTTTCTGGGAGTCTTAATTGTTTAACCAGTTACCCAAATTAACTGCTTCCAAAAACAACAACAAAAAGATAAAAAGGGGAAAGAAATATTACTTGTTCTTGAGGACTTGGTTTCATTATTGTGTCTCTAAGTACATAAATAACAAGCATAAAGCATGTAATTTAAGCAAATAGAGACACTTTTGAATGCCAACTAGTGCTTTCTTACTGTTGTCTCCTTAAGGTGCAAATCAGAGCTTTTTTGGTTTTAATGACTTCTAGTGGGATATTTAAGGATTTTGATCTAAGAGAAATGTCATTGTTGTCCGTAATAGATGAGCTTCACTGTTGAACTCTCACACTTATTACTGATTTTGTGGTTTTCAGCGTAAGTTTTTTCAAAGGGTGCATGTTCACCCTTTGCAGTACTTGCTCTCTTAGACAAAAATTTATGGAAGACGAATTAGTCGATGGGGCTCAGGGCGTGGCCCAGTGGCAGAGCGCCTGCCTTGCACGCATGGGCTCAGTCCCCAGGACCCCTTCCACCCAGAAAGCCCTTAGATGTTCTGTTTTATTTGAGACACGGTCTCACTGTGTAACCCTGCTTGACTCAAACGTGTGATTCTCCCTGCCTCAGCCTTCCACACTCTGGGATGACAAGCAGGGACCACCATGCCCAGCTTATGAGCCCGTAGTTTCAGATGTACTGTACTGAATAGGTGCTCATGCTGGCCAGATGTATCACAGATTTATTTATTTTTATTTTATTTTTTTTTTTGCCAGTTCTGGGCCTTGGACTCAGGGCCTGAGCACTGTCCCTGGCTTCTTTTTGCTCAAGGCCAGCACTCTACCACCTGAGCCACAGTGCCACTTCTGGCCATTTTCTGTATATGTGGTGCTAGGGAATCGAACCCAGGGCTTCATGTATAGGAGGCGAGCACTCTTGCCACTAGGCCATATTCCCAGCCTTGTATCACAGATTTCTATCAGTGCTCACAAGGGAGAGCAAAGGAACGGATCCTGCTGGTAATAGCCAAATTTGATATCATCTTCCTAATGGATCAATGTCTCATTTACATACAAAAACCCCCCAGTGATTTAATGTGATCTTACTTTTCCGCTAAAAAAAAACAACAAAACACTCCACTTTGATTTTAATCCTGATTTTAATAAAACATCAGTCCATAACTATGTATTGAGTGCCAGGTGGGTGGGTGCTGACAGAAGGTTAAGGCTGAGGTATGGGCTTTCTCCAGAAGTCTATTTATTTGTTTTCCTTGGTCATGAAGCTTGAACTCAGGGCCTGGGCACTTTTTTTGCTTAAGGCTAGCGCTCTACCACTTTGAGCCGTAGCTCTACTTCCAGTTTTCTGTGGTTAATTGGAGATAAGAGTCTCACAAACTTTCTTGCCCAAGCTGGCTTTGAACCGCTATTCTCATATCTGAGTGGCTAGGATTATAGGCGTGGGCCACCAGTGCCAGGCTCAGGAGTCTCTTCACAGTCTTTGACAAGGAAAGACCTGGGTGTACAATGAGGACAAAAAGAGCGTGCCATGGACACGTATAGTCAGAAGTTTACCCTGTTCGGGACTCATGGAGACTTAAAAGATGGAAGGAGTTAGGTAAACAAAGAATAGGCACAGGGAAAATGAACGACAGCTTTCAGAGTGACCACAACTGTGCAGCTGGTGTGGTTTGAAACTCAGAAGCCTGGATTTGCCAGGCTGTGGGCCGGGGCACTGGTGGGAACCGGAACCTGCCTAGCTAGGAGGGCCGGGGGAAAAGGAGAGTTCTGAACGACCTAGAACATGAGAGATTAGGTGCGGAACCTGGCTGGGAGCTGCCTTGAGAAGCCAGAATCTTTGCCAGAGCCAGAGCAGGAATCCAGGCCCGAGGGGGTCTGGACTCCAGGGGAGAGATGTGCTTTGAGCCCGTGGATGGAAGGGTACTCCCCGAGAAAGGGGGGCACAGAATGAGGGACAGAGTGAAGGATGGATGAGTGGCCCGCTTAGATGTGGAGGATGTTGAGAAAGGTGGCAGGCTGCGGGAAGGAAGAGAGTCCGTTTTCAATGTGTTTCTCTAAGGAAATGGCTGGTCTGTAAACACATGCCACCCAAGAGCAGTGATGGAGTGGGCTGTAGGAAAGGGTGAGAGACGGGTGGTGTGTGGGAGGAGGGGGCACCCATCTCCCTCCCTCCCCACTCCCCCCCCAGCCCTGATCTTCCTTAATTCCCCCGTCAGGCTACCCACCCACCAGGGATGGGTCTCCAGGACTAGGTTCCAATCACTTCTGTTTACTAGTCCTGGACCCGCCACCATCACTTCCTGTTGAGACTCTCTGATCTTCCCGGCGCTCCTCCCTCTTTCCTCTTCTGTCACCTCACCGTCGTTTCCCACCAGAGCCACTCCCAGAATGTCACTCCCCTGCTTTCAACTTCAGCCTGCTTCAGCCGCTTCCTTCTATTCTTGGAATAACATCCCCAGAACTTCCTGTGAGGCCCCGGAGCCGCGCTCCTGCTACACGCACTGCTCCTCTCCTGACTCACAAGAAGCCAGGCCAGCGCCACCAGGCCGCCGGCATCCATCTTGTGGGTCAGGACTGATGTTCTTGGTACTTTTTCATGTTGCCTGGCACACGGACGGGACTTGGTGTTGGTTAAATAGGGAGGAGGGATCTCCTCCTGAAGGCCTGTGGGCAGAGGAGGAATGAATGCCAGAGGCTTGAGGTTGTAGGAGAGTTTGATTGTGAGTTCCAGAGGCTACAAAGGAAGCTGGAAGTGGGGATGGGCGCAGGGGTCTGTGGCTTGTGGTAGTAGCCAGCTGGGTAATTGTGGTACAACAGGTAAACTGAGTACGAAGAGATAGACCCACATTTAATATGACTATACTGCCGGCACGCCTATGAGTTGATGCAACTCAGAATTTCTGAAGATTTATCATTGGTTCAAAGCAAAAAATCCATATTCTGCCCCAAGTTAGTTTTTGACTCTTTCTAGGAAGACTTGATTGGGGAACTTAAGGGTTTGGGGGGAGGGGTGCGGGGGAGGAGTAGGATTTTGTGTGGGTGTGGTACTAGGGTTTGAGCTCAGGGTTTGAGCCTTGTACTTTGTTGGCTGTCATTTTACCACTTGAGCCGTGGCGCTAGTCCTACATGCTGCTGGTTATTTTTGGAAATAGGTCCTTACTGACTTTTCTGCCTGGGCTACTTAGTCCTCTGTATCTCAGCCTCCTGGGTAGTTAGGATTACAAGCATGACGCCGGTGCCCAGCCTGCACTGGCTATTGTTGAGATAGGGTCTGACTTTATGCCCAGGCCAGCTTGGATGGAGAGTTTTCCATTTGTGCTGTCCTACATAGTTGAAGATGAAGGGACACACTACTGCCCCCAGCCAGTGGTTGAGATGGTGAACCTGTTTGTCTAGGCTGGCCTTGAACTGCAAAATCCTTTGGTCTCTTCCCCCCAGGTGGGTAGGAATATAGATTTGAGCCACTATACCCAGTGGAATTTAAATTTTGATTGGGGATAAGAAAGAATAATGTGATTTTATTGAAACGTTCAAGCTGTGTGTGTGTGTGTGTGTGTGTGTGTGTGTGTGTGTTTACTGGGGTTTGAACTGAGAGCATTGACCTTGCCAAATAGGTTCTCTACTCCTGAACCACACCAGCCCCGAACTTATTCTTATCAGTTGTGGGGCTTGAGCTCAGGGCATGGGCACTGTCCCTGAGCTCTTTGACTCAAGGCTAGTCCTCTACTTTGAGCCACAGCTCCACTTCTGGTTTTCTGGTGGTTAATTGGAGATAAGAATCTCCCAGAGTTCTCGTGCCCAGGATGGCTTTGAACCACAATCCTGAGTTGCTAGCATTACAGATGTGAACCACTAGTGCCTGCTCCCAAACTTTTTTTGATGCTGCCAAACACAAAACAAAACGACAAAAAGCCCCCAAACACCCATAATTTACATTGCTTATAATGTAATTCACAGAACTGATGAAGTTGTGATCTTTTTATTTTTGGGGGTGGTAACTGGGGTTTGTACTCAGGGCTTCATGCTTGCTAAGCAAGTACTCTACCACTTGTGCTATGCCCCCAATTATAAATTGACATGGTTATCACATAAAATATTGCTTTTTATTATTGTCCTCTAGTAGAATTTATCTTATTTCAGATTTTAGAGAGTAAATAGTGGTGGGGCACTGGTGATTCACACTTGTAATCCTAGCTAAGATCTGAGAATTGTGACTCTAAGGTAGCATGGGCAGGAACGTCTTTGGGACTCTCATCTCCAGTTAACCACTAAAAAGCTGGGAGTAGAGCTGTGGCTCAAGTGGTTGAATATAAACCTTGAGCAGAAAAGCTCAGGGACAGTGCTCAGGCCGCAAGTGCAGGCCCCAGGACTGGCATGCTCACGTGCAAGCACGCATGTGTGCATGCACACACACACACACACACACATACACACGAAGTGCTGGAGATGGAACCCACTAGGAAGTTGTAAACGGGAAAAACACTATCGTAAGAGTTGAAGAGGATTGATTCTCTGAGAGGAATGTTTAGAATGTTCATATAGATTGTCTTGACTTTGTCCCTCTGTGTGTGTATGTGTGTGTGTGTGTGTGTGTGTGTATGTGTATGTGTATGTGTACATGCCTGGATTATGATCTGCTTACTGTGGGCTTCTTCCCAGGGCTAGAATAGGCACACACAACCATGCCCAGCTGTTAGTTGAGAAGAGGCTTCCCTAGAGCTTTTCTGTCTGGGCAGGCCTCAAAATGCAATTCTCCCAGTCTCAGCCTCCCCTACCCCCTAAAGTCAGGGTTATAGAAAGAGTCCTTGGCACCTGCTGTCTTGGAAAGTCTAGCAGCATTGACGCTGGTGCGTTCCCCTGCATTGGCCTCACTCTAGAACATGAAAGCCCCCATCGTATACCAGATGTGCCAATTCTAGATACCATTTCTAAATTTATTTCTAAAAATGGTTTCCAACAATCAACTTTTACTTTTTGTGATTTTGGAGGGGGGGGTTATTTCACTTATTTGTTTTTATTTTTCCTGGGGCTTGAACATTTTGACTTAAGATATCTTTTTAAGTGGGGCGCTGGTGGCTCACACTTGTAATCCTAGCTATTCAAGAGGCAGAGCTCTGAGGATTGAGGTTTGAAGCCAGGCCAGGCAGACAGAAAGACTCATCTCCAACCATCCAGCAAAAAGTAGAGCTGTGGCTCAAGTGGTAGAGCATTAGCCTTGAGTGGAAAAGCCAAGTGAGAGTATAATGCCCTGAGTTCAAGCCCCAGTATAAGCATTGAAGGAGAGAGACAGAGACAGAGACACAGAATGAGACAGAGAGACTAAGTTGTGTTGCCCTTAATCACATGTATTTTACAGACTGGTAGAAATCCAAGTTAAAGTTTCATATAGCTTGTGTCTTCAATAGATGTGATCTTTGTTGTGTTCTTCAAATCTGCAGCCTTATACCATTGGCCTCAGGATGGCTGAGGCCTGGTCTTTGCTGCTGTAGCAATGAGCATATCCAGTGCTTTATGTAGCCCTCATCTCTGCTAAAGCCTCAGCATCACATTTATTTATTGGTAGGATTTAAGCCCTAAAAGGGCTCAGCACTTAATGCTCTGTGGGTATCTGTCTGTGAGGTGGATCCAGAGCAAGAGGTTTGTTAAACAACAGGTATGCCTGTGAATTTAGGTTCCTTGAGTTTATAAAATGCATACACATAATATGCGTATGCCAACACAGACAGATGTAGTGCTTTCAACTTGTCTTTTCACTCTTTAAATTGTTTCAACCCAATGGTGCCTGGTGTAGCTGCCTGGTTTTATCTGAGGTGTGTGTGTGTGTGTGTGTGTGTGTGTGTGTGTGTGTGATCTTTAAATCTCATTTCTGAATAGAGCACGCCTTCAATTATTTTATGAATAATTACTCCAAAACGGTGCAGAGGAAAACGAAGATGTTTTGGGAACACATCTCTTAATCTTTTCCTGTCACAGGAGACCACAGCTTCCCACTCCTTGAGAGGATGTGACTTCTAGACTGTTTCCTCAGTGCTTTCTAAGTGTAAACATAAACAAAACCATAGCATCTTTTTTTTTTTTTTTCCAGTCCAGGGACTTGAACTCAGGGCCTGGGAACTGTCCCCAAGCCTCTCTGTGTTCAAGGCTAGAGCTCAACCACTTGAGCCACAGCACTACTTCCGGCTTTTTTTGTTTATGTAGTACTGAGGAATTGAACCCAGGGCTTGATTTATGCTAGGCAAGTACCCTACTACAAAACCACATTCCTAGCCCAAACCATAGCATCTTTTTTTTTTTTTTCTTGCCAGTCCTGGGGCTTGAACTCAGGGCCTGAGCACTGTCCCTGGCTTCTTTTTGCTCAAGGTTAGCACTCTACCACTTGAGTCACAGCGCCACTTCTGGATTTTTCTGTGTATGTGGTGCTGAGGAATCGAACCCATGGCTTCATGCATGCTAGGCAAGCGCTCTACCACTAAGCTACACTCCCAGCCCAACCATAGCATCTTAATACTCATATTTGTGTATTTCCTAGAACACCTAGCTTACTCATACTTTGGAGAATGAACTTTTAAATCTGGGTTGAAATGTAATTGAGATGTGACAATATTCCTGTATGTAATTTTGTTTTACGGTCCATAGTGAAAGGTAGCTATGCAGTTACTCGTTCATTCATTCATTTATTCATTCACTCATTCATTTGGGGTACTGGGATTTAGAGTTTGAACCCAAGGCCTCACACTTGCTTGCTCAGCTGGTACTCTACCACTTGAGCTATTCTGCCAGCCCATCTTTTTGTTGGTTATTTTGGAAATGGAGTCTTGTGGACTTTTCTGCCCAGGCTGATTTCAAACTTCAGTCCTCCAGATCTCAGCCTTTCAAGGAGATAGCATAATAGATGTGAGCCACTAATATCCAAGCATATTGTCTCCCTTATTCAGAAGGAAAATACCTAGTATTTCACAAAAGGGGCTACAAATTATGGAACTCTATCAGATGGCACATTTCATCACTAAGATGGGATTATCTAAAGCAAAGCCTTACACCGCATGTCTATGATGAGTATGATCTGAAATTATGTTCACGAATGGGTTTGAAATGAAGGTTTTGACTTGGTCAAGTGTCAGTGCTATGGGTGATTGATAATTACATTGCTTTCCATTCACGCTGCTCACTAAGTGGACGCACCCCCGCCGCACGTGGTTTGGGAATGGTCCCTGGCTGAGGAACGTGGACGGAGGGAGGGGTGAAAGCCAGGCAGCCACGGAACCTGCTTTTATCCGGTCTGTGGCGTGCCCTGAGAACACCAGAAGAGCTCAGTGCGTCAAAGCTCGGCGCGTCTGGTGTCGGGTGAGCCGCGTGGACTCCCATCAGCACGATCTTCACCCATGAGGCTGGTCAGAAGACAGTCATTCTGTAGCTGCAGTGCGCCCAAAGACCCTGTGCGGGGGACTCTACAGTGGAGGGAGAGGCCCTCGGAAGTAAAACCCTCTCCCGGGAACCCAGGGATAAGAATGATTTTAAAGAGTAGAAATTTAACACACACTATCTTAACAAGTTGGCTAGGTGAAGGCAAAACGAGCGAGAAATAAAGTCTTCTCGTGGATTGCGAAGCGTTCTCTTTTGAATGAAGGGATTGTGTATTTTTCCTACACCAGCAATAATTAAGAAGCATGGCAGGACTCCGAGTTACCCATGGAGTTGAATGGTCTTGCAGGCAGTACTGCAGCTGAAAACCTGCTTCTTAATACCTTAATTTAAACTCTCTATCTATCTATCTATCTATCTATCTATCTATCTATCTATCAAGCAAAGTCGGCCCTCTCGTTAACTTGGCTCGTCGTTTGAACTTTGAACCGTCAAGATCTTTGCGTCTGTCTGGAAAGGGAGGGACTGGATCATTCATCCATCAGTCACATGTCAATGACTTAGAAAACCTTTTACTAAGTTGTATTTTAAAACGGAATTCTGTGGCTCTGTACCTTGGTGGCAGAGTGCTCGCCTAGCACGTGTAAGACCCTGGGGTTGATCTGGCAGGGCCAACCGGGGTGGGGGGGGGTGGAGAAGACTGAAAGCCAGCATTTGGCATAAAAGCTCAAAGCAGCAGTCAGACCTTCCTACTGCTAGCAATAAATAATTTACATTGCTCTTGGAACTAATACTTACTTAGTGATCCATCCGTCCATCCATTTTAAGCTAGAATATCTTCTGTGTCAGGCACCGTGTCAGGTGCTGGGCGTCGGTGATAACAGGCATCAGGTGCTTGCTCTCCTGGAAGCCACACACTGGTGGGAGTAGGCAAACAAGCCAGATAACTCCCACAGAGGAAGCACATGGGGAAAGAGCTAGAGGATGGGGTGGGACCGGCTTTGGATCACCCACTCTAGGAAGGGTTAAGATGCCTCTCCGACTGTGTCTCATTTCCTTCTGCTCTCAGAAGCAACCTCTCAGCCCAATTAGTACACATGATTAAAACGAAGTCTCAGGGGTGGAGGAGATTCAAGTGGAGTGGGGGAAGGGGCAGTGCTCACAACCTATTAGCCAGTTTGACCGAGCACTCCATCCCTCGGCTTCTCAGAGATGGTCTTTAAGGTTGGTCCTGCAGTTGTTGGTGATGCACTCGGTGAATTAATCCACGGTGTAGCGAACACACTACCTCTTCTGCCTTGTCAAGGCAAGGCTGCGTGGCACTATAATTGTATGAAACACAAATCGCACTCTTTGATGGACTCAGGTCCCATATGGGTGCATTCATTCATTCAACAAATATTTATCAGTGCCTTCGAGGTCCTGGGAAGCAGTAGTGACAGCGGCAGCAGGCTCTGCTGTCACATGGTCACGGCTTGTGGTCAGGCCACTGATGCTCTTTCTCGTTCTTTCTGAATGCTAACGGACTGCTAAAATCACTGCTTACCCTCACTCTGATTTTGGAAACAACCTTTATGTGATGTAAATAGATCTCTTTTATGATCTGCTGTTCTTCAACACTTAAACATTATTATTGTGAGTGTGTATATGTGCGTGTGTTTTTATATTCTTTGGGATGTGGGTAATTTAGCTTTTATTAAGGTAATTTTAGTACTTAGGGCCTTAGCTCTTTGGGCCATTAGAGTGTTTTTCTCTGTTTAGGGGTCTATAACTCCTGGTCCCTGACTGATAGTGTAGTCATGACACAGCGGGAGTGAAGATCCAACTTGAGGCATGGTGAGATAAATCATTTCCACATTCTTGCTTAAGTAGCCATTTCAGTGTAGGAAAGCACATTTCCCCTTGAAAGCCCACGTGAGCGTCTCCCTGACCCAAGGGCACCACCATTTTTAAGCAACCTGGGTATGATGGCTTCGAAAGAGCTTGATAGATTAAAAAAACAAAAGCCTGTAATATTAAAAGGGTTCCTTCTGGAGAAGTAATGACCAAAATGTTCCTTTGAGGTGTACAATTCTTATCTATCAATGATAAAAAGGAAGTGCATTCTCACTTATGACTGTCCATTGGCTGAGAGGTAGGAGTTGTCTGTGGGATTGACTAAGTGTCAGTACCGCCCTAGCTCCATTGCTCCTGAGTGCCTAGTACATTTTGGTCCTGGGTAGTTCTTTCCCGCTCTTGAATGCTCTTGCAAACGGCCCAAACTGTGTCTATGTGTGTACACAGGGAGGACCGGTGTGTGTGAAGGCAGAGTCTGCAGAGTGGAGATTCCGGGTGGGTAGTGCTTGCTCTATTCTGGGCCTCCTTGTCTCTTTTCTGTAACACACAGGAACAAGAGGGGGGGAGGCCCCACCTGGGCGCAAGGGTCCTGCGGTGTGAGAAAGCAGCAGCGCAACCAAGGCTTCCCAGGTGTGTTTTCCCACCTGTGAAGAAATGTCCAGTGTGGGAAGGGCTTGCGTGCCTCCTACAGAGCAGCAGCACTGTGAAGGTGGGGAGACCCACAGCGCCCAGAAAGGCAGGCACCCCAATAATAGGCAGGAGCTTCTCAGGGAAGGACCCTGTAATCCTAGCTACTGGCTGGGATCAGAGGATCACAGTTCAAAGCCAGCCTGGGCAAGAAAGTCCATGAGACTCAGCTCCAATTGATCATCAAAATAAATAAATAAAAAGGCAAAAAGTGGAGCTGTGGCTCAAGTGTTAGAGTGCCAGCCTTGAGCACAAAAATTCAGACAGTGTCCAGGCCCTGAGTTCATATCCTAGGATAGGCACCAAAATAACAACAACAATAATAATACCTAGGGTCATAGGAATGGCTCAAGTGGTAGAGTGTTTGACTATCAAGCCCAGGGTCACAAGTTCGAAACCATGGTGCCTCTAAAATAGAGAAATAAAAAGAAAGGAATAGATTGCCACTGTAAAAAGTTAAGGAAAAGGAGAATGCATACCCTACACTCCTGTCATTCCACTTCTTCTGCGTGCTAATGGATTGTTAGGTGATTGCAATTGTAACATGCTTATCATTTGCATTCTGCTTCTCAACATTTCTGTTTTTCCTATATTGTGACAATCGTCATCATTCATTTTAATGGCTAAGTGATATTTTCTAGGAAGATGTCCCATAATAAGCACTTTCCCCTATAATTAAATACTTAGATCGGTTCAGATTTTGTAGTAAATATCTTTTCTTTGGGATCACCTCTTTTAGAATCACTTTTCAGCATTAAGATTACTGTGTCAAAAGGAAATAAGATGTTTTTATGACTTTTGATTCACATTATAAATTGCTTTCCGGAAGTTTGGCCCTTTTCTTTGCACAACTTTAGAAGTGAACCATCAACCACGAGTCAACAGTTACATTTTGGAGAGTTAATTATTATTCTTATATTAGGCGGGGGGGGGGGGGTGGGGGGGAGTGGGTGGCGGTCCTAGCACATCCGTATCTTATTTTCCTCTAATTGCCTTCGTTATATAGAGCTGACTTGTTGAGAAAAAAACCTCCTGACCCTGAGACTTTCCAGACAACAGAGCTATCACTTCTGCAACGTTTGGACCAATCCCAATTTTGCAATCAGTTCCCAGAGCTGTTCGTATTTCTTTTGGCAAAGATAGCTATCACTGCGGTCAAATGCAGCTGAGTGGTAAAAGTCACAGGGCGAGCTGATCAAGGTGCCTATTTTAGCATGAGGTTGGCAGTCTGTGGCCAGGTGTCCGGGTATTTTGAGAGAGGTAATTTTGGAGTATAATTTGCAATTCATAACTGAACAGCTTCAGAAGAGTCCTATGCAGGTCTTCCGTGGAAGCACCGAGGAAGCATGGTGGAAAGGCTCTGACTGCGCCTGAACTCGGCGTCCTCAGCCCTTGCTCTGCGTGTAAGTCTGCTGTGCTTTGTAGCAAGCTGCTTGCTCCAGGTTTCCTCCACGGCAGAGGTGTTTGGAACAGGAATGAATCCCAGGAGCCCTCCCTTCTTTAGCTTCTCAGTAAGGTGAATCACTGAAGTTGTGACTGTATCTTTTTTCTGGTGCCAGTATTGGGGATTGAGTCCAGGGCCTTGTACTCTGGCTTGGCTTTTTCTGCTCAAGGCTGTCACTCTCCTATTTGATTGACACACACACACACACACACACACACACAGTCCACTTCTGACTTTTTGGTGGTTGAATCTTTCTTGCCCAGGCTGCCTTCAAACTTTGATCCTCAGATCTCAGCCTCTTGAGTAGCTAGGATTACAGGTGTGAACTACCTGTATACAACTGATAGTGTATCCTTTTTTTCTACCCAAAGATGTAATTTCCCTCTCTATTGGTACTTCTGGAAGTCATCTGTGGGAGAGAATGGAATGTAAAAACACAAACCGACTCAACTCTGCCAGAGTTTGTGGAATATAGGATTAGAATTAATGGCAAGAATTATCTTGACCACTTGTGGCTTGAATATGCGGTTGACGTCACTAATATGAGAAACACAGGCCAGGGGAGAAAAGTCCAGCAGGGAAGAGGAAGTTGATTCATTCTGAGAAACTGCTCTAAAATGAGCTGATCACAACATTATTTGCTGACTATAAAAAACATTCTTAGCAAGGCATGGGTGGCTGAAACCTATAATTCTAGCTACTCGGGAGGCTGAGATCTGAGGATCAAGGTTGAAAGCCAGCCTGGGCAGGAAAGTCTGTGAGACTCTTATCTCCACTTAACCACCAGAAAACTGGAAATAGCACTGTAGGTCAAAGTGGTAGAGCGCTAGCCTTGAGCGAAGTCAAGTCCTATGACAGACCTCCTTCCCCAAAACAAACAGTCTTGCATAAACAACAGAATTCACTTCCTGAGACCCATGATTTTTTTTTTTTAACTTTTGCCTATGACAAAACTAGTTATTCTCCTCTTCCCCTGGGAAGGTCTGGAGCTGCCTAGTGGGGAGGCTGTCAGTGTCTGTCTTCTGTTGCCTGTGGAAA
The DNA here is from genome assembly GCF_023159225.1 of Perognathus longimembris pacificus. Taxonomy (NCBI): domain Eukaryota; kingdom Metazoa; phylum Chordata; class Mammalia; order Rodentia; family Heteromyidae; genus Perognathus; species Perognathus longimembris. The sequence goes on from NC_063171.1 coordinate 61,770,250, forward strand.
CTCCGTGCTGAGAAGCAAGGTGAAGGCCCCCCCGCGCTCAGCGTGAAGAGCACATGCAATGCAGAGAGGGCTGGAGCCCAAGCCGCAGGTCCAGACTCCCAAGGGACAGCAGCCCTAGGGATAAAGCTAGCCTTATTCATTCATCACCTGCAGACTTTCTGTTCTGAGTTGGGTGTTAGTTCAGGTTTCAGGGGGTCCTGCTGCGAGCCAGACAGACACCTAGCCCTCACTGGGGGAGACAGACATCAAACAAACACACTTGTGATAGGTCAGATTCAGATAAGTGCTGTCAAGGAAAGGCAGCGTATGCAGATAGGCCCATCGGCTGGGAGGGGGGGGACTGTCCTGGAGCTTGAACTCAGGGCCTGGGCGCTGTCCCTGAGCTTCTGGTGCTCAAGGCTGGCTCTCTAGCACTTTAAGCCCGGGCACCACCTCCTGCTTTTTCTGTGATTAATTGGAGATAAGAGTCTCACAGACTTTCCTGCCCAGGCTGGCTTTGAACCCAAATCCTCAGATCTCAGCCTCCTGGTCACTGGAATTACAAGCTTGAGCCACCATCACCCAGCGAGGGGCACTGGTTTTGCTAGAGCTTTCTGCTCCAGCCAGTTTAGATGGCCGCTTTCAACACATAGGATCAGAGTCCTGAAGGAAGTAGGGGCGCTCTGAGCTGGCCATGTGAATACTGGAACGGGGAGGGTTCCGGGAAGATAGAACTGCACCTGCCAAGGCCCCGAGAGCAAAGCATGCTGGGTGCGGCCCACCATTCACGCCCGCTCTTATTCTGAGTAAGGGGGCAGCCACAGAGCGGAGGAGGAGGAGGAGGGTGGCGCGGGTCACCGGGCTTGGGCGCCTGGAGTTGTGACCTCAGCAGGCCACCGTACGGAGTGAGGCTAGACCGTGAAGGGAGCGGTGGAGGCTTGAGTGAGCACTGCCAGCCTAGAGGCCACCCCGCCGTGGGTGGAGTGGCCGGGGTGGGGAGGGGTATGGGCTAGGTGTGGGCGAGGGGTTGCTAGGCACTTTCTGAAGGCAGAACCGGCAGCCTTTCTGCTGGACCTTCCTGTGTGGTCTGGGAAAACTGGATGACGAAAGTATCGCCATGATGACCAGGGAAGAGAAGGCCGAGCCCAGGGTGTGTCTGCCTTGAACCCGGGGAGGGGGCTGAGCGCGGGGGGAAGAAGGGGTCTACAGAGCCCTCACTGAAAGGTTCTAAACGTTGCTGGAAAGAGGGTGAAAGAAGGCACAGAAGCAAATCCTCACGGAGGAGGCTGAGATCTGAGGACTGAGGCTTGAAAGTCCGTGAGACTCTCGTTTCCAATTAGGTGGCAAAAAGCAGTCAATGGAGACGTGGCGCAAAGAGGTGAGCTGCAGCCTTGAGTGAAAAAGCTGAGCAAGAACGCCAGGCCCCGAGGTCGATCCCCAAGACACTTGTGTGTGCGTGCACTTGTGCACACATCGAGAGAGAAAGAGAAAGAGAAAGAGTGAACCTAGTGGGTGACCCTGCATCCAAGGACGAGCTTGTCCAGAGCTGGTGTTTTTCAGATGGATTTGTAGAAAATGCAGAGTGGAAGAGAGTTTAAGACATGGTCACGAGCTGGGAAAGTGGCTTAGCGGTAGGGTGCTCGCCTAGCATACATGAAGCCCTGGGTTCGATTCTTCAGTACCACATACACAGAAAAAGCCAGAAGTGGCGCTGTGGCTCAAGAGGGAGAGTGCTAGCCTTGAGCAAAAAGAAGCCAGGGACAGTGCTCAGGCCCTGAGTTCAAGCCCCAGGAAGGGGGCGGGAAAAAAAAGAGATTGGAACCTCAATGGAATAAACTGGGAAGTGAAAAAACAGAAGGTTGTTGCATTGGGAAAAGGGATGGTTGTACCAATGGCCCTGATATTTCTAAGAACAGCTGGAGCTGTTGGTCAGGCCCATTGGAAGCGGGGAGATTCTCCTTACCCAGGAGCTGAGCCCGTGGACCGGGCATTTTGTAGGCAGAGCTGTGGTTGGTGACAGTGGTCCTGGAATCTATCTAGCTCTCTCTTCGTGATTGGTTGACTTGCCAACACTCCACATTCCGCGCCACGTATTCTGACCACAGATCCCTGCTAAGTGGGGTTGGGACTCCCCTCTCCCCCTCTTGGCCCAAGCTTCTTATGAATCTAAAGATGGAATATGAAGGATTGGGCCTGGAGGGGAGGGCACGCCTGGTCTCTGGCATCTCTACTTTGTGACGTCATTGCCTGACCTCCACAGCTGTTCCCGGCACTGATGTGCAACAAGGACCTAGGGATTTGTCCATGAAAAGTCTGTGCTCTGCAGATGTTGAGTCACACAGCCGTCGTGCGGAGGCAGGAAGGACGGGCCTTTACCTACAAAGCGTTCTCTGCCCGGTTTGGCTTAGTACCATGTGGGGGAGCCCCTCCGGCTGAACCGATGGCCCTGTTGCTCGCAGACGCAGACGCGGCATTGTGACCTGTAAATTCCCATGAATATTTGAACACTTTAATGGTATTTATTCAGGAGAGGCTCCAGGAGGCACGACGCCCAGGATCTCTCTTCTTTCTCCTGGGCACCAAGAGAATGAAGAACAATCTAGGGTCAATTTTTAACAAGACTGGGTAGCTTGAACTTAGTGGGCTTGGCTGATGAAGTAAGTGGTCGTTTGTTTGTTTTTTTTTTTTTAGCTAAAATAGCCACCTTGTTTGCAGGAACTTTTATCCGTCATGTTTCCTGGGGTAGTTATGGCGGCCCAACCACCTCACCTGCTATTTGAACTGGCTGAGCTTCTTGTGGGACAGAAAACAAAAGAAGGGTGTTGAAATGCAAATAGCTCTGAATCTCAGTCCTGGGGGTGCAAAGTAAAGTCACTACTACGGACATCCTAGTCTTCACCCTCGTCTAAAGAGAGGCCCTAGAAAAATCTCCCTAGATGTATTTTCGTAGATTGGAGTCCTAAGGTAGGTTAGAAAAACAGCTAAAAACAAAGGGTCTCGTACTCGTTTGCTCAGTACCAGTTGAATAGCTAATTGTTTCTTGTGTTCATCCTCTCCCTCCCCCGCGGTCTTCTGCCTGAATAGATAATCCTCACAAAACATCTATTCATTCTACAAGTGGAAATTTCAGAAATACTGGGTACTGACCTTGGGGAGAGTAATGGAGACAGACTGAGTGATGGATTCCTATGTGTCGTGGCTAACTTGTGCTTTGGTGTGCGGCCTACCAGTTCATGAAGATTTAAATGAGGGGGGGGGGGGAAGATTTGTGGCATTTTAATTAATAAATACAACAAACGTTACAGCTGGTACATGAATGTGTAAGATGTAACATTTTTACAGCTGGAGTTTGTATTGTTTTGGTTTTGAATTTTGGCTCAAGAAAGGGCCTGCTAATAATTAATAGTGACTTTCATTTACATTTCCACAGGACTATTTAAACTGATGCCCTCCCCCAAAAACAATTTGTGTGAGTGTGAGTGTGATTGTGTGTGTGTGTGTGTGTGTGTGTGTATGTGCCCACCATTACTGGAACTTGAACTTGAGGCCTGGGTGCTGTCCCTGAGCTTTACCTGCTCAAGACTGGTACTCTATTTCTTGAGCCACAGTTCCACTTCTTTGTTTGTTTTTCTTTTCTGCTGGTTAATAAGAGTCTCAAGGACTTTCCTGTCTGGGCTCCTCGATCCTTGTATCTCAGCCTCCTGAGTAGCTGAGCTTACCTGCATGAGCCACCAGTTCCTGGCTACAATTTTTTTTTCTCAAAGCAATAAAAGGAGACAATATTATTTAGCGGAAAGAACACTACCAGATTTTTAAACTGCTAAATTAAATTTTGGCTCTTATTTTTGGGCTGCTGTGATCTGGTTTGGGGACACTTGTTCTTTTTAGTTTTAATTTATAAAGTATGTGATAGTGAGAAAAACGTACACAAATATTGTAAAGTCAGTGTGAAAGACACATGATCAGAAACCATTGTTAGGTTGTTGACTATTTTAATGTAAATATCAGATTTTGTCAGTGAACCTATTGTTTTTAAGCCTGTTCGTTTATTTTTTAAGCCTTCCCTTTAATTTTAGGTGCTTGTAAGCTCTTCAATTTGTTAAGTTGAAAGAAAGGCCACTTATACCGGATGGCTACCCAGCAACTTTATTCTGGTAAAATAATCTCTTAAATCCTTCTATACACAGTCACTGACTGTTGGCTTTATAAGGTCAGCGCCAGCAAAGCAGCCTGTGGCTGTCAGGAGCTTGGGGTGGCCAAGATAGCACTAACTCGAACAAACAGAAAATGGCAAATGGTTTAAACAGTAGCCTTCCCTGAGTCTGAACAGAGGACTAAGACGTGGAGTGGGGGGGTGGGTGCGATCGCCAGCCAGGTTCTGTTAATTACGGAGCTTGCTGCTCGCCAGGGCTTACCTTAGCTAGTCAAAAAGCCATGGCTGGAGGCAGAATGAGTGCCTGAAAGTCAGGCGTCGTTAACCCACTGAAGACTACCACTTGGGGGGGGGGGGGGGAGCTCTGTAGTGAGACTCAGCAGGACCATGGGGCCCCAGGGCTTTAGTGCTCTGGAATGCTGGGCTCCAGGGTTCTGAGTTCCAATATTGACTCTGCCTATGACTCATCCTGAACCAATCTCCCAGCTTCTTGTGTTTCTCTGTTTAGAGAAGAGCTGAGGCTATTTATTGACTTTTCAGGGATTGCAAAACATTGTAAATGGATAGGACAGTGCTTTGCAGAGATGTAAATATCCCCAACTATTAGGGGAGGGGGGGTGCATTTTACTAAAGGTAAACTACATTCTTTTGATAATTGTTGTTGATAATCTTTTTTTTTTTTGCCACTTGTAGGGCTTGAACTCTGGGCCTGGGCACTGTCCCTGAGCTTCTTTTGCTCAAGGCAAGCACTCTACCACTTCTGGCTTTTTCTGAGTTGTTCTTTGGAGATGAGAGTCTTATGGACTTTCCTGCCCTGGCTGGCTTTAAACTGCGATCCTCAGATCTCAGCCTCCTCGGAGGATTCATGTGTCTCTTTTTAACCCTCTTTCCAGCACCTTTAAAAAAAAATGTGCGGGGGCTGGGGATATAGCCTAGTGGCAAGAGTGCCTGCCTCGGATACATGAGGCCCTAGGTTCGATTCCCCAGCACCACATATACAGAAAACGGCCAGAAGCGGCGCTGTGGCTCAAGTGGCAGAGTGCTAGCCTTGAGCAGGAAGAAGCCAGGGACAGTGCTCAGGCCCTGAGTCCAAGGCCCAGGACTGGCCAAAAAAAAAAAAATAAATAAAAAATAAAAAAAAATGTGCGTCACCATTCTTACCTCCTTCAGTAGCCCCGCTGAAGTTGATCATCTTTATGTAGGATGGGAAGTCTGATTTCAAAATAGAGACTTCTGTTTGAAATTTTACAGTGTAAATTTGGGTGTCTGCTGTTCTTCTGTGTTGCTTACCAAAAGGAAATTCTTGACTTGCTCCCTTTCTGGGGTGGATGGTTGGTGAGCAGAGGTCAGATTTCCATGCTTTCTGGAAATGCATGTCAGTCTCCAAGAAAGACACTGCCTGTTGCTGAGTACAGCAGTGCCCTGCTTGTGTTTCCTGACATGTGTAAACAAGCTAAAGCCCAGAGAACTGTCTGTTCCTTAAAAACAAAGTCCAGCTTACACCTGTAATTCCAGTTACTCAGGAGTCTGAGATGTGAGCATTGCAGTTTAAAACTAGCCTGGGCAGGAAAGTCTGTGAGACTCTTATCTCCAATAACTACCAACAAAAGGAAAAAACTGCAAGTGGAGCTGTGGCTCAAGTGGTACAGCACAAAGCCTTGAGCAAAAGAAACAGAGACAGCGCCCAGCCCCTGAGTTCCAGCCTAGGACTGGCATACATGGTGAATGACCACAGCAACACCTCAACTCCTCTAATTTATGGCAGTGCACACCTGTAATCTCAACACTGGGGAGTCAGGCAGGAGGATCACAAATTCTAGTCCTCTCAATTTCCCACAATAGTTAGATCAGCTTGAGTTTAAATTCTGACTCCTTGCTGGATGACGCGTGAATATGTCATTAGCAAAGCAAACATGTCATTCAAAAATGTATTAGCACAATTGGACTGTACAAAGGGATTTCACTGTGGTAGTTACATACACGCATTGAATGTATTTTGATAGAGTTCACCCATCATTTGTAACCTCTCTCTTCCCGTTCCTTTCTTTACACTTCTTAATGGCTTCATAATGCCATTTTCACACATTGCCTTCTCCTTTCCCAGTCCCTTTCCCACTGGTTCTCTTCATAGCAGAGTCAACCTTTTTTTCTTCTTCTTCTTGTGACAGTTTTCAGACTTGAACTCAGGGCCTGGGCACTGTGCCTGCCTGATCTTTTGTGCTAAGACTAGTGCTCTACCACTTGAGCCACAGCTCCACTTCCTGCTTTTTGGTGGTTAATTGGAAATAAGAATATCATAGACTTTTCTGCCCTAGGTTGGCTTCAAACCACAGTCCTCAGATCTCAGCCTCCCGAGTAGCTAGGATTCCAGGCGTGAGGCCACCTTTTAGAATGATCACATCGTTTTATTAATATGACTCTGTCGGTCTAGATTCTGCATACAAGCAAAGACAAGCAGTATTTGTCCTTCTCAGTCTGGCTTATCTCACTCACTCAACAGGATCATCTCCAGTTCCTTGCACTCCCCCCCCCCCCCCCTGCAGAGCACATAACTTCATTCTTTACAGAACAGTAAATCTGATAGCGTGGCGCCTGGGGGCAAGAGGATCCTGAGCTCCAGCTCAAGTGGGGTCATATAGGGAGCCCTGTCTATAAACAAACAAATCGCACGTTTTTATTGCACTGTGGAAATAGTATTGCTATGTAGCCCAGGCTGGCCTTAAACTTCACCATCCTCCTGCTTCTGTCCCCCTCCACCCCCAGGTGTATGGCTAGTATTTGGGGCTTGACCCTGGGCCAGGTGACTGTCTCTCAGGCCTTTCAGCTAACAACTGGCAGTGTGCCACATCTACGTTCTAACTTTCTGCTGGTTCATTGGAGATGAGAGTCTCTCGGTGCTGTCTGCTCCTGCTCCGGGCAGGCTTAGATCTCAGTCTCCTGAGTAGCTGAGATTACAGGTGTGATCCACTCATGACTGGATGTGTTTTTAGTTGTTTTAATAATATGGGCAGATTTTCATCGGTTGACAAAAAAAAAAAAAAGCACACAGCCAGGCACTGGTGGCTCACGTCTGTAATCCTAGCTACTCACAAGGCTGAGATCCCAGCATCGTGGTTCGAAGCCAACCCCTGGCTGGAAAATCTATGATATTCTTGGATCCAATTAACCACCAAGAAGCGGGGAGAGGGAGGAAACCGGGAAAGCGAAGGCAGTGGTGATACTGTCCAAATTACCTGACTTATGAAGTGGTAGCTCCTCTGTACAACCTTAATAATAACAATAAAATATCATATACATATATATATTAAAAAGCCAGAAGTGGTGCTGTGGCTCAAGTGGTAGAGTGCTGGCCTTGAGCAACAAAGAAGCCAGGGACAGTGCTCAGGCCCTGAGTCCAAGCCCTTCCCCTCCCCCCCCCTCCCCCCAGTGGGGTGTGCGCATGCTCATGCCCGCAGGTGTGCAGGCTTGAACTCAGGGCCTGGGCACTGTCCCTGAGGTTTTGTTTTTTAACTCAAGGTTAGCACTCTACCACTTGAGCTACTTCTAGGTTTTTGTTTGTTTGTTTATGTGCTACTGAGGGATCGAACCCAGGGTAAACTCTACCACTAAGCCACATGGCCAGCCCCCGTTCTTAGTCTTTGCCAGTCCTAGGGGTAGGGTAGCAAATGGTTTTCTTCTGGCTTTTTTCTAGCTTTGTGACACCTCACCCTGTCCAGGGTTACTGGGCTCATTCTCTCCAGTCCAGCCCTGCCCCTTGCTCTCCCGGCCAAAGCCCCACAGGACACTCATCCCTCTGACCCCCGCAGCCCGCGTGACCAGGCCCCTGCCCCTGCCCCTCTTACCTCCCGTCCCTGGGCCCAGCTGCACCAACATGGGCCGTTTTCTCAAATCCAGCCTTTACGTTTCTGCCTCTGCAACTTAATCATACTTTTCTGCATTCCCTTATTGATTCTATAAATGTTTATTGAGCTCGTGACTTCCTGCCAGGTGCTTTGACTAGCAGGGTGAGCAAGAAAGACAATATCTAGGTGTCTACGATCTCTAGCAGAGGGTGGAGGTGGGCAGAAAGGAAACCTGTAAAAAAAACAAACAAACAAGCAAACAAGGTCACTTCCCACAGGTTGAAGCATCACAAAGAAAGTCAAATACTGTGTGCGTGTGACATGGGGGTTTGTGTGCGTGTGCGCACGTGTGCGCAGGCGTGCGCATGCGCGTTCAGGTGGGCAGGTGAGGGGGCAGGTGCTCTGGAAAGGCTTTCCGGAGCCTGGCAGCATGAAGCTTGGTGTGCTGAGGAACAGAACCATCCTTGTGGCTGGGTGGCCAGGCAGGAGAGGGGGAGACGCCCCGCCAAGTGAGCCCCCTTCCCGGCTGAGCTTGCAGCCTTGTGAAGAGGGCTTTGTGCATTCGCTGCCGTGGGGACCCCCCCCCCCCGCCCCAGGACGTCTCTGCATGGTAGAGAGCGTGACGTGGGGAGCGTGTGGCGTGTGTCTCCTCTTCTTCAGGGGGAGCTCTGAGTGATAGATAAGTTAGTCCTGTTTCACACTGGGGCAAAAACGGGGTTCACAGGAGCTGTGACTTGACCCCGGGGGTCACAGAATTAATGACACTGCAGCTGGCATTTATCTGTGGGGCTTAGATTTGCAGGAAGCTGCTTGAGGTAATAATGCAGCAAGCAGCGAGCAAACACTTGCTAATGGTTCCAGTGCAGCTACATCTCTATGTCTTTTTTTGGCCAGTCCTGGGCCTTGGACTCAGGGCCTGAGCACTGTCCCTGGCTTCTTTTTGCTCAAGGCTAGCACTCTGCCACTTGAGCCACAGCGCCACTTCCGGCCATTTTCTATATATGTGGTGGTGGGGAATCGAACCCCGGGCTTCATGTATACGAGGCAAGCACTCTACCACTGGGCCATATTCCCAGCCCCTCTATGTGTGACTTTCTGCTGGTTAATCGAAGAGAAGAATCTTCTGGACTTTTCTGCCTGGCTTTGGCTCATGCCCCTCAGCTCTCAGCCTCCTGAGTAGCTGGGATTACAAGGATGAGCTGTGGGCCCCAGGCAGCCTCTTTACCCTTCACCACGGCTCTATCTTGTGCCTTGTCTTTTACGTTTTCCTCACTGCACTTTTTTTTTTTTTTTTTTTTTTTTTTGCCAGTCCTGGGGCTTGGACTCAGGGCCTGAGCACTGTCCCTGGCTTCTCTTTGCTCAAGGCTAGCACTCTGCCACTTGAGCCACAGCGCCACTTCTGGCCATTTTCTATATATGTGGTGCTGGGGAATCGAACCCAGGGCTTCATGTATACGAGTCAGGCACTCTTGCCCCTAGGCCGTATCCCCAGCCCTCACTGCACTTTGGTTTTGAGAAACCAGGCCTGTCTTGGCCAGGGGCTTTTCCTCCCGCATAAGAGATACATGGCCAATTTCCTGGCTTCTCTGTGGCTTGGTTTCAGGAGTATTGTTCAGGGGGCCCTATCAGCACCTGCATCGCTGGGTTGTTTGTTGTAAGGATGAAAGGAGTGCTACATGTGAAGGGCCTTGTACTTAGTGCACTTAATAGTCTCCGAATCCCAGGTGTCACTGTAAATGTCACCTGCTGGGAAGGCCTTCTAGAACCTGGGAGTTAGCAGGGTGACCCGAGGTGCTCAAGATCTGCCCGCTTCCTTCCTTCCGGAATTTTTCACCTCTTGGATTTCAGGTGTACCCACTGGCTGTGTGTCCCGGGTCACAGGAATTCTGTCGGTCGCTCTGTGCCCGGCACGTGTGTGGCCCTTGGTGCACACTGGTTGGATGATGAAGACCTTTTCATTTTGCACACCGTCGTCTGCACGCTACTTTCATGTCAGCCCTTCGGATGAACATTCCCTGCGTCTCTACCACGTGAAGCCACAGTGCCGCTTCTGGCTTTTTGGTGGTTCATCGGAGGGAGGAGTCTCATAGACTTTACTTCTCCAGGCTGACTTGGAACCCGAGCCTCAGCTCTCAGCCTCCTGAGTCGCTTAGATTGCGGGCGCGAGCCCTGGTGCCTGGCTCGTGTGTCTAGCTATGAAGGAGACAAATTGCAGTGGACATTCTTGGCACTTATACAGACATAGAACTCATGGCCTTTTCTTCCAAACCAGGTTCTGTTTCTCACACACACACACACACACACACACACACACACACACACACACGCTGCTGAGGGGTGCGTGTGTCCACCCGTGCAGAACCGAGAGTGTGGCCTGTACTCCTACCCTGCTCACCTTCAGCCTGCAACCAGTCAGCCGTCAGTGTCGAGATGCCCACAGTCACCGTCTTTGCCCTTGTCACCTCGGAGCCGGTACAGATCCACGTGGCCTCATTTCATTAGCACAATGGCCCGGGAGGCAGATTTCCTCTCATCTACAATGAAGGTGCCGGGCACCGGTGGCTCACGCCTGTAGTCCTAGTGACTCAGAAGGCTGAGGCCTGAGGATCGCAGTTCAAAGCCAGGCTGGGCAGGAAAGTCTGTGGAGACTCTTATCTCCAATGAAACCACCAAAAAGCTGGAAGCCGAGCTGTGGCTCAGGTGGTAGAGCACTGGCCTTGAGCCAAAGCTCAGGGACAGTGCCCAGGTCCTAAGTTCAAGCCCCAGGACTGTCACACACAGGAAAAAAAGGAGCCGAGGCAGGGAGAGGCTCCTTGGCTCTCTGCTGTCCTTCAAGGTGCCCTTGCCCCACGCAGCACGTGGCTGACCACGTGGAGATGAAATGCCGCCCCCCGCCCCCCGCCCCCCGCCCCGCAGTCAGTCAGCTCTTCCTGCTGAAGCCCACTTACAGTGTCTAAAGATGGGGACGACATTCGCTACGTAGAGGACTTGCTGGGAGACAGCAAGAAAGAGCACTGTGGAAGGAAACTAGCACCGGAGGCCTGAGAAAGCAGTCTTTTGTTCCTGGAACAACGATACACGGACTCATCACTGTAAACAGGAACCGCAAGGCAAGGTCATGTTCTAAAATAACTTGAAAGTGAGGGTTTCGCGGGGTGAGTCTCCCTGTGAAGTCCATGATGACTGTGGTAGTTGATCGCGTCTACCCCCTGCTGAGGTGGTCCCCCCCCTCCCCCCCCCCGTAGTTCCCCTTCCTGGCCGGAAGGTAGGCCTCTCCGTTTAAACAGACCCGCCTTCCCTTCTGCTGGGTCAGCGTGGTGCCACCCCAAGCCCCGCCTCGGGGACCAGAAGGAAGGAAATCACCTGGGCCGGGGGTTTACAGATCCTTGGTCTCATCTCTAATCTCCTCCATCAGAATCTAGAACCGGAAGGACACCATCAATCTACCCTTATAAAAATCGAACAAGAAAGCCCTGCGTGTGTGCTTTTGATAATCTGCAAGGTTCGCCAACTGTTAGCACACCAAACACTAGGAGAGCATACTTGTTCAACAGGGACACTTCTCTCCGCTTTTCAGCCTCTTCATTAGAAAAACAATAGGTGGGCTGTTTTGTAAACAGTGTTAACTTTCCCCGGGCCTTCGAGCTCTGGGGTGATGCCACCCCTGAAAACAATAAGAGAAAAGAGATGCTCTCCTCTGGGTTTAGCATTTAGAGGTATTTCCCCACGTCCAGCGGGGCAATTTAAATGCTAATGTGCTTAAGTACGATCATCTTTAAGCTACCAGGACTGTGGGTTTTTTTTTTTTTATGACAATCTTATTTCTCTTCTGCAGTCTCCAGTTGTCCTTTTTTTTTTTCTTAATCCTTATATTTTCTCAGCAGAACTTGCAAAAGGGGAGGGGCACATCTACTCGCTACACCTGAGCTCTCCAACTTTGTCTTTGTAGGGCCAAACATTTTCTCCTAGGAAAGATACTGCTGAGAAGCTGGTACATTGCTATCGAATAAGCCAGGAAAAGAGCTAGCGTCCACAGGCAAGTCATTTCTATAACTCTTTCCAACTTGTTTCCAGAGAGATCTAATAGTCTGATAAGCCCCTTTTCTTGTGGGTGATTTGTTGGTGAGCTTGTTTAAATATTTCTGCCAGGGCTTAGAAAGTGAAAATGAATATAAATGGTAATAAAGCTATTGTCTTGCCATGTTAAAAAAAAAAGAGGAGAAAAATCCAGATCTGAAATTTTGCATAGTAAAGAATCTCGGTTCAGTTTTCCTTTTAAAGAATGAATAAGTAGATTTAAGAGCAAATCCGATCTTGGGAGTTGGGGGGGGGGTCTGTTTTCCTATTTTGATGGTGCAGTGAAGTTGACATAAAGATGTCTTAATAGAGGAAGTGACCGGAAGCTTCAGTTTCCTCAGACTCAGAGTTTGTTGAACTCTCGCTGGGAATGTGGATGATAAAGATAAGGCTTTAAAACCACGCTTGTATTTTTGTCATGTGAAAGTGATTCTCTCGGGGCCCGCCTGAGAGCTTGCAGCGGGAGCGGCCCGGGGTCTCCCCGCGAGGTGGTGGATAGTACCCCCACCTGCTCTGGGTCCCAGGCCCCGTGAGGTCTCCCCGACCCCTGGCCCCGTGCGTGGCCCGCGGCCAGCGATTGGCTGGGGCTTTCCTCCATCCCGAGGAACTCTGTGATGTCCTACAGGGAGCCTCCCCCTGCCCATCGCTCCCCACGCTCCTCCTCGGTGCTGGGGGGGGCGGCGTTTGAGCCCCAGAGGGGCGCTGCGGGTGGCTGGTGACTCAGCCCCCCTGGGGGCTGCCTCCCCGGGCTGTGGGTGACTCCTCACCCACTGAGGAGTGGGACCAACGTCACCAGCGGGCAAAGCCGGGGCCGGGCATGGGGGAGGGGCGCCGCGGGGATGGAGCCAAGGCTGGGAAGGAAGGGGAGAAAGGCTGAACTGAGCACTTTGTTTCTCCTGTCCTAACACCTACAGACGAATGAGCTGGGTGTGTGTGTGTGTGTGTGTGTGTGTGTGTGTGTGTGTGTGTGTGTTTTGATCTAGTTAGACTGATGGGCTAATAAATGTTGCTTTGGCAGTTTAAGCACAAAAGCCAGAACCCCTAAATCAGATGCCTTGCACCACCCTATCTGATGGAGCTCATGTTGGAATAAGAGCCTGCGCTGGGAGAGGGACCCAGCCCGCAGACCCAGCTGGTAGAGGTGACTCCTCCATTGCGAACTAGCTTTCGGATCTGGCGCCATTTGTTAGAGCGTGTGTGGCCTGAGTGGTACACAGAGCTCTTGCCTGAAGCTCGAGGTCCCGAGTACCCGGAGCAAAGCAGGCAGAGGGCCTTGTCCACCCTCACGTCCTGGGAGGCGGGGCCTCTGGAGGAGCCCGGAGGACCCAGGCCTGAGTCCCAAAGGTAAGAGGAGGCGAGAAGGGACGGGGTCGGTAAGACCGCAGTAAGTGCTCGGGGAGGCACCCACGTCTAGGTAAAGGCTTTCCCAGTTATGGCAGTGGCCTCAGGTGAGACCTGGGAAGAACTAGAAACCTCGGGTGGCGGGGCAAAGCCCTGAGGACTTGCTGTAGGAGGGGAGGCAGTGAGGACAGGGGTCAGACTTAGCAAAACCCACTTCACTTTTTGTGCCAGTACTGGGGCTTGAACTCGGGGCCTCATGCTGTCTCTCTCGGCTGTATGGCTCAAGGCTGGTGCTCTACTACTGGGACCATACCTCCGCTCCTGGCTTTTTACTGGTTCGTTGGAGATAAGAGTCTCACAGATTTTTCTGCCCGGCCTGGCTAGAGCCTCCATCCTCAGATCTCAGCCTCCTGAGTAGCTAAAATTATAGACGTGAGCCAGTGGCACCCAGCCTCCTTTTCTTTTTACAGTGTTGAGGGTCAAACTCAGGGCCTCAAGGTACCATGCAGGATTTTTCCCTTTCGCCACCTCCTTCCCACTATCTAGCACCATTCTAAGGACTGAAAGGAAAATCCAGAAGATGCACAGACCATAGACAGAGTCACATAGAGCAAAAGAGTTTATTGCCAGCAGGACCGGCAAGGCCACGTCCCCGCAGAGGAGAGGAAAATGGCACCTGAAGTCTCTTTTGGGGGGGGTCTTTATACCCTCATGCAACTAAGGTAGCCAGGGGCGGAGTCGCATTGCCAACGGCAGAGCTTATGGGCAGGGGACATTCTATAAGCTTACATTCCCCCTTTGTTGTTTATCATGGGCCGTACCAGGCAAGGGGGTATGGACGGAGGTCTTTTCTTGGATCTACTTCCTGCTGAAAAGGGGCGAAGTAGTCAGAAAGGGGGAATTGTAGAAAGTAACGTGTAAGGGTTAGGCACAACGGGGTGTAAGGGAATAGCAGCAGCATTTATGAGGCGGTGGTCCTGCACCAGGCGAAATGAGCCGTTAGGCTTGGCCACCGCTAAGGTAGGTGTGTTATAGGGGGAATTCGCAGGGCGTAATAACCCCTTCCTTAGTAGTTCTTGGGTAATTGGCTGTAGCCCCAAGAGGCTGTGGAGGGGAGAGCGGATACTGGGGTTGCGAAGGGAAGTGTCGGGGGTCTCTCAGAGAGATGTGAATGGGGAGGGGGTGGTGTTTGGCAACAGAAGGGTTGTGGGTGTCCCACACTGTGGGATCCACTTCGGAGATGGGGGAAGGGAACCCTGAGGAGTCTCCAGGCGAGTCCACTAAAGCCATCAATAGAGAAATCATAGGGGAGGCCGAATTATTATCCTGTTCTGTCAATTGGGAGGGGCATAAGGTAATGGACGCCCCGAATCTGGCCATAAGGTCTCTACCCAGTAACGGGATTGGGCAATGGGGGATAACAAGGAAGGAGTGGTAAAAGGTCACTCCTGAGAAAAGGCAAATAACAGGGGGTGTCTTTTGGGGCTTGTAAGGTTGGTTTGCCTTCCACCCTGACTATGGAGGTTTCAGCTGGGTAGGTGTGGCCTTGAAACTCAGTGAGCACCACCGAATATGAAGCACCTGTGTCCACCAGAAATGAGGTCATCCTACCTGCAACCGTGATCACTACCCTGGGCTCCTGTGTGGTGATGGGAGTGGTCGGGTCCAGGAGTCCAGGGCCCCTTCAGTCTTCTTCTGCAGCCAGTGCCAGAATATCAGAAGGGGGCACTGGAGCATGGGTGGATGGCCGTTGTCCCTGAGAGGATAATGGACAGTCCACGGCCCAGTGCCCTAAATTTCCACACCGGGGGCATGGCCCGGTTGGCTTCCGTGGCTGCGGGCAGTCTGTGCCCTCATGGCCTCGCTGGCCACATCGGTAGCATGGTCCTCTGGGATGGCCGGGACCTATGCTTTCAAGGACTTCGAAGGTTAACCTTAAAAGAAACCCAGAGGCACCACAGGGCTCTGGGTGGAGGAGGGTCCCGTGTCACCAACTGCAAAACCTCACTCCAGCGACTGCGGCGAGATGACCCAGAGGTGCAGGTGGGAAGAAGAAAAGGCCAAGGTGGCCAAGAGCCGTCACAGCTACCCGGAATAAAGGCGATGAACTTGAGACCGGGGATCGTGACAGCACGGGGGAACATGGGTGGATTCAGGATACATTTTGAAGGTGGAGTCAGTTGGATTGAGGCCTGGATGGGAAATGGAATTGACAGGAAAAGAGAAACCAAGGATCCAGGGCTCGTCCCGGGCACCTGGAGGGTAGGAACTGCTGCTACCCGGAACCAGGACGGGTTTAAGAGCAACACTGGGAGTTCATTTTGAGTGGGAGCGGATCTCAGCGCTAGAGCACTGGGTTCGATGCTCAGCACTTGTAAACAACAATATATGTACACGCATGCGCGCGCACACACACACACACACACATCACATTAAACTGGCTCATCGTCGGGGCTCAGGAGATGAGGGGGAGCTGAGCGGTGGAGATCGAGGAGGCGGGGTGGGTAAAAGCAGGGCTTCTGGGTGAGGGAAGCCATTTTCAGATCACCATCCGCATCTAGACTCTTCTGACACGAGTCTCCCTGGGAACAAGTCCGTGCCTTGCTCGCTCACTTAAAGATGCTCTCCTACATAGTGTGATCTTCTGGGAAGCGCAGGGGGAATGGCACCTGACACTTCCCCTTTCACGATGGCGGCGGGGGGGGGGGGTCTCTGGGTGCTGGCTTTCCACACACTGGGGGAGGGGAGGGGGACGGTTGTGAATCCACTGGGGACTGTGGCTCGCGGGGATTTCGAAGTCCTGGGTGGCATGTCTGCGGCTGGACTGCTTCCCCCACGGCTCCTGTTGGAAGGAGTTTCTCAGGGAGGCGTCTGTGAAGAGAGATTATTCCACCCTGCTGTCCCGTAATACAAAGCCATCTGCAGACCCGCTGCTTCAACTCATGGAGAGGTATGTTTTTCAAGAAAAATTTCCCTTTTTTCCTTTTTGGCACTAAGGCTAGAACCCAGCCTTGTGCATGCTAGCCAAGAACTGTACTGCCAAAGCATTCCTCCAGTCCCAGACATTTGTGTTGAGTCGCTTTCTAAGTTTATGACATACTTTGATTCATTGGTTCATGCAACTGATAATCACAATGAATGGCTTAAGTGGGGAGTCACCTTTTGTGGATTTAGGGTATTCTGGTGACAGACAATTCACATTTTCATGTCCATAGCTTTCTTTTTTGTCGCGCGGGCTTTTGTTATGTAGCCGGGCCTGTGAACCAGCCTCAAAGCCCAAATGCTCTAGTCTCCTCCTAGGAGCACGGGTGTACGCCATGACACCAGGCCCAGCTCTATGGAAGAGTCGCACGAAGGGATCAATGACAGAATATTCCTAAGGAATAAAAGTAAGGAGTTAGGCAACGGTCCGTGGCTCATGCAGATAATCCTAGCGACTTAGCATGCCGAGTTCCGATGGTTCTAGCTCAAAGCCAGCTTGGGCAGAAAAGTCTGAGAGACAGACTCCTTTATCTCTAACCAGGAAAAAAGGAAAAGCTGTACTGGAGGCGAGGCTCAAGTAGTAGAACGTTGCCATGAGTGGGAAAAATGAAGCAAGGTATGCGGAGGCCCCAAGTTCAAGCCCAGTCCTGGCATACATGTGTACACACACTCACGTACAAATTAAGATCTGTAACACAATAACACCCTTAAAAGGGTATTTTTTCCAGTGTTACTCATAATAGTCCCCAAATGGAACCAACCCAAATAGTCACCACTCTCCATACAATTGGTATGATTAGATCCCTCCCGTCTGTGAGAGGAATGAAATACCGCTGCAACGTGGATGAACGTTCACGTGACACAGAGTGAGAACCTTCAAAACGTTACACAGAAAGCTATGGCTATAAACCAAAACTGAAAGCTACCCAACAGACCACACATTACAGGATCCTACTCGTATGAACCATTCAGAATAAGACATTCTTTTGCTTTTTTCAGGTATGGTCTCACTAGGTAGCCTCGGCTGGCTTTAAGCCCACGATCCTCCTGCCCCAGCCTCCAGAATTCAAGGCGTGCGTCGCCACAGCCAGCTTCAATTTATAGAAAGTAGATTAGTGGTGACTTAGGGATGTGGTAAGGGGAGAAATGGGAAGTGACTGCTTTGGTACAAGGTTTCTTTTTGGGGGGTGATTGTGGTGATGGTTGCAAATGTACTACACCAAAAGCCATCAACTTACTTTGAATGCATTTAAGAATTGTATGGGGGCTGGGAATATGGCCCAGTGGCAAGAGTGCTTGCCTCGTATACATGAAGCCCTGGGTTCGATTCCCCAGCACCACATATACGGAAAAGGCCAGAAGTGGCGCTGTGGCTCAAGTGGTAGAGTGCTAGCCTTGAGCAAAAAGAAGCCAGGGACGGTGCTCAGGCCCTGAGTTCAAAGCCCAGGACTGGCAAAAAAAAAAAAGAAAAAAAGAATTGTATGGTATAGGATATAAAATATCCATGGTAAAAGTGGAGTGAAAATAGAAATTAAAGCAGAAATAAAAGTGATGTAATCTCCTGATTATGAAAGAACATTAGACATAAGTAAAAGCACTATAAGCCGAATTCTTTTTGAGCAGTTGAGCTTAGGATAAAAAAAGAAAAGTGAGCTATCCAAGCCAGGCACTGGTAGCGCACACCTATAATCCTAACTCCTCAGAAACAGATCTGAGGAGCATGCTTCCCAAGCCAGCCGGGGCGGGCAAATCTCTCTTGAGACTCTTATCTCCAGTTAACCAGCAAAAAGCCAGAACTGGAGGCATGGCTCAAGGGATAAGAGTACCGGGGGGGGGGAAGATGAGGTTCTGAATTCAAATCAGTACTGGCACACACGCAAAGAGGAGATCTCAAGTTAAGAAACGGTATAGGCGTATACAGGACGTTCATGAACAACAGTGCTTGAAGCCCGGTGGGTTAGCGCGTGTAGAACATGGCGCCGTCCGTTCTAAGGCATGAATTGCAGCCCAGTGAGGACGCTCGTGACTGCAAAAGGTTCCCAGGGCTTTGAGGAAGGAATTGGAGGCAGGAGGTGAAACTTTGGATGCCGCTTAGAGGCAGCTGACTTGCCTAGCGTGCCTAGAGCTCTGGGTTCGATACCTGGAACCGCAAAACAAAGCAAGAATGCTCCCCAAACAACACAAACAAGGCAGAAGAAGGAAGTGAGTGTCCGCTAGGGGTTGCTTTCTTAAGAAGCGATAGAGGCGGTGTTTGGTAACCGCGGGGAGAAGTGATGTAAAGGTGGCGGGTGTCTGAAGGTGGCCTTGCTGTCAGCATGTTTGTAGAGGAAAGGATGGGGACGGGGGGGAGGATAGCGATGTTTATTCTTGTGGTGTGCAAATGTCCTGCAAACCAGCTGACTTGGGTGTGGCCCAGGAAGTCTAGCCCTTCTCTTCAGCTTCGTGGCCCTTCTTTTCCAGCAAGCTAGGAGTTTGATGCAGCAGTTCTGTAGAATTTTACAGGAAATCTTCAGCAGGGCAGCCAGCCACGGCTTATTTCTTCATAGCTCGTTGTTCCCTGCAGAGGTGTAGGCAGAGGGGCAGGAGGGGGGGGTCCCTGCACACCGCCTGTGTTGTTAGGAATCGGACTGGATGATTGGGGAAGAGTGGTTCCTGAAGTTCTTGGATAGGAGTATAAACACTTTTAAGGTTTCGTGTGTGTGTGTGTGTGTGTGTGTGTGTGTGTGTGTGTGTGTGTTGATGCAGTCCCGGGACTCGAACTCAGGGCCTGGACTCTGCCCCTGAGCTCTGTCTCAATGCTAGAGTTTCAACACTTGGAGCCACAGCTCCACGTCTGGCTTTTTGGTAGTTAATTAGAGATAAGAGTCTGATGAACTTTCCTGGCCGGGCTAGCTTCGACCTGCGATCCTCAGATCTCAGCCTCCCCAGTAGCCAGGATTACAGGTGTGAGCCACTGGTGCTTGTCCAGGGTGTTTTTATTGCTCCCTGTAATTGTTTGATTGGCATGATGGGAGTTAATAAAGCAATCTGCCTCCAAGAGGGTCAAAGGCTGAGTGAGGAGTCACTTCTTTGCTTCCTGAAGACTGGGCTGGGCGTAGGCTCAGCAGAGGTACAGTCGTAGATGGCACGAAGGGCAGCCCAACACTAAAAATCACTCCTATAACAGTTCCCAGCGAACACCCTCCCCACCCCCATTTCATTCACCTAGTTTACGGAAACTTGCTTTTATTTTTTTATACTCTTATGAAGTGCTCTTGACAATAATGGCAACAAACAGAGAAGAAAGTATTTAGTAATATTAAGACAGAGCGGCGGGATGGGATCGTGATTATTCACCGCTGTGACAGGGACCGAAAGACTGAGCAGAGGGCATTCCTCACATTTATGTACTTGGAGAGTTGCACGCTCCACTCGCTCGCATGGAAATGGCTTAATCCTCCTGATTCATATGGATGGGTGCATAGGCAGGTAGGTAGGTAGATGGACAGACAGATTTTGGTTGGTCATGAGACTTGAACTCTGCTGCCTCGGCGCTGTCTTTTGCTCAAAGCTAGTGCTCTACCACTTCGCCACTTCCCATTTTTCTGGGCGTGATTTGAACCACAGTCCTCAGATCTCAGCCTCCTGAGTAGCTAGGATTACAGGAGTGAGCCACCAGCTCCCGGCTCTTCTATATTTCTTCCCATGGGTTTATGCTGCTGCTTTGGGGGCCTGAAGAAGTCGGCAGGTGCACAGTGAATGCTATCGTTCCAGATAGGCATAGTCCAAGTTCCTTGGTGTTTAGGGACTGGTTTTCTAGAATATACTTTGGTGTAAGCATGCCAGTAGGGATGGTTACAATTATTCTCAGAGAAATTACGTGTGTGTGTGTGTGTGTGTGTGTGTGTGTGTGTGTGTGTGTGTGTTGGTACTAGATCTTGAACTCAGGGCCTGGGCTTTTTCACTCAGTGCTGCAGTCGACCACTTGAACCATGTCTCTACTTCTGGTTAATTGGAGGCTAGAATCTCACAGACTCTCCTGCCTGAGCTAGCTTCCAGTGGGAATCTTGGGCTCTCAGGCTCCTTACGAGGTAGGATTACAGGCAGGAGCCACTGGTGCTGGCTAGCTTTGCTTCTGGAGCACGTACACAATACTGTTATGGTAGCCTTGCCCATCTGCATGTTCCACACCTGGATTCCACTTGCCAAGGATTAAAATTGTAGTACTCACATAGTGAATTCATGCAGACTTTTTTCTCTTAATATTCCCTAGGCAATCATGTAGCAGCTATTTACCTAGCACTTACATTGTGTTTAGTGTTATAGGTAATAGAGAGATGATTCAAAGTTTGTAGGAGGAAGTATGGCGATTACGTGCAAATACGACATCATTTTATATCAGTCACGTCAGTCATCAATGAGTTTGCCCAACCCCAGGGGTCCTGAACCAACCTCCCACGGATACCGGGAACAGAGCTGTATTTTATTGTTCAGTAGCTGGGATATCCAGCCTCTGCCTCTAACGTGAGCATACTAAGAACACAGAGATAAACAGAACCCAGGCCCTCTGAACAGCTGTCTGTGTCCAGGGCTCTGTGGATCCGTGTCCGGGTGGAGTTCCCGTGAACGCGGGTGGGACCGATGTCTCCTTCCTGCAGCTGTGGATGGTGACTGCAGGATGAACTCACGGAACCTGCAGCTGTCACCAGGACAAAGCACACGTGACCGGTGCATCGTGCTCCAAATACTGCTTATAACACTGCTTTGAAATAATAGTCATTTGATCTTGTTGCTTAATGTATGAACACAAAGGTGTTACCACATCAAACAGGTTTCAATAGTTTGATGACTAGTTTTCTGCATAGGCCTGTGTGTTTTTACTTTTACTTTTAAAAGGAGGTAGCCTGAGGAGTCCAAATACAAAAGAAGGTTCCCGCTTTGGATTTGCGTCGGGGGTGAGCTAGGTGCACCCACACTGGGAATTGAACTCGGGTCCTTACACTTTTTTTGGTCTGTTGTGGGGCTTGAACTCAGGGCCTGGGCGCTGTCCCTGAGCTCCTTTGCTCAAGGCTAGCGCTCTACCACTTTGAGCCACAGCACCACTGCCTGTTTTCTGGTGTTACTTTCCTGCCCGGACTGGCTTCAAACCTCAGTCCTCAGACCTCAGTCGCTTGAGCAGCTAGGATTGCACGCGTGAGCCACCAGCGCCCGGCAGGGCCTCTTGCTTCATGTTTTGCTCAGTTTTGAATAGGACCCTCGAGGGCCTTCTTCCACTCCACGTCTAGCATTTGCTCGCCCGTGACTGCCCAGGGGGTGGCTTGCCTTTCTAGAATTGCCTGTGAACGCAGCCGTGCGCCCTGCATTCTGGTCTGACTTCTCTTGGCAGAGCGCGTTTGCAATTCATTCCCACTGATGGGAGTCGGTAGTTCATTCCCGACTTAGTTTGTCTCTGAGTCGTGTCTTTTAGAAAGGCGAACACTTTAACCTGCAGTTCTACAATACATGAGTTTAAAAAGGAGTGTGATGTTTTAACACTTACCAGGTGGGAATATTGGTTACCGTGGTTGGGAAGCGCCACTCTGCAGACCAAGGCGATCTTGGCCCCGACGGGAAATCTGAGCCCATTTGGAAATGTTTGAAGCCCGGAAGAAGGCAGGCCGTCCAAACAGCCACTGCAGCCTTTGTGACCACAGACGCGAATGGAAAGATTGGCAACGACTCCCCTCGTGAGAACTTGAGCAAGCGTTAGTGTGTCATCTCTTTTCCCTCCGCCCTCCTCACTGGGTAGGTAAGGGAAGAACTGTTTCCCATGCTGCCCAAGTAGGAAACGAGGCGATCACTGCCCCGGATGGCAGGGAGTCAGGGCCGAGTGAGGAGCTGCTCGGGCCTGCGTCCCAGGTCACAGCTGTGTGGCGGTTACGTGGACAGAAGAGTCTCCAGATGTGTCTGCCCAGCCAGCTTCCAACAGAGACGCTCAGACCTCAGCCTCCCGAGGACCTAGGATCGCAGGTGTGAGCCACCGTCTCTTTCCCAGGCCCTGAAGACACGCGGGGCTGGGTGGACCCTGGAGGTGACGGCAGGGTGGATGGGCCAGACGGACCCAGGAGAATTGAATTCACTCTGGGGAGCTTCTGCGAGGTTTGAGAATCTGAGGGGTTAGTCATCCCCTCTCCCAGAAAAATGTGCATCTGGGCGTGGGATTTTGCAATGGTTTCAAGGGTTCCAGCCCTCCCCTCCTCTCTCAAGTCCAGCTGTCTCTGAGACTGCCCTCCGGGGGGGTATTTTTTCGGGCACAGAGTAAATAGTGATGCTTGGAGGGAAACACAGAACGGTAGCCACGGAATGGAAAGGGGTGAAAGATGGAGAGAGGCGGGGCTGCACACGGAGGGAGGAAGATGCAAGTCCACCTGACAAGGCCAGATTGGCCAGAGGAGAAATGAAGAGAAACCCTTAGAAACTATTATAGAAAGATGGGACGGGAGCCCAGCGCTGGAGGCTCATGCCGTAAGCCTAGCTACCCAGGAGGCTGAGATCTGTGAATCATGGTTCAAAGCCAGCCTGGCCAGGAAAGTCCATGAGACTCTTATCTCCAATTAACTACTGAAAACTGGAAGTGGAGCTGTGGCTCAAGTGGTAGAGCGCTAGCCTTGAGCTGAAGAGCTGAGGTACAGTGCCCAGGCCCGGAGTTCAAACCCCATGACCAACAAAGAGAGAGAGAGAGAGAGAGAGAGAGAGAGAGAGAGAGAGAAGGAAGGAAGGAAGGAAGGAAGGAAGGAAGGAAGGAAGGAAGGAAGGAAAGAAGGAAGGAAGGGAGAAAGGGAGAAAGATACACAAAAGATTCTTAAACAATCTGCTCTTTACCAATAGTTGCTTTGTTTTTTTCTTAGTGCTGGCAGTAAGATTTGAACTCAGGACCTGAGTACTGTCCCTTAGCTTTTTTGCACAAGGCTGGCATTCTATCACTTGAATCATGCCTTCACTTGTGACAGGTTTTTTTTTTATCTTCTAATTTGTTTATTTGTTTTGTTTTTTCCAGTCCTGGGCCTTGGACTCAGGGCCTGAGCACTGTCCCTGGCTTCTTTTTGCTCAAGGCTAGCACTCTACTACTTGAGCCACAGCGCCACTTCTGGCTTTTTTCTGTATATGTGGTGCTGAGGAATCGAACCCAGGGCTTCATATATACGAGGCGAGCACTCTACCACTAGGCCATATTCCCAGCCCCTTTTGCCTTCTAATTGGAGACAAGAGTCTCACAGACTTTCCTGCCTGGGCTGGCTTTGAACTGTGATCCTCCTATTTGAACCTCCCGAGTGGCTAGGATTATTAGGAGCCTGAGCCACCAGTGCTGGCCTTTGTTGCTATGTTTTGTTCTAGTGGAGCATTGCCTTTCATCCATCTTCCAACTCTGACTCACCACCCCCGTCTTCTAAACCTTCAGTGACTCCTGTGACCTTTCCAGATTGAATCCAGGCTTGTGCACTCAGCTGACGAGGGCTTCAGGGCTGTGGTCACCCTCCCCTCTCTCCCTTGCTCCACTCTTGCCTTCCTCTCTCCCATTGCAGTCAGAGGGGGCTCCTGGCAGGGTCCTTCTTTTCTCTTTTGCCCTGGTGACTACCACACAGGTCTCGACCCACTCCTGTTACCTTTCAGGACCTGGTGATGGCGTCAGGATCCAATGCCTTTCTCTCTCATCTCTTCTAACCACCTCTAACCTGCCAGACACCATCATGAAAATGATCAGATCCTGTTTCAATGGCCTCATTGCTCTTGGGTTTTTCCATTTCCCTGGCTTGAGGATTTTGAGGCCAGGGCCTGAGTTGTTTAGTAGCCTTGCGGACTAAGAAGAGGCGGGGACTGCAATGTTCTTAGCAAATGCTTGTTGATTGAACCTTTGTGTTTCTCCAGGGCTTCAGCACCGATACTCTGCTTTCATTCTCCTTTTAAGACTGGCTCTCTACCACTTGAGCCATTGGTGGTTAATTAAAGAGAAGAGTCTCACACACTTTCCTGCCCCAATTGGCTTTGAACCTTGATCCTCAGATCTCAGCCTCCTGAGTAGCTAGGATTGCAGACATGAGCCTCTAGTGCCTGGCTTTTTAATTGATTGAAATGGAGGCCTCTCCAGATTTTTGCCTTGGCTGGCT
Organism: Perognathus longimembris pacificus; assembly: GCF_023159225.1. Classification (NCBI taxonomy): domain Eukaryota; kingdom Metazoa; phylum Chordata; class Mammalia; order Rodentia; family Heteromyidae; genus Perognathus; species Perognathus longimembris. The sequence continues at coordinate 61,794,747 of NC_063171.1, forward strand.
TTGAACCAAGATTCTCCAGATTTCAAGAGAGTAGATAGGATTTCAGGCATGAGCCATACTATCAGGCCGGGGCTCCACCTTTTGATGGGGAACAGTACCCCCATATCACAGGGATGTGAGAAAGAGCATTTGTGGCCATTTTAACTTTCTCTCCCTCTCTTTGATGCTGAGATCAAACTCACCTTGTTTCCACTGCCTTAGTTTCCACAGTGATGGAGAGGCAAGCTGTTTACCTGCCTGGGAGGACAGGGGCAGGGGCTGATGTTTAAATTGAGGAGAGATGCTATTTCTTTTGGGTTTCCATTACATCTGTAATATGATCAGGCAGCGGCGGATCCTGTGTATTGGATTGTCTCTCAAAGAAGTGCTGGGTGCTATGTCGTCAGTATCCGTTCTGAAGTGTAGTGGTTTTTCTGGGTTGCATCTGGCTTGCAGAGAAGTCTAGGGCTCAAGTGGAAATGCGTGGAGAATTCTGGAAACATGGGGTGCCGAAGAAACCCCTGGAGAGTCTGAAATGAAAAGGATTCTGAAGACTGTCTGCGGATGTCAGAACCCGGAACGTGGCAAGACTTAGCTGTGTGCTGCTAAGCTGCTGAATAGATAGTGCGTGTGAACAGAAACTTCAGAAATAGTGCAAGGTTTGGTAACGGGAGGGACCATTGGTCCGTTTGGCTCGTGGTCCGAAGGTGACACTTCTAGATCCTTGCCAGATGTCTTAGGATAATGTAGGGAGTAGGTGTGTGTGTGTGTGTGTGTGTGTGTGTGTGTGTGTGTGTTACTGAGCCTTGAACTCAGGGCCTTTGGCTCTCAATCACCTTGCTCACAGCTGGTGCTCTACCGTCTGATCCACACCTCCACTCTGGCTTTTTGCTGGTTAATGAGAGATAAGCACCCTCAGATCCCAGCCTCTTGAGTAGCTGGGATCACGGGCATGAGTCGATGGCGCAGGCTGAGGAGCAGGTGAATATTCTGTTGGACTCAAATGGGAAAGCATGCATGGCAAACCCCTCTGTTCTGGCTCCCCCCCCCCCCCCCGCCCCTGCAGCCCCGGCATCCATCCCAGTGAAGCACAGCAAGCCCCCTCTGGCTCTGGTGGCATTCGGCCAGTGTGGAGCCCCGCAGGTGGAGGGAATGTGGCATTAGTGCCATCACTTCTGTAGGTCACTAGTCCCCCTTAGCTTGTCCTGTCTACGGGGTTCGGCAGACCCAGTCCCTTCCCACACTCCTTGGGGCCGATTAGTACACAGTGTGGTTGACTAGCCCCTGGTGCGTGCATTTTGGGGAGAGTTCCCTGAACCCTTTCTGTATGTATACGCATCGTGTCTGCTCTGTATTATGCAGAACTAAGTATGTTCCTCTGCTTGGATTTGAAATGGTAGAAAACCTCGGTTGCTATGTTGATTCTCAGTGGGCATTGCTGATATCTTAGATTAATACTCTGTGGGTAATTTCACCTATTTCTTTTTGAGCCAGTTCTGGGGCTTGAACTCAGGGACTGAGCCCTGTTCAGTGCCATTTCCAGGTTTTTGGTGGTTAATTGTAGATAATAGTCTCACCGCCCGGGCTGGCTTTGAACCATGATCCTCTGATCTCAGCTTCCTGAGTAACTAGGATTATAGGCGTGAGCCACCAGCAACCGGCTTCACTTTTTTTAAACTTAGTTGTTTTCCAATAAAATCACTTCTGGCTACTATTGATAATTCATTTCTTTGTGTGTATCTTTTTCTCCCTCAGATCATTGGAAATTTCACATCTTGTGCCATTTGCTAAATACATATTCCATCTTCTCTAACAAATTCTTCTCTGCAGCAAACAACAGCCTTCGTGGAAACGTTCTCCCAGTCCAGGGCTCGCGGATGGCCTAGTGGTAGAGCATATGCCTAGCAGGCCCAAGGCCCCGAGTTCCATCTCCAGCCTGCAAAGCTTCATCCATAGCCTCACAGTTCGTTTTATTGTCCTGGAAAGGTATGCCCTGTGTGTTCATGTCTGTGGAGACCACTGCGTGCTCTGAATGCTCAAGGGGGGCAAACTGGATTAATTGGAGATAAGAGTCTCACAGACCGCCCTGCCTGGGTTGGCTTGGAATTGTGCTCTTCAGATCTCAGCCTCTGGAGTAGTTTGGATTACAGGCGTGAGCCATGGCACCTGCCTTCCGTGTTTGTATTTTATGTTACTTACGGGTGATATTGGGACGGAACCTAGGGTGGTATGCATGCTGGGTAAGCGCTGTGTGGCTAACCAGCGCCTCCAGCCCCCTGGGCTCTGGCTTTTAAGATTGAAGCTTAGTCCTAGCTCAGGCCTGTCTGTAATCCTAGCTACTCAGGAGGCTGAGATCTGAGCGTGTGGTTCAAAGCCAGCCCCGGCAGGAAAGTCTGTGAGACTCTTATTAACCACCAAAAAGCTGGAAGTGGAGCTGCCGCTCAAATGGTAGAGAGCCAGCCGGGAGCAAAAGAGCCAAGGGACAGTACTCGGACCCTGAATTCAAGTCCCAGTACTGGCCGTAAGGTTCCCCCTCCCCCCAGGGCTCCGTGCAGATGCCCCTCACCTAGTTAAGTCTCTACCCAGGTGCCTGGGTAACCGGCATACCTGGAGGCAGCTACCTCCCCCTTCCCTGAGGTCACATCTGAATCCACCTGGCCACACCCCCCGGCTCCTCCCCTAGATAAGGCAGGGCGGGATGGGGGGGTCGCCCCTTCTCCCCCTTCTCTCCGGTCATGCATCATCTCAGCCACTGGCCTGCAGTTCGGTAATAAACTTTTCTCTCCTGCCTGAAGACCTCGCTGTGTTCTCCTTCATCAGCTACCTACTTTAATGCACCTAACAAAACCCAACTCAGATGGCAAAGAACAATTTCAGCTAAAAATCCTTTGTGTAGTGTTCGCTGCTCAATAGCTTCCCAGATACCAACTGTTCATTTCTGACAAATACAAGATCTATGCGGAGGGCTGGGGATGTGGCCTAGTGGCAAGAGTGCTCGCCTCCTATACATGAAGCCCTGGGTTCGATTCCCCAGCACCACATATATAGAAAATGGCCACAAGTGGTGCTGTGGCTCAAGTGGCAGAGTGCTAGCCTTGAGCAAGAAGAAGCCAGGGACAGTGCTCAGGCCCTGAGTCCAAGGCCCAGGACTGGCAAAAAAAAAAAAAAAAAGGTCGATGCGGACAGTTGTGAGGCAAGAGCATAATGACACTGGGGTCTAAGACACTTTCTATCATTTTCCAATGATAGCCTTGCCTCCCGGCTGTACTGAGAGCTTTGGTTCAGCTACGCCAATCCCTGAAGTCAGCCGCTGGGCTTTGTGTGTGTGAGGCCGACATCTCCATGAATCCCCCTTGGCAGCTTTCCAAGGTCGTTTGCAAAGCGCCTGGGATAAGCAATTCAGATTAGTTGTGATGATAATTAAATGTGGAGGATGACAAGAGAGGAGGCAGAATGTGAAGAAGGTTGGAACCTGTTGCTTTAGCTGAGGGTGATGTTCTGCAGGTACGGGCATTGACTAGGATTATTTGGGAGAAAGTGCAAGTGACTTAAAGCACCTGTTACAGTGCATGCCAGGCACTGGTGTGTGTGTGTGTGTGTGTGTGTGTGTGTGTGTGTGTGTGTGTGTGTGTAACTGGGGCTAGAACTCAGGCCCTGCCATTGTCCCTTAGCTTTTTTGCTCAATGCTGGCACTCTGCCACTTGAGCCACAGCTCTACTTCTGGCTTTTTGGTGGCTCATTGGACATAAGAGTCTCCCAGACTTTTGTGCCTGAGCCGGCTTTGAACCATGATCCTCATGCCTAGGACCTGGCCAGGCAGGCACTGTTGCTTAACCTTCCGTGGGTCCCTACGTGATGTCAGTTATCTTGATAGCCCCACTTGAGGCTTCAGGGGTCAGTCACAGACCGAGGCCTCATTGCTGGGCCCCCAATTCATTACCCGGCCTCTTTTCCAGGTGCCCCACAGAGCACAAGACCTGGGAGGCAGGGCCTACGTTTGTGGCCTGACTTCTCCACTGACCCCTTGGGCTACATCAGATACCACTTTCCCCACTCTTCCATGGAGATGGCTCTGTGTCCTGAGGGCTACATGTGGTCAGGATCACTTATAACCAGGAGCCTCCAGTCTCCCGGAAGTGACCTCTCCCGCCCTGGGTCATCATTATCTTGCTCGTTTCCTCTATTCTAAGCCGTCAGCCTCCAACTATCTTGTTTGTGATCCACTGTGTTGTTTAAAACATGTGCTTCCTAAGAGCAGGGCAGCCTGGTTTTCTTTCCTGCCGTCTCCTCTGCCACCCTTCACCGATTCTCATGGGCATGCACGTCCCTGCCCTCATCTACTTGGCTCTGGTCATTTCCTAAGGCAGGAGTCGGTGCATTGTGGTCCAGGAGTCAGAACTGACTGTCATTTGTTTTGTTCTGTTCCACTCTGGTCCTGGGGCTTGAACTTAGTGCCTGAGTGCTGTCCCTGAACTTTTTGGCTCAAGGTTGATGCTCTACTGCCTGAGCCACAGTTCCACTTCTGGCTGCTTTGGGTGTTTTGTTGGAAGTAAGAGTCTCGTGGACTTTCCTGCCTGGGCTGGCTTTGAACTGTGATCCTCAGATCTCAGCCTCCTGAGTAGCTAGGATTACAAGCATGAGCCAGTTCCCTGCTATATTTAGGGAGGTATATTGAGAGCTTGAAAAGATGTGGCCCCGCTTGGTGGGGTCCATCCGCTTGGCACCCCGTCAGCAAGTCAGCCCTCGAGGTGGCTTGCAGTGCTCGTTTGCTAGGGAGGATGTCTGTCAAGTCTGTGAGACTTGACCCCATGTCTTCGGGTGGCCAGGGCTGGGCCTGCGGCAGGCTCTCCGAGTGCACCCCTGGTCAGTCTTGGCTGCTCCGCCGCGGTTTAGCACGCGCCCGGACGGATCCGCTCCGGCTGAGAACGCGCCTCTGTCTCTGCTGGCGCTGGAGCTTTGATCTCTGCATTTGCCTCTGTGACCCTCCCCACACTGCAAACACATCCCCAGCCGCCCTCCCTCCTCTCCCACCCAGGCTTCCATTTCCTCTGCCCTCCGTGCCAGCTGCTGAAGCCACAGAGACTAAGGAGGGGGTCGGAAAATAATGGCGAGCAGCATTTAGTCAGTGCCAGCACGAACATCCTGAGTGTTGTACAAGCCCTGCCTTTTTTTTTTTTTTTTTTTTTTTTTGCCAGTCCTGGGCCTTGAACTCAGGGCCTGAGCGCTGTCCCTGGCTTCTTCTTGCTCAAGGCTAGCACGCTACCACTTGAGCCACAGCGCCACTTCTGGCTTTTTCTATATATGTGGTACTGGGGAATCGAACCCAGGGCTTCATGTATACGAGGCAAGCGCTCTACCACTAGACCACATTCCCAGCCCTTAGCACTGCCATTTTTAAATATTGCCGTTAAAGTCTTTTCTTTAAAAGGTCGGCGCATTTGTTGTTGTTGTTGTTCTGTTTGACAGATGAAGAAACTGAGGCTCAGGAGCGGTGAAGCAATTTGCCCAAGGTAACTTGTCTGTCGAGTGGAGGAGCCCAGAATTTGCATCCCGGCGATGCCCGGAAGCTCACGCGCTTGCCAGTGATGCCACAGATCCACGTGCTTCGTGCGGAGAAGCAGTGCTCTAGAAAAAGAGAGAGGAGGGGGGAAGGAAGGAAGGGAAAAGAAACCCACCCTTTGGAGGCGTGGCTCCATTGGCAGAGCACTGGTCGATGAGGGAAAGCCGCAGGTACCCAGTTTGAGTCTCTGTCTTGGACCTTAAGAGAAAAGAGCAAAGCAAAGCAGTGTTCTGTGTAGAAAGCAGTGTTTGTTTCTGTTCCTTAGTTCCCGTATCTCTTCAGGGAAATGAACGAACACCCTTTGTCTAGACAACAGCAACATTTTGTTAAGTAAAGCTGTTGAAGTTAATATTACAAGACTGGATTGGGAAATCAAGCCCCGGAGGCTCAGGCCTGTGATCCTAACTGTACAGGAGGCTGAGATCTCAGGATCAAGGTTCAGAGCCAACCTGGGTCCCTGAGACTTATCTCCACTCAACCACCCAAAAGATGGAAATGGAGCTGTGGCTCCCCTGGTAGAGCGCCAGCCCTGGGAGAAAAGCTCAGGGACAGTGCCTAGGCCCTGAGTTCAAGCACCAGTCCTGGCACAAAACACGATTAGAAAAGCATTTCAATTATTCATCAACAGTGTCTCAGCAAAAAAGTGTAGATGGTAGTGCTTGACTTGCATACATGAAGTCCTGGGTTCGATTCCTCAGCATCATATATATATGTATATGTATATATGATATATATGCACATATATATGTGTGTATATGTATATACACACATATATGTATGTATATGTATATAAAAGCCAGAAGTGGTACTGTAGCTCAAGTGGTAGAGTGCTAGCCTTGAGCACAAAGAAGCCAGGGACAGTGCTCAGGCCCTGAGTCCAAGGCCCAGGGCTGACAAAAAAAAAAAAAAAAAAAAAAAAGAAAGAAAGAAACAAAACAAAAAAAAAAACATGCTTATTTTCTCTTTCTTTTGTGCAAGTCCGGGGCTTGGACGCAGGGCGTGGGCACTGTCCCTGGCTTCTTTTTGCTCAAGGCTAGCACTCTACCCTTTGAGCCACAGCGCCACTTCCAGCTTTTTTGATAGTTGAATGAGGATAAGAGTCTCCAGGCGTTTCCTGCCCAGGCTGACTTTGAACTGTGATCCTCAGATCTCAGCCTCCTGAGTAGCTAGGATTGCAGGTGGGAGCCAGCAGCCCCTAGCAACATGCTTATTTTCTAATCATACCCGAAACGCACATTTATGTGGCTCAGATCTGGGTGCTGTGGTAAACATGGAGACGGGTGGAATTTATTTGTAGTTACAGGAAATGAGGTGTCATTGTTAGGATGGTTTCCTGTCGTAAAAAATTCTTTAATTTGGTTTTAAAATAGCCACCTTGCATGTTGTTTTTGACTCAGAAATCTATAGGAAATCTCAAACTATGTGGGTTTTTTTTTTTTTGCTCTTATTTTTGGCGAAGGAATTTTCCATATTCTCCACAGATAAGAAAGTGATGTTTTTCATTGTAAGCAGCCTAGAAATATATTAAACTTCAATTATACTTAAAGAAAAGAAAGTGATGTTTCTGAGTTTCCTTGCAGTGCACAATGCAAAGATGAATGCATTTGCCATAGTCACACGTGGATTTTGAAAGTCTTAATTTCAGCAACGAATTCAGAGATATAAAGCCATCCTCCTGGGGCTGGGCATATAGCTGGAGCAGATCAAGTCATTACAAGCCTGTCACAATTATTTGCTTTTTGCCAGGGTTGTCTTTCTGAAAATCTCCAGCCTCTCACAAAACTCACTCCCAGTGAAGAGGAGGGCTATGAATAGATCACACATCGCCCGTCCACTTTGGTTTTGTACTTTTTCTGGGTCAGACAGAAGCTCTCTAATCTCTTTTGTGATTTGGTGAAATGTAGAATAATCCAAGGGCAAATCCCAGTTAGAGACTCATCTTCCTTCTTATGTTTACTTTTGCTTAAATATCACTGTTCCAGCCCAGGGTAAGCAAGAAACAAAATGATGATTACAGAGCGTGCTAGCCCAGTGTCAAGGTGGCCGGGGACTGTCCTTGTCCAGGAAACGGTGCACACAGGAGCTGGACAGGAGGGACATAGAGTGAAAAACACGTGCTTGATTTATTTGCTTCTTCTTTTTTCTTTGGCCAGTCCTGGTCTTGGACTCAGGGCCTGAGCACTGTCCCTGGCTTCTTTTTGCTCAAGGCTGGCACTCTGCCACTTGAGCCACAGCGCCCCTTCTGGCCGTTTTCTGTATATGTGGTGCTGGGGAATCGAACCCAGGGCTTCATGTATAGGAGGCAAGCACTCTTGCCACTAGGCCATATCCCCAGCCCTTATTTGCTTCTTTATTTACGTTTTGCTGGCACCGGGGCTTGAACTCCAGTCCTCACGTCACTGTCTCTGGGTTTTTGTTTTCAGTTAATGCTGAGGCTCTACCATTTGAGTCACACCTCCGCTCCCAGCTTTTTTGTTTTTGTCTTTGTGCTGGTCCTGGGACTTGAACTCAGGCTCTGGGTGCTGTCCCTGGGCTTTTGTGCTCACGGCTCGCACTTTAACCGCGTGAGCTCCAGCTCTCCTTCTGGCTGGGGTTGAGGAGGCTGTGTCCCTCTCAGCAGGTGTTAGGCCAGCGACTCTTCGCCCCCCGATACAGAAGTATTGTAGCAGCTACGATGACTGTTCTGATGCGCTGAGAGGGTGAATGCCCTCTTCATAGGAAATGAACTATTATTAATGATTGATTAATTTCCTGTCAATAGGAAATAATGATGTTGTCTCCTTTCCCCACCTTCCTTCCCTGGAAATCTTCAAGGTCAAGGTCTTTGGTGTGCCTCCCGTCGGTGGCTCGCACCTGGACTGCTAGGTACCCAGGAGGCTGAGATTTTAGGATCACTCTGCTCGGCCCCTAGGCAGCGTTCCTTCGAGGCGTCAGTCTCGTTCCCAGTTCCCAGTTGTCAATCACGGCCTCTTTGCATTCTCTTCTCCTCATTCCTGGCTTTTTCCCTTCTTCCCAGTCACCTGTCGGTCACGGTCGCCTTTGCCTCATTCACGGTGCTTTTCTGTCGTGTTCTTTTGTGGTCTCATATTATCTTCTTGGAAGCTAGGGGGCGCAGCTCGTGGCTTGAGTGGAGTGGCCGGTGTGGGAGCCGTCGGGGGGAGACTGGCCCTCAGCTCCAAGGAGCTGCCCCGACCGTCTGTTGCAGGGCCGGGGGGGCTAGGAATGTGTCCTGACAAGGCATCCGTGAACCCCAGGACCCTTCCCAATCCTGTACGTCTCTCCCGGGACCTCATCAGGGTCCTGCGTTCCCATGTTCAGGTTCCTCACCCACTCCTTGGTGTTTCCGTGAACTCAGGGCCCAGGTTATCCCCAAACTGTTGTGTGCGAGCCTAACACATCCGCTTGAGCCGCATCTGGCTTTTTGAATGGTTCATTGGCCATGAGAGTCTCAGGGACTTTCCTGCCTGGGCTGGTTTTGAAGCACTGTCCTCGAACCTCAGGGTAAGGTGGCCGGTTCAAGGTTGGCCTGAGACTGCTCAAGAAGGCCAAATTCAACTGAGAGAGGGGACAGGAATATTGCAGCTTATCAATAAGCTGAGGATGGAGATTCCAAGCCAGCCAGGGGAGCCAAGCCTGAGACCCTCACCTCCAGGGAGCCGCCAAAACGCCGGGAGTGGGGCTGTGGCTCAAGTGTGACAGCACCAGCTTTGGAGAGGTAAAGTGCGAAGGCCGCTCGGGCTGCTGAGCAGAAGGTGGCGAAGGCCTCTCCTGCACGAACAGCCCCTCTCAACACTCTTGCTTGTTTTTCCAGTCCTGGGACTTGAACTCAGGGCCTGAGCACTGTCCTTGAACTTGTCTCCCTCAAGGAGAGTCCTCGGCTACTTGAGCCACAGCTTCTACTTCCGGCTTCCTGTTGTTGTTTATTGGACATACGAGTCTCCGGCCTGGGCTGGCTTCGAACCACTATTCTCAGATCCCAGCCTCCTGAGGAACGAGGACTGTGGATGTGAGCTGCCCCTGCCGGCTGTCTGCCCTCTTTTCTTGACACTCCTGGGCCTCTGGGTTCCTAGCAAGGCTGCCGCTTTGCTGTGTTCATCTTTGGGCTCCTCCTCCAGATCACACACCTCAGTGTGTACGCAGGCCCCGTCCTAGGCTACCACACACACACACACACACACACACACACACACACACACACTCCTTAAAGAATGCACTCCTTAAAGAATGGGGAGTTTGGAGACCGGCTGTGGGGAGCGCTCTGGGCAGAAAGGCTGGTGTGCAGGCTCCGAGCCTGGAAAAGCATTTTATCATTGGTAGGTAGCACTGGGATTCAGGCCCCTTGCTTGGGGAGTGGGGGTAGGGGTGGGGTAGACACATTGTTTCTGGAACCTGAGTGGAAGAGGACAAAAAATGTACAGATCCGGTGGCATTTTAACAAGAGGAGGACTGGAAGGAGTGGACGCCGCAGGATTTCAGTGTTTGCTCTGGTCCTGGAAACCGCCTTGAGGGTCTCACAGCAGATTTCCTTTCAGGTGTCGCCCACTTTCTTCTCACTGAAAGAGAGGAAGGAAAGAATCTCAGGTCCTTATCTCATTTCCATCCATTCTCTACCCTGGGGCAGACACTCCCACCTCCAGTCTTACCTTGTTCTCTCGGCCCCTCCCAACCCCTCACTTCTTATCTTGGGAACCTGCAAACATCTCCCTTGCTTAGCGTAGCACCTGAGGCCCAGTGTTCGGTCCTGGCTCAGTACCTGGGGGTATGCATGACAGCAGACCCTGTCTCTCCCTGTCCCGGCCGTTTACTTATCATTTAATTTTCTTAGGTAAGTTCTCATTTGTAGCCTCAGTCTTTCCGTCTTCCCGCCTTGGCCTCTCAAGTGCTGGTGTCCCCCATATCTACCCGTTATCAACCCTTGTCCTCCCTTCCCTCACCCCTACTTCACACCTCCACAAAGTTAGTATTTTTTTTTTTTAACTCACATCTTGTGCTTTGAGGGCTTTAAGTTGTTCTGCGTATTGCTTCCACTTAATAGCATCGTTACAGGGGACATTGCACAGGCGACTGATGCTCGTCTTGGAGCTGCTGTAATCTTGTCCACACTGCCTTTCCGCATTACACCTCTACTTCAACCGAAGCCCCTCTTCCCTGGGGAAGCATTTCTAGAACCTTCCAGATAAGGGAAAGAAGCATCGATCAACTACACAGTATGACCATATCAGTGATGAATAACTTAATTTACTTATCCAAGTCCAATGGTGCTTCATCTACAACAGTGATTCTAAAAGTGGGCTGTCTTAGGAAGTAAACTATGAAATGATGTTTTATGTACATTATATGGTGACATTACTGTCTGAGTAACTACTATTGTATGTACATAATAAGCTTTATACATCCCCGACAATTCCAAAGATTTTATTTCTCAGAAAGCAATTTTGAGTCTAATTTAGGATTACTGTCTTTGGACCTTACCCTTCCTAGGATTAAGTTGAAGAATAAACACAAAAATAAATTATACTCCAGAATTTCTTCTGGAGGCATTGGATTAAAATATAAGCACTGGAATCCAGGTACCAGTGGCTCATGCCTGTAATCCTAGCTACTCAGGAGGTTGAGATCTGAGGATCATGTTTCATTTTTCTTTTTTTTGCCAGTCCTGGCACTTGGGCTCAGGGCCTGAGCACTGTCCCTGGCTTCTTTTTGCTCAAGGCTAGCACTCTACCACTTGAGCTACAGCCTCTCTTCTGGCCTTTTCTATATATGTGGTGCTGAGGAATCGAACCCAGGGCTTCATATATACGAGGCAAGCGCTCTTGCCACTCGGCCGTATTCCCAGCCCAGGATCATGCTTTAAAACCAGCCTGGGCAGGAAAGTCCATGAGACTCTTCTCTCCAATTCTCAAAAAGCTGGAAGTGGAGCTGTGGTTCAAGTGGTAGAGCATCAGTCCTGAGCACAAAAGCTCAGAGACATCGCCCACACCCTGAGTTCAAGGCCTAGGACACACACGCACACACACACACACACGCACGCACACACAAGCATTGGAGAGACGGTAGCCCTCGTGGTTGTGCGGGACGCGAAGCAGTTGGCCTGTGTTTGGGGCCAGGCCAAACACGAGGCTTTCACTGGCGTTCACCATCTCAGAGGCATTTAGGAAATGAGAGGCCCCAGGAAGTCAGTCATTCCTCTACAGTCATACTTATTTTGTTGAATGGCCTGGGCTATTTATGTTCTTTTATTTCTCTCTTTTATGCAAAACTATACTTGAATTCACCTAGGTCAGAGACAGATAGCACAGGAACCCACTGTCCTGGCTCTAGTTCTGAAGAGTTCCTTTCAGTCTGGGAATGTGTCTGGGTGGGATAATCAGTATGTAGGTCATAGTCAAAGCCACCTGGATGTGCATTCTTTAAGGAGTGTGTGTGTGTGTGTGTGTGTGTGTGTGTGTGGTAGCCTAGGACGGGGCCTGTGTACACACTGAGGTGTGTGATCTGGAGGAGGAGCCCAAAGATGAACACAGCAAAGCGGCAGCCTTGCTAGGAACCCAGAGGCCCAGGAGTGTCAAGAAAAGAGGGCAGACAGCCGGCAGGGGCAGCTCACATCCACAGTCCTCGTTCCTCAGGAGGCTGGGATCTGAGAATAGTGGTTCGAAGCCAGCCCAGGCCGGAGACTCGTATGTCCAATAAACAACAACAGGAAGCCGGAAGTAGAAGCTGTGGCTCAAGTAGCCAAGGACTAGCCTTGAGGGAGACAAGTTCAAGGACAGTGCTCAGGCCCTGAGTTCAAGTCCCAGGACTGGAAAAACAAGCAAGAGTGTTGAGAGGGGCTGTTCGTGCAGGAGAGGCCTTCGCCACCTTCTGCTCAGCAGCCCGAGCGGCCTTTGCACTTTACCTCTCCAAAGCTGGTGCTGTCACACTTGAGCCACAGCCCCACTCCCGGCGTTTTGGCGGCTCCCTGGAGGTGAGGGTCTCAGGCTTGGCTCCCCTGGCTGGCTTGGAATCTCCATCCTCAGGCCTCGGCCTCCTGAGCAGCTAGGATGGCAGGGGTGAGCTCAGAGGTACCTGGTCCCCCTCCCCTTGGCTTGGCCCCATCCTCTCCCCCCCACCCCCCCAGGTGACATCTGAACGTCGGGGCTGCGTCCCACGTGGCCTCCCGATGCGTCTCTGACTCGCGCCCTCTCCCTTTGACTCGCTTGAGGGAGTTTTGGTCGGGAAGGCATTGGCTTTCTCCCTCCGCATGCGCAGGCCTTGCCCAGACGCACGTTGCCCTTCCCGGGGGTCTGTCCTGTCCTTGCTGCATGCCCTCTCTCCTCCGTTCCCCCCATAGTCCGCCTTCCACTGGCCTCTGTGCACCCGAATGTACCACAGCTCTCTCTGAGGCTTGGGGTGGGGGGCGGGGGGGGAGGGCAAGCCAGTACTGGTGTCACAGTACTCTCCATAGTGACAAGAAACGACTGCCACACATGAACACAGGGACAAAGGCCACACGCGCGATGCTGACTGGCAGGAGGCGGGCACGGAGGTGGGTGGTAATTATATGGCGAGTTCAAAGGCAGACAAAACGGATGGTTGGGGTAATGACCGGGAGGGACCCACCGAACAACCAGGTGATGGTAGTGTTTTCCATCTCCGTCTCACTGGTGGCTACAAGAGGATTTCATCAAACTTGCTTTAAAAATTCCTGATGTAAGCTGGCGTGATGGCTCAGCCTGTAATCGTCCTACTTGGGAGGCTGAGACACAAGAATTTCGAGTTCAAGGCTAGCTTGAGCTGTATCTTGAGTTCCTACATTAAAAAAAAAATCTGTCAATTATTATAACTTGTGGCTTTCTCCCTCGGTGCTGATGCTTGAATTCAGGGCCTTGTGCTTGCTCAGCCGGCCCTCTACCACTAGAGTCATACTTCCAGCCCAACTTTTTGTTGGTTAATTTTGAGATGGACTCTCTCAGACTTTTCTACCGAGGCTGACTTTGAATCACGACCCTCTAGATCTCAGCCTCCTGCGTAGTGAGGATAAAGGTAGGTATGAGCCACTGGTGCCTGGCTATAATTTGTGACTTATTATATGTAAAATGTGAAGACATTAGCCTTTAATGCTGTGAATTGCTCCAAATTGACAAATAAACTCTAATAAATTATAGACTATTTTTAATGTCATAGGTATTGTGTGTGTGTGTGTGTGTGTGTGTGTGTGTGTGTGTGTGTTGGTACTGGGGCTTGAACTCAGGTGTTCTACCACTTGAACTCTGCCTCTACTTCCATGTTTTTGGAGGTAAGAATCTCACAGACTTCTCCTGTCGGTCTGGCCGGTTGTGAACCTCGATTCTCAGCTCCCAGTCTCCTGATTAGCTAGGATTGCAGATGTGAGCCACTAATGCCTGGCTACTCAATTTCAAATTCATTGTAGTCATTTCTTTCTTTATGTTCTTGGGCTTAAAATCACCTACTGGACTATAAAATACGGATTGCATGACTGCAATCTAAATAACAGTACTTGGTGACCAGTGTAGTTGGAACAAGTTGTTCAAGAAGAGAGGGATGGGCTTATTTTTAGACGTGTCTAACTATGAAAGCTGAGGGAATCCATTTTCAATCATCTATAACACAGACGCAAATTTGCTCCTTGGGTTCTCTTCCTGGGTGACACCAGGAATGACATGGCAAATGTGTCACCCCTGGGGGCTGGGGTGGGCGTTGGTGTCTTTGTCACGGAGGCTCTGATTCGCTGTGCCCTGGCGTCATTTGTATCCATGCGTCAATGAATACAGATGCTCTTGGGGACCAAGTGTGAGGGAGGCCCGCGGGCTGGTTGCTGGCCTCTCTGAACGGCTACAGCTGGGAGGCTGAGGCTGTGGGGTCTGCTTGCTAGCTTTCTCCACTCAAGGCTGGCCCTCCATTACTCAAGCCAGACCTTCCTTCGCTTTCTCCTGGGGCTTGAACTCAGGACCTGGGTACTTTTCCTTAGGTTTATTTATTTACTTTTCTTTTTCTCTTTTCTTTTCTCAAGGCTAGTGCTCTACCCCTTATGCCCCAGCTCTGTTTCTGGCTTTTTTTCATTTCATTTCATTTTTTTTTTTGTGTGTGTGTGCTGCTCTAGTAAGTGAATTGAGCGCAAGAAGGGGGGGGGGGGTGGCCCTGGATCCCCGGCTTATGGTGTGTCAGAAGCACAGGTAAAGCAGCCTGGACGCGGAGAGGCCTGGCGCCCAGCCCTCAGCCCCTGGATCTGACGGGTGTCATCACTGGTTGGAGCGAGAGGAACCGGATTGAGGGCAGAACTGATTGGTTACTTAGTATGTGTGTGTGTGTGGGGGGGGAGTTCCCCTCACATCTGGTCACAGATGTTTTCTGGGTTGATTGAAGATTGAGAAAACAGGAAGAACACGTGGTTATTTCTGCTCCCCTATATCTTCTCCAAAGAACCTCATTAAATGAAAAAAGTCTAGTCCCTCTCCCCCTCCCCCCCCAATAAAAGCGGGGAGAAGGATGTAGTGGCTGGAATCGATACTGTGGATTGTTATCTAAAGAGAAGCAAAAGCAAAGCGCGTCCTGTCTGTCTGCCTGTAGCTGTCGAGCAGGTCCTGCCTGTCACTGTCAGCTGGGTCCTGCCTGCCCGTAACTATCAAGCTAAACGTCTGGATGTTTTTGGCCGCTTCGGGTGATTCTGCGCGGCACACTTTGGCTTCAAGCACGGGCCCTGGGTCAGGGGATGGCACATTCGGCCTCACCGGGGGCTCTCCCCGCGCCTGCCGTCCCGGCCGGATTATGACTGGGGACTCTCTCGCTGTCGAAAGTGTCAGGTGTGGACGGCCAGTTACACACTTGTAGCTTTGAGGCGTCTGTCAGGTTGCCTTGCAATCTGGGGGAGGAGGGCCACGTCTAAGAGACAGCTGATTCTGGTGAGGTCCTGTGCACCCAAATGCATAACCGAAGAGCCGGAGGCGTTGCTGCACCAGGAGCAGCTGCCCGTGTGCCTTCCGCCCAGCAGGTGTTCACGGGAGTACTGGGGAGCCACCCACTGGGTTAGGCCACGCAGCCCTGCTGGCGGAGAATGGGGAGCCGGGGCCGGCGGCTCAGCCTGGAGCCCTGGCTACTCGGGAGGCTGAGGTCTGAGAGTTCGTGTGTGAAGCCAGTCTGGGAAGAAAGTCTGGGAGACTCTTATCTCCAGTGACTCACCGAAAAGCTGGAAGGGGAGCCGTGGCTCGAGTGGGAGAGTGCTAGCATGGAGCGAAAGAGCTGAAGGACGGTCGGTGCCCAGGTTCGGAGTTCAAGCCCCAGCATCCGCACAAAACAAAACAGAACGGCGAGAGGGG